>NC_088264.1:8116386-8416908 GCF_036013445.1 Caloenas nicobarica
AGAGTGTGATACCCCTGCAGCTGTTCCTCGTGCCCCCAGCTGCAGGTCAAGGTCAGTCCCAAAGCCTACGGCGAAGGCCATGTCCAACTGCAGTGATTAAAATGTAAGTTGCCTTCCAGCAAAGCCCAGGAGCAGTAATGAGACTGACACATTCCTCCTACCGCCTTCAGGAAAAAAAGTGAGTCATGCTACTACTGAAATACAAACTCCCATAAATAACATCAAAAAAAAAAAAAAAAAAGACATTTTCAAGTACTCAGAAGCAGGGCCTTTCCTCCCCAGCTGTGGTGGTTGTGGCTCTATTCCCTCACAAATCACTCCACACAAACCAGGGCAGGCAAACCTGAACCCAAATGTATTCCCACAGTCAGTAATATACACCTGTCAGTCTGGGAGAGAAGGAACATGTTTCTGTTCCACTCAGCTATGCTATTTAACCTGGAGCATGAAGGACACAATTAAGAATATATGAAATAACAAACCTCCCCCAGAATAATAGCTCTGTACAGCCCTAGAAAAAATCCTTGGCCAGCATAAACTAGATGCTACAGAGGGAGAAGTGACCAGAGAGGAGAGTTTCCCTGCGATTGTGGCTGTGGCAATCAAGGTTCGTCTGAAAAGTTTTGGTCTCCCTTCAAGAAAAAGTAGGAGCTCTTCCTGTGTCTGATTACTGTAATGCAGCACAGCCTGAGTTCTGAGCAAATACCGCTGAAAGGCTAGACCTTTGGGAGCTCTATGAACAGCTAAGGACCAGAGCAAGTCCTTTCCATCTAAGCTTTTGCTGATTAGAAAGGGGAGATCACAGTCCCCAGCACTTCCCCTGGCTTCCTCTTGCCCCTGCTCCTTGCCAGGTGTCACACTGCGACACCGTGGGTCTGTCCCGCGGGGGCTCGTGCCCTCCTGGGCTTGCCGGGCTCGCCAGAGCCCCAGCGGCCATGCAATGCCTGCGCCCAGCTTTCCCGTCAGACACGGACCCCAGGGCTCCCACACCGACCGAGTCAGAGGAGGGTTTGCTACACCAACTGAGCCTGGCTTGGGTTACAAATGCTGGCTATAGCGTGACATGGGGTACAACTGGGACATTAGACAGCTACTGGGGACAGCTCTGTTGCTTCATGCCGATGAACGCTTTTGCTGCCGGATGTTCTTGCGCGAACCCAGCCCGCTCCTGCCTTGCCGCAGGTTCAGGCGCACTGAGAGATGATGTTAGAGTTGCAGTCTAAGGTGTGAGCGTGGCTTCTTTTGCAGTTTTCGGGCCCGCAGCCAGCACCAGGTGGGCTGACCAAGTCCAGGTAGTAGGGGGACTTGAGGAAACGGCGGTAAGAATCCTTTTCCATGAGGGTGAATATTTTTCTTTGAGCCTCATCAAAGCAGGACAGTGTAGGCTCCAGCAGATTGTGGCTTGTCTTCTCCCGAGTGCATGAATCCAGGTTCACCTGTGGGCCAGAGGGACAGCATAAGTAGAATCAGTGCCGGAAGCAGCAGGCATAGCTAAGGGAAAATCCAAGCGTCTCTCCACCAGGTGTGCTCCAGCCGTCCTTGGTGGGCAGTTCTCTGAAATGGCTGTTGACACCCCACAACCATGGCAGAATCTGTGCGGCTGGGTACCAACACATCTCTGCTGCCAGACGAGCTGCCAGGGGAGGCTGACACACATCCCTCTGGGATACAGCCAGCCAGGACACTCAAACAACCGCGCGGGAGCAGCTGGAACGCTGGGAATCACAGTCCTCTCGGGCTTCTCACATTTGAGCGTGCAGATGGGATGGCCACGTCGCTGTAACTAAACCCACTTTCTCTCTCTCCAAGTCCAAAACAAAAGCAATAGAAAGGACACAATTTCCTGGCTACCTAGCAGAGAAGCAGCACCCTTCAATTCTTGTGAAACTACCGATCTCTTTTCCCCGTGCTGCTGGCCTGGTTCAGGATTTAGGGTGATACCTTTGCCCAAGAAATGTTCTGTGCACATACCTCTTTTGTTGCCTGCACGGAGATGAATTCATCATAGATCTTTCTGGCCTTGGGGCTGAGCTTGGCTGGTGACTTGGTTTTCTTGTAGTCCTCACAACTGATCCAGAAATCGATGTTTTCCTCACTGTACTCAGATTTGAGAAAGGCGCGGAAAGCAGCCAGTCCTCCTACAGATTGTTTAGAGGAAAACCAGATCAGGCAAGAGTGTCGGTTCCTGGATAGTCACACCCAGCAAACAGCAACTGCGAACGCGCAGCTCCCGGGGGCCGCAGCAGGACAGCCGCCTGCCTCCCTGGAGGGGGCTGGAGTTGGACAGGCCCCGCGGGGCTGTCGCACGCGGGCCCCCAGCTGCCTGCTCCCCACTGTGACCCTCGGTGTCTCAACCACAACACCAGCAACTCGCGTGTCCCCAGAGGGCCCCGAGGAGACAGCCAGCACGCCGCAGAACCTCAGGCCATGGGAACAGCACAGAAGGAAACCTCAAGGACACGGGCGTAGCCTGGAACCGACAGGAAGACGAAGTCTCCCGTGGGCTCCGCTGCAAACAGTTCATCCACTTTTCGGTTCTTGTTTAACCCCCTGTTAACTGTGTGCCGCAGTCTTGCCCTCCCCTGGCACAGAGGGGACAGCTGAGCAGCCGGTCAAAGCCCCACTCACGACATGTCGGGATTGTCCCTCGGATCTGACCCAGAGGACCCTCCGCCCCCGTCCCGGGGCCCTGCGTGGCCAAAGGCGCCCCTGTGTGCTGCTGGGGACACGGGAGCAGGTCCCGCGTCCCCTCCAGGGCCTGCTCACAGCGCACGCGCTCCGCAGCCACGTCATCACTTACTGTCATGGTGGATCAAGTTTTCCAAAGAGTCTGCCCACTTTCTGACTTCCTCTTGGCTAACCCTAAAAGGAGACAAAGGGAGAAACATGGGGAAGATTTAAGGGGAGTACAGAAAGGACGAATTTGGATTTTTGCTCAGCACCATTAGAAAATCTTTTTCCCTGATTGTTGTAAGCGCATACACAATAGACCAAGAAGGAAATGTCTGCTTGCTTTACAGAGACCCCTGGGGATCCCAGATCTAACCCACAGAAATTCTGGTTTGCAATCTCCACCACTAGCCACGGCCTGGAAAGGAATTTTCCTGGAAAAATTGTTGGGGTTTTGTGTCTATTTTGTGGCTGGCTGCATCTCTTGCTGAGGCACGGACCTGGGATGACAGGTCGTTTCAGTGAACTCCAAAGGGCTGATTTCTTTAACCTGTCAGGGGAACAGTGGCTGTATGGGAGAGGAACATGGGAACTAGAAACACATGGGGAACGTGGGAACACATCCTGCATTCATTCCCCCAACCATACCAGAACATCTAGGGCTCACCTGTTCCAGGAGCACACCCTGGCCTTTGGAGCCCTCCTTGGAAAGGACGCCATCTACTTGCACCTCAGTGAAAGCAGCGATACCCTGACAAGCTGCTCTCTGTGTTTTCTGAGCCAATACCTCCGTGCAGCTGTGTGGACCATCGCACAAATCCAGCTCAAAGAGACAGTGTTGCCGATTGTGCGATGTGTCAAGTCACAATGGGTCTTGTGATGGTGTTATTCCCCTGTGCAGGAGCCTGCACGAGTCTCTCCACGTGCACATGTGCATCGAATCACAGAAGTGTTGGCAGAAAGGGACCTCTAGTTCAACCTTCTTCATGGAAGGGGACTATCAATACCCGAGGACTATCGCCACACTAGATCAACACGGGTGTTCGGGAGGTGCTGGGAAGCAGCAGCAGAAACGCTAATGAAGTTCAGCTCAGTGAAAGAGTAAACACCACGCTGCAGCCCGCCTGGGCTTAACTGTGTGGCAGCATCTGCTCTTACCTCTGCCTTGAAGATATTTTCTCCTTCCTGCCCTGGGAAGAGCCGTAGTCGCAGGAGTCTGACTTCTGCAGCAAGAATCCCAGACGATGCTTCATGTCTTTGGCACTGAAAGAAACAATTTGAGAAAGAGATGAAGATAATGCATTGCACCTCCCTCTGCAGCCTCCTCACCCGCAATAAGCTTCTTCAGCGTTACTCAGTGACACAGGTGCAGGTCATTGACAGTGACTCCAGAGCTGACTTTCTACTCCCCATGTAATGCACATTTCTGTCACTAGACAAATACAACAAAGTCAAATAAGCCATTTTTCATGATCAACAGCACAATTTTCTTGCTGAGGTCACCAACCTGGAGGCAGGGCTAGCAAAGGGGGAGAAGCTGCTATTTTCCTACTGTTTGTTTACAGTTAAAATATTGTGATAGAAGGGCATTGCTGTGCTGTAAAAGTGTCACTCCTCCCTAAACTGATTTGCCCAGCTACCAGTGTCCAGTCCTTACACGCTTCCTAATCCTTTTTCTGCACCCCTTGCCATCTCTCCAGCTCACCACCCAGCTCAAGGACAGCGGGACTGTGCCGGGGCCGCCGCCAAGCCCGTGGCACAGAGGGAAGGAAAGACGTGAAGGGCTGGGAGCAGGACTGTGGGGCAAGACCAGGGAATGAGCCAGGAGCTTCACCACAACCATCCCATGCCAACTGTAAGCTACTCCGTTGCTCCACGGCGAGCTCCTGTGAGGATGCATGATTAATTTTATCCTGCTTTCCAGCATGCTCAGGACAAGCATTGACTGACAGTAGCATCTACATACGCAGCTGGTGTGGGGTTCAGCATCTCTCTGGATTTCCTCCCAGTTTAAGAAGGAAGGCGTAGATAAATCAGTCCTGTTTGCTCAGGGGTGCAAGCCCTGGCCTGCTGCAGGGTGCAATGACAGGGTAAGCAGGAAATTCTTCTCCTGCTTCTCAGATCAGAGCCTGGAGCAGAGCAGGAGGTTGTGCGGTGGGGCTGAGCTCCAGCAGCTGCTCAGCCTCCCAGCACTGCTCTTTGCTCCAGCCATGGCGCCCTGTCAGCAGCCCTGGCCATATCTTATCTCACTGCTTGCTTGGGCTCACAAATTTTTCCTTAGCAGTGCCAGCACTAGGATTTTTTTGGGAATCCTGGACAGAGGTGGTTAAAAGATGGAAACTTCTTTTTTTCCTTTGCATTTTTTCAAATGTTCTTGGTGGGTGTTGGTTGGTTGGTTTTTTTCCCCCCATCAAATGATCCTGCAAATTGTGGGGACATGGAGCCAATATTTTTTCCTCACATTTTCAGCACTTGTTTTCAAACCCACCACGATCAGGGAGCCTTTTCTCCCAGATGGGAGCAGGCTGAACCTCAGTTTGCACTTTCCCAACCCTCTCCCATTGCACGGCCACTGGAGAGCAGCCTCAGGAACGCTCCTGGGGTCACGAGTGGCCAGAAATGTAGCACTGTGCCATCACAGACCCGTGCACGTTTGCGTGGGCTGGATGAGAAGGAAGTTTTGCAGGGCCACTGCCATTCTGGGGACCTGAGCCACCCTGCTGGGGGTTCCCAGGTCCCATAGCACCTGAAAAGGAGCAACACCCCTCCAGGAGGGCTCGTGGCCCCCTCGCAGGCACGGAGACCCCCTCGCGCTGGGCTGTGGGGCAGGCCATGCTGCCAAGGGCATGTTTGGGGGTGCGCAGGCTCTGCTCTGCTGACACTGGGATATTTGGTGGGTACCGCACGCAGCCAGATCCTGCACCCGTGGCAGGGGTACAGCTCAGCCCACCTCCATCAGCACCGCACAGTGGGGGGATGGCCAGCCCCACATCGGCCCCATAGCGCTGTACACCGTGGGCAGAGCCTGACCTGGTCCCTCCCCACCAGGACGCACGCGGGGGTGCAGGCTGACCCCACACCGGTTGGTGCCGCATCCAGAGCTGGCCCCCACCCCTGCCCTGCCTGCTGCCGGCAGGCTCTCTGGTCCTGCCAGGCTGGGTTTCTGCATTTGAGATGCGTTTTGGGGAATGGGCTTTTTTTTTTTTTTTTTTTTTTAATCCCCATTTGTCTTGCTTCCTCCTCAAAAAATCCAGAAAAGAAAATTCAGCAGAAGATTCAAAGGAGATAAGGGGTGCAAATCTTGCAGCAGAAGCAGATAACAGGAATACCAAAATACAGCAATGCTAAAAGCTGCTTGTTTTGCTGATGGGAAGGATGAGCTTAGGGTTCCCACAGCTCAGTATAAAACCTTTATGCAATTCTGCTTCTAACAGGAAAAAAAACCCAAAAAACCAAAAAAGCCTGTAAGCAATCATTTGTATCTAATCTTACAAAAGAATCAGAGCTTAATGTGCCACTTCTGCTTCAGACACAAAGTGCAATACATCAGCATAACTCCAGGCTAACAAGACCATTAACGGTTGCTCAGAAATAAACAGTACCTTTTTAAGCAAGTGACTGGCAGTGCAGCGAGTCCCTTGCACATCTTGCTCCCGAGGTCGGGTTTTGTATTCCAGGAAAAACAACGAGGCGGGAGGCACAGAGGCTGCGTGCGGGTCCTTCGCCGTCTGCAGAATTCAGCCTGGCCTCTCAGCCAGCCACTCTGCTTTATAGCCCAGCCCAGACAGCCCAGCAGCGCTCGCTGACCCACTCAGGACTCAGCGCAGCAGCAGCACCCGTCCCCTTTTTGCCCACCCAAAAGGAAGAGGGTGACGTATAAGCCAAGACAAAGGAGTGAGTGGGATTGACAGCCTTACCAGAAACGAAGCTTGGTGTCTGGCTGCGGAGGTGGCTTCTTTCAAAAGGGTGGAAAAAGCTTCAGGGGCTTTTCTCTATTGCAAAAGGTAGAGCGGTGCAGATAAAAGCTGGAGATTTTCAGAGAGACACAGACAGTAAAAGGGGTCAGAGAATCAATTCTGAGAAGTGAGATGAGCTTTGCTGCTTCCTCTGTTCATTTCTCCCTTCTATTTAAAGCAACCTCGGGAAAACGAGGGACAAGAATTTTAAACACAGAAGGTTCCTATAATCCCAACAAATGCAGAAACAAGAGCTCTAAGGAAAGAAGAATGTAAATTCACCACAGAAGTACCCATGCAGATGAGACTGTCCTGTTTTGTTCTAGAGGCATGTAGATATATACATTTGATCAGGCTGAAAAAAAAAAAAAAGCTTGAGGAGCATATGACTATTGGAATATAAAACATGTGTCCCACCACACACACATGTACATGTGTAGCAAAGACAGGAGGCTGACAACAGGGCTGCCTTAGATATGTGAGTATGACTGCAGCATTTGCCCCTAATCAAAAGCCAAACCAGTCCCCAAGTCCCTAAGGGAAGATGATTAATTAAAATAATAGGCATAGCTGTGCCTGCCCAGAGAGGACCTTGTGGCAGCGTTGAGGCTGCTCTGTGCTAAAGGACGAGCCCATGAACACCTGGCTGCGGGGATGCTTGGTGGGGACTGCACTACCTGGCTCTGCTGTAGTCCCATGGGAGAGCAGAATGACTCCAGCTACACCACCTGTCCTCAGCCTTTGGAGGGTGCAGAACGCAGTTGCCCCCCTGGAGAGAGAGACTTGGCTGATATTTATTGAACTGCAGCTCGGCACAGCCTGTACCATCGTCATAGAAGAGGGGAAAGCTTTGGGCAGACGGACACGCATACGGTCTGCTGCATTTCCAGTCTTGCTCCTGCTATGAAGTAAAGAAGCTTCAGTTCAGCAGCAGGCTGTCTGCCCACGCTGCCGACTGCCATGCTCCCTCTCCCCAGAAACCTTTAAATTCTTTGCCCATGGTCTACAGAAGTTGCAAGGTGAGCTTTCCCCTCCTGTGTCTCTAGAGCCTACAGCCAGCAGCAGAGACAACCCAAATCCCAGACTAGTTTACCTGCCTCTCGGATCATTAACTGTGCTGAAAGGCATTGCTCTAATTAACTTTAAAATGCTTTTGTACAAATGTGACTATCCTGTTGCCCAACCTGGGGCAATATGCCTGCAAGTCCTTTTTGGACTAAAAATCACCTCCACCACAGGGGAGTGTAAAACTTTAACCGAGTGAATCCCCTCCTGCTTTTAGTGTTGGTGAGTTGACAGCACTTGGGTGGATCTCTAAGAAGCGACTGAGCATGGGCAGAGTTGGTGCCACAGCTCTCTGATGTCTTCTGTTTGGGGAGGAGAGAAGCCAAAGGGCAGAATACGGCCAACAGGAAAACACTTAGCTCATTAATTAATATATAATTAATTTAATTTTAATATCAAACTTATCCAACGTTACTACCGTTTATGTACAACTGCAGCACATTCATCCAAGCAATTCAAGAGCTCAGCTGGCCGACATGGTCAAGGTGTCTGCAAGCTCTAACCCTGACCCGAACCCTGGCAGCCCCAGCCTGACCTCCTGGCTCGGGAATCTCCCACAGTCTGCTTGAGAGGGCACGGAACCTCTCTGCAAAACACAGAAATTCTGCAGTTTGTCTGCAAATTGGTGTGTAACCAGATTTAGGAATCTCACAATTCTCTGGATTGTAAGCATGTTTGCTGTGCAGCTCTAATGACACTCAAATGAATGCTGATGTTGTCAACATCAAGTCACCTGGGTTCTCCAACTTCCACATGAGCAAACTGCAATGAGAAATTTCTAACACTGCCATCACAACAGCCAGCCCAAAGGGCTTTGCAATTAAAGCATCCTCCCTGGACTGAGTGTGCAGACTCCTGGAACGGCTGCAGTTGAAATTTCTCCTTTTCCAGTTCATTAGCGCACACTGATTCAGTCTGGTCCCCATGTGAGGAGTTTGGGTTTGCATACTGTTTCTCCTCTCAGCTCTGTTTCCCAGCTGTTGCAGTTTAATATCCTCTTAGCTGCTCCAGCTGGTCCCCAATCAAAAGCACCCCCTTCCATCTCTTACCCTTCATAGTCAGGCTTCTTTTCCCAGGGCACAGACTGTGCTGTGCTCAACACCAAAATCTCCTCCCTGCCAGACAGAGAAGCAGCAATTCACACCAGTTTTTTAAGTCTGTCACGTCACCTCTGGCTCACTTCACCTGTGGCATGAAGAAATCAGCAGTGAGGATGGGCTGGGGGCTCCCTGGCCAATACATCTCTTGGCCGTGTGGCACTTTGGAGGGACCCAGGGGCTCACAGGGAACAGCACGATAGTAAACGTCTGCGGTTCCCACTGTGGCATCCCTCATCTCCCACCCACTCGTCCCCGCTGCATCCCCTGCCTCCCCAGGCAGCGGGAGACGAGGCTGCAAATGAAGCTTTCCCTCCCACCATCACTGCCAGGGATAAACGTCACACACGTGTGCTCGCCTCGAACACAAGTGTGGTACGTGTCCCTGGGCTCAGCGGCCGGCGAGGGAGGAGGTGGGCAGCACTGGGAACGCTGCTGCGGCGGTCGCTGCTGCTCCAGGCTGTTGCTCTCCCGCCTCGGTCCCTCCCCATCTCAGAGCAGCATGCTGTGGGACGCTCGGGCACGCAAAAGGCTGGTTTGCGTCACTGGAAACGGGGAGGGGCACGTCATGGGAGCTGTGAGCATATGCTGCTGGGCCAGAGCCTCTCCTGTCACTGCTGCCTTCCCCAGCCCGTCTTGCTAACTGTGGCCCAATTTTCCTCCCCATCACCCCTCACAAAGCCAGCCAGGCACCTCGGGGTCGGGGCTGGCAAAGGGCCTGGTGCACAGGGCGACACTGGGCAGGGCACTGCCCGTCTTTCTCATGGGCATCCCCATCCCAACATGTGTCTGGCCCCCGCTCTGCTCTGCAGACAGCATTGTGGGGAGCCAGAGCAGCCCCCACGCCCTCGAGAAGCACTAACTGGGGTGTCACCAGTCCCCCACGCTGCAGAAGCCCTGCAGGAGCAGCTGCCTGGGGACTCCTGTGCCCGTGGGGTCAGCCCCGGCACCGGGCCCGCTGCAGCGAGGGAGCCTGGAGCTGAGCTGAGCTCCTCAATTCGCTTCTCCCTCGCCCCAGCCTCGAGCACTCTGCACAGAACCCCTTCCAGTGCAACCTCCCACCGTTGATTTCTTCTCCAGTACACTCATTAGTGGGTAAGATTTCCTTCCAGTAACAAGGGCTGCATCTTCTCCACATATATGTGTGCTTTAATTGAATTATGGCTAATGAGCTGGGAGCAGAGAGCCCTGGAAGGACCATTTGGATCTGGGTTTGGATGAATCAGCTCAGTGCGTGCAGCCACGTTTCCTGTCCCAGGGCCCCGACTATGGCCTGACCTCCCTAAAACACACATGGAGAGGCCACACTTGCCCCTACAGGGTCCCCCTGCCAGCACTGGGATTCCCAGAAACGCTGTCCCACAGCCGAGTCTGTGGAAACCCCTCCCTCCCGTGTCTCTGCAATGCACCGCCTGACTTCACACACAGCCACAGCCGTGGCCCCACAAACAGCCCCCCGAGGCAGCTTTGAGGAGAGAGCGGCTCTTCCCAAACCAGCCCTGGTGAGAGGCACCACTCACCGCTCCGTCACACGGTTAATCCGCTGCTCACACAGAAACCTGCTCACGTGGATGCACCTCCAGGCTGAGCCAGTCACCTCTCTGCTTCTCTTGGACAAGGCAAAGATGAACTTCTAAATGCAAAGCAGCTTTGGTTTGTTGTTGTAGTTTCTTGCTGAGCCTGCTCCTCTCCAAAATGATGCTCTGTAAATGTTAACACATTCATCCTGTGGGCTCCTTAGCCCCGTCACCTTCATGCAGTTCGTAAAACCAAACATACAACTCATACAATTTTTCCATGCTCTCAAGTGTTTTTCTACTTATACATGCACCTACAACATCAGTAGATTTTTTTGTCATTTCTACACGCTTGGAAGTTCCTAATAGTTATAGGGGGTTTTCGTTGGGTTTTTCTTTGCTTCGACCCTCAGTTTTTGGGCTGCCTACCTCTCCTGTTACTACTCAGAAGAAAAGACTTCACTTTGTATCAAAGGAAGAATTTTGTTCAGCCCAAATGGAATCCTTTTTTCTCCTCCTTTGGGCTTGCTAATGAAACAAGTGTTAGGTTTTTTTTTTTTTGTCTGGCTATTGTTCTTGTTTGTGGGCATAAGACAACACAAAAACTATAATTTGAGTAATTTGCTGTCCAGTTTCCCAAATCTCTGTCTAATCATCCATCTTGATCAACAGCCCCTTAAACATTTCCGCTTAATCACTGAGAAAGTTTTGAATAACACTGAACCACAAACAAAGCCAACGTTTGCCTGTTCACTGATGCTTTCCCGACACTAAAACCACTTTGAAATGTCTCATTTAGCCACTTTTAGTCCATTTAATATGGATTTTATGACATTTTAAGCCAAATATTTGTAAGCAAGTCATACGCATTTATAAATCAATTTCGCCACCACAACTCCCTCATAAAAGCACTATTAAGCTCATTAGAAAAGGTCCATTTTCCCATTAAATCACATCAGTCAGTATCAATTATATCACCACCTTTTCAAATGAGCCTGCTATCGTCCGTACTAATAGTGCTCCTGCCCTGATCAAAAGGTTAATAGCTCTGTGACTATATCGCGCGCACCCCGCTTACAGCATAGCTTTTGCTTTCTTCCAGCCTCCTTTTATTCTAAAACATGTGGAAAATGACCACTTTTTGTCCTGAGAGCCCTTTAGCCTGTTCCTCCAAGAATCTTAGTGCAAGCCAGTTGCACCTGATTGACAATAAAACTGTGTGGATGATCCCCAGGTCTGCACAGCCCCCAGGCAGGGACACATCTGCTGGGCCTTTGCCAGGGACGCGGAGCAGATGCTTGCCCTGTGCCCCAGCTCTGCCTGCAGCTCCTGGAGAAGTCTCCCATTGCTGCTTCTGTCCCTGAAAGCTGCCTGTGGGTGCGAAGGAGCAGGTTTTGTCCTGTCTGTGTGCTCCCAGCCCCTCCGCAGCCCACACGCCCTGCCTGAAGCGCAGCACCCAAGAGCTGGGTGCTGCTCCCACCGAGCAAAGGCAGCTCTAGTGAGACGTGCGCCATAGACTGCCCACGGTGAACAGCTTCACCCTTGGCAGCAAACAGATCTAAGGATTGTCACTCCATATGTTGACCTGGTATATAGTACTACAGGAATTTAGCTGCCATTGATTTAAGCACAGAATTCTGTGTTCCTTCATGTTCTTCTTCGCAAGCTGTTTGCTTGCTGGGAAATGCCCTATTGAGACAGGGGCTGTGATGGGCGACGGTGGGACGGCTCAGACGGACCCCCACGGACCCGTCACTGGGTCAGCAACAGCCAGTGGTTTGCGCACACCTCGCCCGGGCTGAGCGCTTCAACCGAACGTGCCTCAAGGCAGAGGGGAGGAGGAGGCGTAAAGGGAGGCAGGAAGAGGGTTCCTGCGTCAGAAATTAAGACACCCTTAGTACAGTGTACTTCTGCACCTTAGCAACCCAGCTGTGCAGCGACTTCTTTTCTACAGCTTTAAAAAGCTCAGCTTTTTAATGCTATTGAGCTCTCTTCTGCTTAGACACTTACTAGAGGATGTGAAGTTACAGGCTGCAAGGATAAATATTCTGTCTCTGCAGATCTAGTTAGATGTACTGTCTTAACCTTAGACGGACCTTCCTTCTTTCTTACCTTTCAGTGGCAGCTGGGCGGGGTTAGAGCTGCCCCACCACAAGCGCCCATGCCAGGGAACAAAGGCTACAGCTTTATTCAGAAGTGCAGAGCCCAGGTGACGTTTTGTCAGCGGGGTGATGGCTCAGCATGCAAAGCACGTTGTTTACTGCCCTGGTCACCGTTTAGTTATTTAATTCTCAAAGCCAGCTTACAAAAGGCAACTTGGAAGCGGTAAGCATCTGTCTAAGCCTGTCCCAAGGGTATGCCAGTTATTTAAAAGGTGATGTCTGACAAGTCTGCGGATGGGGTTGCAGAACATCATGATTGCGGGATAAAGAAACACAAAAGCAAGGACAAGCACCTGCAGCAGGGAAAAAGCATCCATTCAAAAGCACTGTGTGATGCCAGCCTGCTGCATTCAATGGCTGAGTTGACTTGGGGTGGAAGTAAATGCTCTTGATGTGCCCCCAGCCTAAAGGGCAATTCTAAAAGGTACCAGGTATTCAATGAATCAGTCTGCCCCTATGCAGCTGCTTTAGAAATCACAAAAAAGAGGAAGCAGTAAAATGAAACTGCACTGAAAACAGCTGATCCTAGCCTGAAGTTCCTCGATCTGTGTCTTGGAGGTGAACTGGACAGAATGAAACTGCAAGTGGCAAACATCCAGCATAGGAAAAATGTGGAATTGCTACACTTGCAAGTCACTTGCTGCAGAGGCTGATGGCACAGAAATGCATACAGTATATAATAGACATGCAAAGACTACTGGAAAACAGATACTAGTCAGTGAGCTCTGCTTTGCCAAGACCTCTTGCTATTTAAAATTTACTTTACAGCAGCGCTGAAAATCCAAACAGACCTGAGCTTCACTGTGCTGCAGGGAAAAAACATCAGAGAAAGAGCTGTGAGCAAAATCTATGGCACATGGCTGTGCCCTGCAGCTGATGCTCACAGCATCATGCTGAGAGTAACAACACTTAATCCTTCATCATTTATAAATTTCTGCTTTTCCCAAAAAAGAAATAAATGCTCCATGTTGTTATATTTCATCCTTCTGACCTTCTCAGCAGGACACACGTGGCTGAGAGCTTACTGTCTCTTCTGAAACCCTGTTTGCCTGTCTTTCTGCCACTCTGGATGCAGGCTGGATGCTAAAGACTGCAATTACTGGCTCAGCAGGTGAGGCTCCTGCAAGCTGCTATCCCAAGGCACGCTTGTGCTTTGGTGTTTCAGCTAGAAATAAGTTTCAACAGAGAAGGAAAAAATAAGGGCTCGTTTTGAATCAAGACTGCAGCATCCACAACTGGCTCATCCAACACAGGATCATTTGGATCACACAGGAATCTGACCAAGACCTACCGCAGCAGTCCTTAAAATGGCATACACAGAGGGCTCGTGGTCCCAAGGATATAATGCAAGAATCAAAGGAGATGCTGCCTTCGATAATCTCAGAGATGGAGCCACAAAGGTACATTATGGACCTGGACTTTCTCAGATCAAGTATGTTTGGATCCAGGGTGCTATTTCTGATCTCTGGAGAGACAAGCTAGCTCTAAAACCAAGCATGGCTCTGAAAGGAGTTGTACTGTTCAGCACTATCAAAGTATATATTGACTGTCATCATGTACAAAGTGCTTGATATTCCATAAGTACAGAGTGTTTATCCTATTTGTTTATCATGGGGGAATTGCAAGCCTCTGGTGAGGTAGCACTGACAAATTGTGTTTCTCCATTTTGTGAAATAACACGGCTGTCCCAGTCAGTCCAGCTAAACTTCACGCACAAGACCCTCACATGAGATTGCCACTCAACCTAATTTCATGGGCTTGTCCCACCTGGAAAGGACTGCCAGGCATGGACCCTGGTTTGTTACAGAAAGCACTAGATGCCCACAGAAAACATGCCCAATATCCCATCGGCCAGCAAATCCTCCCTGGGCATTGCTCGTCCTCTCCCTCTGTTCCTGAGACAGCCTCACACCACTCTGCATTCACCTCCACCTCTGGAGACACGTCCTATCTCTTTGGCACCAGCAGACCCCAGCTGTGCTCCCCCCTTGCCCCGCGAGCACCAGCACCTCGGGGTGCCAGTGCAGGGAAGGCTAAGGAATGGGACGGAGCTGTGCTGGCCAGAAAGGGGGGAGGCTGGGGCCATGAGAGCTGGAGAGGAGGAGAGCAGGAGGGGGCGAAGTGGCCAGTGATGTACAGAGAGGGCAGGAAGCTACGTGAGGAGGGGCCCCAGAGATGAGCCGTGGGAAGGAGGACACGTCCCACGGCATCCGGACAATACAATCCTTGGGAACACGGCCCAGCAGCCAAGGGCTCCCAGGAGGCTTGGCTGTCCCTGGACAGAGCACGTGCACGCACGGAGCGGTTTGCTGTCCTGCCAGGGAGGGCACCGAGACCCGAAACAAGTGCCCCAGCGCTTCGGGACGGCGCGGCAGGATCTCTAGCGGAGCTGTGCCAGGCACAAGTCTCCAGCGTGACCCTTCTGCTTGGCAACATCCCTAACTGTCTGTATTGTTATCTCGTGCCTGAGATTCATAATGGAGAATCACTTATGTTCTGAGTAAGAGCAGCTAAAAATAGTGCTAATGTAACAAGGACGAGAGATGAATTTACGACATGAAGCAAGAAAGCCCAGAAGCCCCTCACAGTCATTATATGCTCCCACAGCTTTCAGATGTGCTTTCAACAGCAAATGCTCTTGCTGTTTGTTAGGCAAAGAAGGAAATTGCCTAAGACAGTGGCAGATGCCTGGAAGGATTCATATTGGAGCAGTTTCTTTTTGCCTGCTCTCCCTTCAGCATACCTCACTGCTACCTACCTTGTGACCCTGCCTCCTTGAACCGAAGTACGCGGGGCTTAGCTGCCAGTAGGTGTGCATGGAGCATCGGGTAAGGCATCACATCAGACTGTGTGTGCGGGGAGAACGGACTGGTCACCTGCCATTTTCTAAGTCGGCATCAAGCTCCAACGAAGCATTTCTTCCTCGTCAGAGGCAGATGCTGCCAAAACCACACACGGCTTCTTCAGGTTCACGCTCAGGGTGTCACAATTTTTGCCCCGTGTGGAGGGTCTGTCCCCTCTGATATGGGCTGGTACATCTGCAGCGCAAGCTTTGAATAAGCACAATGGATCTGTAAAATTTTTAAGCATGTGTTGATGAAAGAAAAGCAGAGGCCTCAGGAGGGGAAACAGCCAAGATCTCAGGCTACCATGATGCGCGGATCTCTGGTACTCTGGATGGTGTGACAGGTATTCCTGGCCGCACAGTGGCCCAGCTTCAGAAGGATGGGGGGGGTCATAGAAAGAAATATTTGCACTACACCAGACCAGCTGCCCAGACTCGTCTCCCAAGCTGCAGGAGCTCTGAGTTTAAGCCTTATCTTAACAAAAAAAGGCTATTTCCCCCTTAGAGTCCAGCCCTTTGAATCAGAGGGCCAGGGCGCAGCCTGCCCCGGTGCTGTCTCTCACCTGTGCGGCACACACGCTGGCAGCAGCCAGCTCCGCTCAGCCGCAGCACCGCACAGACCCTCAGCAATCCCTGCCCTGCTGTGAAGCGAATGCAAAGGAAGTGGCTGATTTAAATCCCAAATCGTTACAGAGGCTTTTGGGGGTGCTTACCTCTCCTGTCCTAATAGACAGGGGCTCCAGGGAAGCTACCTTGCAGTCTGAGCTGCATCTAGAGTGACAGGCAGCTAATAGAAAACAGGCTCAAAGGCAGCTTGGGAAAGATGAGTTGGGTAGGGGGGGCTGGCTCACCCCTCCCCACAGCCACAATAAAGCGTTTGATGTATCCCTTCTCTGCACTTGATCACGTTCCTGCTGCCTCAGTGGTTCATATTATGCAGCTGATCGACTTTGTGAGATATGAGAACAAAGTGTCTCCTTGCCCTGCTCCCTGATGCGCATTAAATGTGTTAGATTGGAAGGCTGAGGCAGAAATCAAAACAAGCCCTCAAGGCTGGTTTCTCTGCTAATCACTGGCGCTCATGTCCTTGTTACGCTGAGGGACTCTGTGCTACAGTAACCTAAAGGCACCATCCTGGCCATGTTTCCATTTTTCTGCAGAGCTGTTCTGTTGCAGCAGTGAGGACTGTGACACTTTCTTTTTCTAGCAAAAATTGTGTTCCAACAGGATTTTTCTCTTTGACGGTTAATGAGCAACTCTTGAAGCAGCCTCTGATGAATGAGATGTGAAGGAAAAGTAAGGCGGGAGGCACAGAGGCCAGCTGTCTTGCCAGCTGCACCCCAGTCACAAAAAGTAAAAAAGGTCATGGAGAAAGGAGCGGAACCAAGAGCATCACCTGCTCCAGCAGTGCCACAACCCCTGAAAGAAAGGCTCAAGATATTTCTCACGAAAGGCCAGACTGCTGCAACTTGAGAGCTCAGTGCCCTAGGGGCAGCACATTCCAGTTCAGCATCTTCAGCCTGGTGCCCCATCCCCAGGGCTGGTTTGACACAAGGACTTCACACCATGATGCTTATACTAGGACGCACTGTCGACGGACGACAGCCGCAACATATACATTCATAGACAAGGTACATCAATGTGATAGCGCTGAGCTTAACAGGGTTACTCCACTGCATGAAATCTGGTGTTGACAGGAGAGGTTTTTGCTTCTGTTTTTCTCCATTTTCCTGCATCCAGCTGTGGATCACCTTTACTTATGGCTCCTGGATAATAGAGGCTGAATCCCACTGTGCTGTTTTACTGCTTTTTAAATTCTCTGATATATGCGCACTTGGTCCAAAGCCCATCAGTCCAGTGGGGGAGGCAGGCTGGACTCCGTCAGCAGCATAGACCAAAGTGGGCTCAAATTTTAAAGAAATCAGCTCAAAAATCCTGCTTGTCTTTGTTCTGTGTGAGTCACACAAGGTAATGTGCAGCAGAGGCTGGAAGGGGAATGGGGACAGCTCTAAGAGTAGAAGGATTATAATTTTTCTCTTCAATTTCCCTTTCGTACATTGTGTGGAGTTGCTCATGAGAGAGCAGAGGAAGATACACTACCTCCAGCCCGAGGTCAACGGAGCTTCACAGCAAATCCTTCAGTACCAGATCCTGAACCCACAGCACATGCCTTGGTGTTATTATATAGGGACACAGAAGTTGTTCCCAGACGAGACTCCATCCAGTTTTTATCCAGCCCTATTCTGTGTTCTGCAGCTGCTAGTGTATTTTCAGGAAACGTGTTTTGGTATCGGTGCAGAAACATGACTATCTCAACCAACCTCCACTGATGACCTAACCGACCCAATTACCCAGAGTTCACAATTCAGTGAAGCAAATACTTTGTGTAGCCGCAAGTACATCAGATCAGACCTCCAAGGGGCTGAGGTGGAAACACTCTCCTCCGTCCTGTTCAGTCCAGAATCTCCAAATACTCCGCCAGGGAAAAGCAGTGCTGAATCTAGCACGTACAGGGCTCAGAAGCAGTGTAAATACAGACTTGGTAATGGGGGAAAGCATCGAGAATTATGATGATCCTGCATAGGGAACGAAGGGAGGGGGAGCAGATTGTGCCATCTACACAGTCTGCTCAAGGTGAGTGTAGGATGAATAGATGAGATACACAGTTCAGGACAATAGAGTGTAATAGCTTTTCTTTTGAAATTAATTCATATTTTTACCAAAGTTAGGCTTTTAAACCAAATTAAGGAATTGGAATATTTTCTATTAGCTCTCCAAACCATTTGTAACGTTCTTTCCTCTCAGTCACTTAATCCCATGCTTACACGGGGTCACTTTTCCTCATGATGTGCAAATTCACAGCACGAGCCACTGAGTAACCAACTGTTACACAGCAGCATGCACCAGAACACAAAAATGCTGGGTGCATTCCAAAGGATCTGTGTATCCATTGGTTTGTATATTCTGTCGTTATTGTTGTTGTTATTGTGTGTTTGTTTTGTTCTGGTTTGTTGTTGGTGGTTTTTAACTACAGCAAGTAAGGATTAGAGAGCAGACAAGATTTTTACAGCTGTAGGATCATGAAATACTAGACTGGATTACCTAGGGAAGGGTTTATAACACTATTAGAAAAACAAGGGCTTATAGAGGAGATGATAAAACCGGAGGCTAAAGTTCAGCTTTGATACTCGCACGTAAGGTTTTTGGTTAAATGTTGGGGGCAGACTGTGTCCTGCTCCTAACAATCCCATGTAGCTGTCTCAGAGACAAACAGAACGGCTGGTGAACAGCAGGGACCCACGGGTTCCGTACAACACGTCTTCAACACGGGCAGTGCAGCCGCTCTTTGCCGTCCAGGTCTTTCCACTTTTTTTTTTTTTTTTTTAAAGCCAAATGGATTTCTGCCTACCCCGCAACACTGGGGAAAAGGAAGCTGATTCTCTGGCTGGAGAAAGCAGCTCACAGCGACCAGTCCCAAGCGAAAAGACAATATCAGTGTTTCTGGTTTTTAGTTAATTGTGTTTACTGAAGGATATATAACATTAGAGTGCCTTGAGCCTTGGCCAAGTTTGTAAAAGTAAATAAAGACTATTCCAGTCTAATGTTGAAGAACTGACCCTTGGATTATTTCTGAGCTCACTTCTTCCGGTGGCTAGAAGAAACCCTGATGCATATGATGTGAAATACAGAGCATTGGACTCACACCTTATTATTTCAACAAATAAACGCGTTTGACTGCTGCAGCTAGAAAGCATCTCTCCTCCAGAAGACAGGCCACCAGGTAAAGAGCAGCTCCTTCCTACTGGGGCTTGTCTGGTGACCGCTCTGCGCTCGTCAGACCTCCCGTCGTTTTCTCAGGAGGACGCACCGCGAAACACGCCGTGTTCGGAAACAGCAGGAGCGGAGATGCTCCATAAAGCGGGACAAGCCAGGAGCCGAGGGCGACCCCAGCACGGGCTGTGTCCTCACTGGTGGGCACCGTCCCACAGCACCCGAGCAGGACAGGCTGCGCCGGGACCAACTAATGGTCCATCCACAGCCCGGGGATGGATCAAGACGGGACATTCAGGGAGCCCTACATCAGGAGCAGCAGGAGATGGGGTTAGAGACAGAACCAACAACATAGCTCAGGAGAGGACTGGGGCCCAAGGCCTGAGTTTAAATAAAGCTCCTGGTCCATCAGCAGAGTGTGTGAGCCCAGGTGAGGGTGGTTGGGGTAACTAAAGACTTTCAGCGCCCCCAGGGCTCGCAGACCATGCCTGCTCCCCAGAGGGGCAGAGCCATCTCTGACCGCCCCAGGAAGCGCTGTGCAGCGCTGCTCAGCCCAGAGGAAGGTTTCCAGCCCCGTCCCTCCGCCACCTCGCTTTCTGCCCGGCCACGCCACGGCAGCCGCGGTCCTGCTGCCTCCCCCGTGCTGTACAAGCACATCATGCGGATTGCTCACAGCAATCCCAACACGGCCATTTCTGCCCAGTAGACTCCCATTAGCCAGTAGCTCTCTCCTCGGTGTCTAATGATTTGAACCACAAAGCCATTTGTCATGCTACATCTTCTTTCCCAGTGGGTAAAAGTCAATTAGTGTTTTCAACTTTGCTCTGAAATAGCCCTGGCTCCCTCTTGCTTCTTTATGCTACCAGGAAACCACCTACAATAATGGCTTGTTCGGATGTCTAGTGCTCTGCTGCAGGTGATTTCAAGCTCTCTAAACCTTCCTCTCTGTGTACCAAACACCCTGAGCAGGGGGCATATTTCACTGCCAGGAATTATGGATATATTATGTTTTTAAACTATCATATGGCCATATTTTTTTTATGCTCAAGAAAAGAATGATTTTTGCTACCAGACTTTATTTCCTATCTTAAACACCTAAATTTTCAGCAGTGTTTCTCATTTTATTTTTCCTGTCTTAGTAGAGGAACAAACTCTTGAAAACACAACTGCTCCAAAAGGTCTGCAGGATGAGACCTGGAGATCTACACAGTCCCAGCACATGCAGTGACCACAGGTGGCCCTGTGGCCATCGGTGCGTTCTGGTGGCCTGCTGGTTTTGATTCCCATGGCATCCTCCAGTGCTCTGGTGAGTACGCTCTCCAGCATTCGCATCTCCTGACTCAGGGGTGCTTGCCTTGGGAAGCAACACGGAGGGCACAAATCAAAACCCAACTCAGTTTTGGGTAGGACAGAGGCTGTTTAGATGCAACTGAACGTGTGCACAGTAAAGTGTTTTTGAGGGTTTTGCTCACCCCTGATTCAGGCTAGGCAGCAACCGACAAAAGTCACCCAGCCTGGCTTCAGGCCGAGCTCACACAATTAGAAAAGTATTAGCTGAACTTAATAGGAAAATCAACATTAAGCAGATAGGAGCTGGTGTAGTTGTTAAAGACAATGTAGTGTTTTTCCCTGGCAGAAGCCCAGGCTAATGGAGGGCTTCCAGCATCCAGAGCAGCCGCCAAATGAAGGCTTAATTGGCTTCTGAAGCCACTCATATAATTACAAACACTTGTAATGAAGCATGAAAAATACAACAGCCCAGGACTGTGACATGGAGGGAAAAAATTATCTCATCTGTCTCTGAAAATAAATCAAAGCTCCTTTACCTTTTTCCTTACATTGAACCTTCTTCCCAGCTCCTCTCTGGCCTGCAGACTCTACTCGGGTGCTGGTTTGCAGGGCAGTGCTAAGACCAAGGGGAAATCTGGCTTCTGCCTTCCCCTGACAGCTGGGGACACCTCTCCAGCCTCTGCCTGTCCGTGCGGGTTGGACACCGGGTGGACACTATCACAGACTTGGAGTGCCCACTGCTGGTGTGCACAGCGCAGCCCTGCCGGCAGCAAAACACCTGCTTTGGCGAACGCTGTACATTTTGATTCTGCTTTAATTTTAGCTAAATGACCCTGCATGGTTTCTGTTCAACAGCTGCTCCCTGAAACACACGTCTCCGCTGATCTCTCAGACGCAGTAGCAGCAGCTGTAGGACCTGGTCCAGGCAGAGCCACGGACATTCCGCCTCGTGCCAGCGACCCGCAGCCCCTGCAATGTGTGTCCCAGAGCAAACTGGCTGGGAGTCCAAGGTACAACTTCCTTAGTTGCTATGCTGGATTGAGCCAAAGATCATTACGAGTTGTGCTGTTTGTTGCTCTACAATTTTCTACTTTGCTGGGGACAATCTGATGTCTTGCTTGTGTTGGAGGAGCCTCTTGAGTCCTTTGGTGAATTCAGAATCACAGCGAAACTGAGGCTGGAAAAGAGTCAGGACCGATCTGGTCCAACACTCCCACAAAGCAAGGACAGCTTTGACGTTTTGTGTCCTTTCTATGGATCAGGTGCCACCTGGTCCCTCCAAAAGGAAATCTCTACCAGGCACGTTAGGGAGGACCTAGAAGTAGCTTAACTTCTATCCAGAATGCTTCCTCCCTGCACATACCAGCAAAACAGCTGCACCAAAACCATGCTCAACCTTGTCCAATTAGCCATGCCATCGCCCTGGCTAATTAGCCTACTCAGAGCTTTACAAGGCCACAGCACTATTGCTCATTCTTTCAGTGTCAGTTCAGAGGATGCGAGACCATCTCACCTCACACTTTCTCACAATGTTGATCGTTAAGGCCCGGGACAGGAGCTGTGTGCATCCATCACCCACACCTCCATTCCCAAAGCTCACGGCTGCTAATGCAGAGAGAGAAGAACTTCAGGAGAAAAATTCCAAGGTCTCCTAAGGAAGGGGAAGCCATGGCACAGGGACTGTCACTGCTGACAGGACAGCAAGGAGGCAAGAGCCTGCTGGGTGCCTGTCATGGGGCAGATAGACACCACCGAGCATCACTTTTGTTCAGGTTGGTTTTCACCACACACTTGTGATTTGAAGGCTCACTGCCCTACACACACTTCAGCCTTCTCTCTGTAACCCTGCATCCTTCCATCTTGGGAGTCCCGGTACTCATTTCTTGTGTGTCCACATATGCCCAGCACGGTGTCCATACAAAGCCACTGAGTCACTCGTAGCGGGGACAGGACATAAGAAATTTCCATCCTCTTCAAAAACTAACTTTGGCTGGACTTACTCAGCCTGCTGTTATCACCGTGGTATTCAGCTGCAATTAAACACTGAGGTCTGAACATTGGTCACTGGACAACCATTTTTTACATGTGACTGACACTGTTCACCTGCAACTTCCATCCAAGAGTTTGAGTCCGGCACAGGCCAGACCGAGTCAAGAAATACCGCAGGACAGCCTCATGTCTCCAGCACTTGTGATGTTAGGGTGCACCTGCTAAAGCAAGCGGTATTCAAGCAAAGGGGGAGCAGCTTCTCCCACCCAGAAAGATGGTGATTAACAAATTACAGCTTCCCTGGTGCAGTCTGAGCATAGCCAGCCCCAAAGTCATGAGTTTTTTCCTTGCTTGTACTGAATTTAATATAATTTTATAGCTAATATGCTAAAATTTGATCAAATCATGCTTAGCTAGAGAAAGACCTAACACAAGCTTAACTGCTTTCAAGTGATGGCAAGTAGAAAGTGCAGATAAAGAAGCCACCTGAAAAGAAGCACGTTTTGCAGGAGCCTGCGACTTCAGAGAGGCTCACCTGTGTGCAACAGGCTTTCCCTCACATGTCATGGGCTCAACACTGGGGTTTTGCTTCGAAGTGCCTGCTCTGGATCTGCCCCAGGGCTTGCTGGGGTTCCCTGGTTTTGGCTCTGCTCAGATAACCATCACAGTCACTCCAGCTAAACGAATACAGCAGAGCGGGTGCAGAGGCGAAGCAGCAACAAATTATTCTTCCGCGGCCAGAAAAGGACTCCAGCTCACAGTCCACCTGTTTTTTACAACTGAGATTATGCAGGTTCCTGCATGCACTCCGTAACTAATGACCCCAGGTGCAAACATCAAGGGAGCAGTTGTGTCTTTTGCCATGTCTGCACAGCCCTGCACAGAAGCACTAGAAACAAAAGTAAACAAAGCGCAGGCCCTTGTCACAAACAGGGATTTCTTATTGACAGGACCGTCATTGGAAGAGGATGACCAGGAAACGGCCGCATGATCATCCAGCTCTAGATACCAGAGATCCATCAGAAGTGAAAATGCACAGGCTGAGCAGGTAGAAAGAGGATTCCTGGTCATTCTCACCAGCGACAGAAGGGTTCTGTGATACACATAATCTTCAAACAAAGGGTTGATGGCCCGAGTTTGCAGAGTCACGTACTGGCCCCTGTTTAGGGTGAACTGGTATGAACCGGATCACAAAACTGGAGGTGCCTGAAAGGCCTGGCTCATGTATGAGCTCTGCTATAGCTCACGAGGTAGATCCTCAGGGACCATGGACTGCAAGCTCCAACCTGAACCCAGGGCAACAGCCAACCCAACGTGCACCCATGCGGGCCATTCAGCTGTCGCACCTCTAAACCTTGGGCAACACCTAAACAGGACAGGGTCTGACTTAATTACCTCCAGAAAAAAGATACAGCGTGATAAGGAAAAGAAGATAAATAAAAGGAGTAGGATAAGCCGGGCCAGGGAGCCAAGCTTGCCTGCCCTTGGCCACAGCTAGCCCAACCCAGGGTAACTGTTTGTGAGCAGCAACAACTGATGCAACGGGGCTCTCCATCACCCGCTCACTGCAGGAAACCCAGTGCTGTTCACGTCCCCTTTTTTGAAGGAAAGGAGAAAAGACATGTCAGAATTTTTCCAACAGAGGGAGCACTGGGACAGCTGTGGCCATTGCACTGTCAGCCCTTCAGCTGAGGTGCCTTATTTTGGCTCTGGAACACCTGGACACCCATATGGCTGTTCTCACCTTCCATCCTCTGGGGAAGACACATCAACGCTGCCAGGATTGGGTCATCAGGAAGCAAAGATTCTAAACTTAGAGACTATTTTGGGGAAAAAAAGAAAAAAAAGGCGTCTTTCTTAGCCTCAGAGACAGTCTCTAAACTCAGGATTTGAAAGGTGCTTGTGGATGGAGTAAAGCAATCTGCAGACCTTCCCTAGGAATTACAAACAATGACTCATGATCACTGAAAATTGGAATGGAAATTATTTCCTATATGGCATAAGGACACGTTTCAGACCAACAGTTTCTATCCTCAGACAATCTAGGTTGATTGGCAACAGATGAAATCAAACATTTATATTAGATTTGGTGACCACAGCAATATAAAAATTATTATGAATTTTATGTTTATGAAACCGACAGTGTAACCTGGTAAACGATCACCTGTTTTTACTCAACAGAGAGACTAAAATAGCTTGCTTCCTGGTGTGCATACCGAAAGTGCAAATATCGCATTTCCTCCGTTTTGAGGAAGTACTTTTGGTGAGCTTTGCAAAACTTATTTTTGTGATTCTGGTTATTCTAGCTGCGACAGAGAAACTGAGACAAGAAAGACAGGAGCAGCAGATTGGACCTGATGGGAATCAGGTTTAGGTGCTGGTGTGAAAACCAGAGGTTGCCAAGGTCAGCATTCGCAAAAGTTAAGGCCTGTGTCAAATCAAAACTGTAGTAACAAACCACGTCATGACCCAGGCTAAAAACCAGAAAAATTTGAGAAGTTGATAGTGCCCAAATGGCAAGGTCTTTGGTCGCAAACATGACAGCAAGGGTGACCGTGAGGAATCCATAAAATCCGTACTGTGGTCTAGAGTCCAGAGTGAAAAGTGGGTTCAATTCTTTCTTACGTTGCTGCTCACAACTCCTGCATCCCAAAATATCTCAGATCTCAGCCAGATCACACAGTCTCCAATCCAACACAGGAAATTCATCAGACTAGTTTCAGTCACGTAAGAAATCTTAACATATGCGTAAGTACTTTACTAGAGTGGAGCTTTATGTCTACTACGCCTGAAACTGTTCTGAAGGCTTATGCGCTGCCCTCTGCATACTGCTGTGCTAGGTAACCAGCAAGCTTTTCTCGAGGGCTCTTGCAAATCTGAAGAGGAAATTGGATGGCGGGTTTGGGAAAGCCAGTGTTACCCATATGCTTGTTAGCTGAAGGCTTTTGCTGGAAATTCTGGTATTAGCTAAGAAGAGGAGAGGCTATGACTGGCTGATGAACACTGACAATGAGCGTCCCCACCTTCATGCCCGCCCCCTCACAAGAGATGATTTATAACAAACTGGGAGAAGGAAAAGGAAACTACTACTGCAAAACTTGCATCACCTAAGAAACACAACTGTCCCAACTTATATTTTAGAATACAGCTTTTCTCAATCCTCAAAAAATAGCTGAACCTTCCTGGAAAACTTCTCAGTCCTTCTGAAGATTTCATACTCCTTCAAATTTGACTTGGCAGTATTATTATTAAGTTATATGTAATTTTAATGGTCGACTTCTTTGGGTAATTACTGAAGAGGATAATCAAAGTAACAGGTAGCTTTAAAATTTTCAGATGCTGTCTTCTTTTGACAGGCTTTAAAGATAATTTATAATGTATATATATTCATATACATATATATTTATGTATTTAGTGAGGACTGAGAGACAAATTTTTCAATTTATTGGTACCAGGTTTTTTGCTGCTCTGATGAGCAATCCACCATACTGCTTTGCAAATCCTAGAGCCGTTTACATCACCTAAATCAGGACATCAGAACAATGTACCTTCAGGAAGAAGTAACAATGAATAAAACATAATGGCATACAAGCTAAAGAAATCGTTCTTGTAGAAATCTTAGCTCTGCTCTAAATAGGCAGCATTAGGTGTATCTGCATCAGTACCGTATTATCCTGAGGGACCACATGATGCAATACCGCAGCAAACGAGTGTGACTTCACAGTAGAGCCTAAGCTCTTAAGGTCCTGCCTCACTTCTTCCCAAACACCTAGGCGTGACCTTCAAAACCTGTTTGGAGTGCTCTCCCAGCCCTGGGTAGCCCTGTTCCCCCCAGAGCCGCCTTTCTAATGCGAAATGCTCCTGACAGCCTCAGTTCTGCATGCGGGAGGTGTGACGATGACTGCCCCGACAGCTCGACCCGTGCTCCGGCATCCCCGAGGCGTTCCCGGACCATCTGCCTGGAAAGGCGGACTGGGGATGTGCCCGACGTCCAACACGAGGGCTTGGCTTGAACCACACCATAGTTCAGTTACGCTGGACTCAGCTCTGATGTAAAACGGGCCCTCTTGTGTGACTCAGTGATAGTCTCTCCGTGCTCTCCTCCCACACCTTTCACAGGAGGACGAGGAAACGCTCAGCCCGACACTTGTTGTCGCTTGCACTGTTAGCATGGGTTGATAAAATCTTTCTCTTAGAACAAAAGCAGGTTGTCGTGTGAGGAAACCCTCCGGGCTTCTGTACGACAGATACACATACAGCGCACAACTGCAGTAGGGATATTTCGGGCAAGATTTAGAGAACACTCCTGCCTTCAACATTTCCTGTGAGTACCACGCGAAAACCCACATTTTAAAACGCGTGTGAGTGTGCTAGGTGAGCACTTCCAGAAGCTGGTCATTAAAACGCAATTGTCTAACGAGCAGTGATGTCATTGCTATACCCACGTGGAGAGCCAATTGTAAACACCGTGTGGTTCAACTGAGAAACCCGCTTCCTGTAGATTAATTGTGGCAGTGACGTATGTGATATGTAAACAGCACTAATCAGAGATGCCGGCCATAGAACCCAGGGGAGGCAGGAAGTGAACACAGCTGAGAACTTTGCAGACTCACTTTCTTATTGTGACCTTTTCAAAAGATGAAATAAATGTATTTAGTTTAGCACAGATGTAAACGTTTTCCACACCAGAAGTTCTGCAGAAACTACAGAGATTGCCAAGCCTGCACCAACCTTGAGCTTCCATCACGGATGCCTTACAAAACTCTTTCAAGACCTACAGACTCTGAATGCAAAGCATTATGTTCCTGTTGTCAGTGATCCATATCTGAAGAAATGCAATTTTGTTTCCTTCCTTTTAAACAGCAGCAAGAAAAGGAGGTTTTACAATGTGGATTGTGTGCAGGCGTTATAGTGCTTCTCTTCCACTAGCTCCAAAATATCGCACGTGCCAAGTTCCTCCACTAGTATGAATCTCTTAAGTGCACCACTGAAGAATTCCACTGGTTTAGCAGACTACAAGCTCCTCTACTTAAGATTTACAGTAAAAGTATTTTCCTTTTGGTATTGTTTCACGAAGCAAAAATGTTTGGGTTTTTTTTTAATCTGAAGATGAACGAAACAAGTATATATATTGAGTCACAGTGCTATAAAATTTTAAGTCCAATTATGGTTCCCAATAATGAATAAAAAAATATTAAGTGATACATTGTTAAGGAGTTACTGAAGAGCAGCAGATTTCTTAAAGCCAAATTCATTCAAAACATGTAATTTTAATTTTCAACTCTAAGAGAACTATGGAAATACATCTTTTCAGCCCCTGCTCTTCAGTGAAGCTTCCTTCCATGCTTATTCTTCACAGAGCAGTAAAGAGACTGTGTTGCTTGTTTTTCCCTCCCACAAATATGAATATTGCTTCAGCAGAAACCAAAACAAACAACCCCACAAAAGCTACACTGGTAAAGCTGGATTTGAATAAGAACAATGGCAGAACTCAGTTGCGGAGAAGCCCAGCCAGTGCTAGAACATGAGCACGGACGCAACAGGAGGCGAAGTTTACACTTGCCTGGCAGGTAGCAAAAACAGTTTGAAGGAAGATGTGGAGGGATTTCTAACACAGGAGAACTTCTCACTGTGTTCTAGTTCTTTGTGCTGAGCTGAACTGCTCCACCAGGGCTGCACTTGCATTCGGCTGAATAGAACATCTGAATTTTTCCGTGCTTGCCTTTAGAAAAGAAATACAGCATATTCAGTGTATAATACAGTGTCATTATTGCTAATAGTATCAGCCTCTATTTCTTTCACAGAGGGCAGCTGTTGGGTCTACACACGCCTTTACCACCACCTGTGAGAGGCCCTTATCAAACACTAACAGAAGCCAGCGCGGACACCTGAGGAATAAGCCCAAAGAGATCAGGACATCACCTCAAAGAACCTCCTGCACTTTATGATCTATTCAGTATTGCTTTCTTTGTCACATAAAGATCAGTTTGAAAAGACGTGTTCTACGAAAGCTCTTGAAAAATGTATTTATGCTTTTCTACAAGTAATAAATCACTAAATCAATATTGCTCTCACTTTGCAGAGATTATCTGGATTGAAGGCTTCAAAATCTCAAGCCTCCTTCCCAAAAGATTTGTGAACACATTTCGGTGGCTAGAGAAATGGTTGGGAATCAGGACATTTGGATCTCATCCCAAATTTCTTTAGAGCTTTCTTTATCTCTAGTCTTGTCACCACCGTAATAGTCTGGGTCTGCTTTTTCTGGCTTAAAATAACTTATTCGTTTTTCTATATCGTCACTGTGCAGTATACAAAACAGCCCAGAAGCATTTATAGGGTCATTAATACTGTTGCTATAATTACTGCAGCCTGCAGCGCAAAATAGAAATACTTATTAGCACCAGCACCATCCCTGACAAAACACAGACTGACCTTCATACAATTTGGCTACTTCAGGGCCTGGGTTTAAGATTAGCTTTCTACCAATGGGGAAAAAAAAAGAAAATTAAAGTGGACTGGACAAGCCATGCGGGCACACACTGGGGAGAGCCCGTTGCTGGCGGCTGCGGAAAGAGACGACACAACGGGTCACGTCCATCTATAAGTTACATGATATAGTGGCAAGGTCACTGTAATTCACTTCTGAGGGATGTTTCGTGCTGCAAATCTTTCTTAAATCAGCTTATATGAACTATTAAGGCTACAATTAACAACATTTGCCGGGAACTGAAATCACCAGGTGATCAAACTATGGCAGATGAACACAGACAGTATTATATACACATAAAAGAGGTGAAAAAAAAAATCACATGACTGCACTGTTGCAGAAGAGTAAAATGAAATTATGAATTCTGTATTTATTAACTTATTGGTAAAAGACAGAATATATTATTGAAGCAGCTACGGTTAAAGCCAGTTTAAAATAAGCAGGATGTAATATATAAGCCTACTCTGAAACTGAAAATGCAGTGTGAAACCATAACCCTGCTTCTTGACGGTCCTTGGGTCATAAAAGGCAGATTCGCATTAAACATTTCCCATTCGGTCTGATTTTAAAATCTGCATCATATATGTAATACATGTGAGTTCTCTTTCATTTTTTCTCTCTTCAAAAAAAATCACAACAAATAACCTCTTTTTTGTTATGTTTCAGGAATTTGGAGTCCCAGCAGAGGTTTTTGGGGTGGTGGGGGTTTTTTGTGTTTGTTTTTGGTTTTCTTTTGTTTTTAGTTCCTTTGAACCTTAGTACCTCCCATCCCCCTCAGCTCCACAAGCCACACGGAAAAGGCCATTGTGGGAGTCTCCCCAGAACTTACCTGTGTTGCAGTAATTGCACAGATCTGGACAAAATTGTTGGAATGTGATGAGGTCGCGTCTTCTCCCCAGGGCTCAGGGTCTTACCTGGATAACCAAAATGAGGCATTAGCATTAAAAAAGGAGGTCTATTTCATTCTTAATCAATTAACTAAGGCATAGTTTTAATATTTTCCAGCCCATCATTCAGCTAACATTGAAGAGGTTCCTTTAGGAGATGTATTGTTCCTATGACATCTCCAACACAAATTCTACTTAAGAACGAGAAACTTAATTGACATCCAGCTTGTATGTGAAGAGGTAATTTGTGCTGATCAGCCTGCATTTTTATGCTATGCAAACTGAAATGAGAAATTTTGGGTTATTTACTGTCAAAATAAAAAATAATTTTAAAAAAAACCCTCACAAATTTTTGTGATGAATTAAGAGCTTTTAATCCTGGCTGGGACATTGTAAATGAAAATAAAGCCACAAATATAAAATCTAAAGGAGGAGCCTTAAGTGGAAAAACTTGAAATTAGAAGGAGGTGCTCATCGTTTCTGAAAAATGGTGCAAAAATTAAAATCTGCACTTACAAAATACCTGATTAACCACAGCTTCACCTGGCTCTTGCAGGAGACTTTGAGAACACCGAGTTTCAAGTCAGCGTTCTGCAGGTGGAGCTGGTGTTGTGTCCAGCTTACGGCATCTGAGGCTGTAGAGGGCACTTTGAGGTCAGTTAAATGTTCTTTTAAGAGCTTAAGACAACATTGTGTATTATTTTATACAAAGTTATTCCCATTAGAGTTCATTTTATGGAAACTATATATGCTTTTCACAGGTATTTGGGGGAAAATGATGGCATTATCCTAATTCCAGTAAAAAATCGAGTTCCACAAGCCGAAACTCAGGAGCCGACCGCCGTGCAAACCGACGACCGTTTTGCAAAGTTGCAATCTCACTTCCCCAAATGACGACTGCAAAACCAGAACTCGACCTCGAGTCCGGGGCATGTGCAGCCGTGGCGGCACCGGAGGTGCAGAACCTCCGCCTTGCCACCGCCCGCCCTGCCGGGCGCAGCACCCGCGCCAGCGGCCGCCCGGAACCGGGAAGCTTCTTTAGAGGAAGATGGAGAACCCACTTCTCTTATTCCCCCAGCTAAACATTTCTGCTTCAAAGGATAAATCCTATTACAAAATCGTGAAACCAGCAATTAAAGAAGAGCCACGTAAACCAGGCAAGTCTGGGTAAGTTTTAAGGTCATGCTGACACTCCGAGCGTGCTGTTTACATACAGAAATCTTCTAACATAGTTTGTGGGTATGAATTTAGGGGACGTATCGTTTTATTTTTGACTGATATATATGAAAACTCTTGAACTACAAGCCTGGGAATTGTACACATAAAATATTAATTCATCACAGAAATATTTTTTAAGAACAAAACCCCAAATCAAATAATAGACTAAGAAAATACGAAAGGGAGGTTTCAAGAAGTTCTGGGAAATGCTTCTTTAGAGCCTGAATATGATCTGGGAAGGTTTCTTTTTAAAAATTTCAATGACAGGAAGCAATACTTCCTTTTTCTTTGCGGAACGTTAAAAGTAGAAGCAGCTGAGCCAACTGTTTATGTTCTCTAACGTGAAATTTCACCCCTTTATCTTTAAAGTAAGTGAAAAAGATACTGAAAATGAAAAGATTTCTTTTTCTCTTTGCCAGTGCTTCCGACGTAAATTTGTGCTAAGCTATAGAGAAAATAATCATTAATATGACTAATAAATGTGGGAGAAGTGGCATCGGCATTACTGTAAGTGAACATAGGGGGATCTAGGATGCAGAAGCAGAGATATTAGTCGAAGGAAGTGTTTGAAAAAAACCCAAACCCACAACTTCCAACAAGGTTGCTTTTAAAGCTGCCCTAATTCTGTTGTAGAGCTAAGCAGAAGAGAAACAGGCTGAGCCTTCTCCTGCAGAAATCGGAATTCCACGAAGGTGATCACCCTGGTAAACCTGGAAACTCGACAAAAGCAGCAAGGTGAGCATTATGAAAGACAGAGTCACGGGGACTCCTTTCAGGAAGTGCCTGTGTGACCCAGAACGCTTCCTGCATTTGCGTGTGCGCATTCTGATGTGGCGGAGAATAACGCTTTCAAGATCTATTTAACTTAAAAGCTAGCAATCAAACCCAAGCATACAAACACTATAGAATTATCTGATATGCATCAAGGTAACTCACCACTCGTGTTTTCACACAACGAAGCATCGGCTGTTCCCCATACACTTGCAGAGACATTTAAACCTTCGCTCATGCCAACAGCATTTTTATTAGTTCACTGACTATATTGAGCAAGCATCAAATCAGAAATGTAGCTGACACATTACTGCTGCTGGGGAAATCACGCAGCTCCTTGGAAAGCAGGTTTTCCAAACAATTCAGTGATGTACAAATGCCAGATGCAAGTCAAATACTGAATGTATAGTTCCTCGGTAATTACAGTAATTGTTTGAACATCCTCGTCTCCAAAATTCAGATACTGATGTTTAAACAGTGTTGTAATATTGTCCCTGTTATACTATTTCTCATAAAGATGCCAGGTTAAATCTTGGTTTTGTTGACTTCAATAAGAGCTTAGTTCCTGACTTCGGTAGGGTACCGGGACATCACTGATACATTGAGAATTGCAGTTGTAGGTCTTGACGGAAAAGAAGGAACTCATGAAGTACTGCAACTCCATGGCTGAAAAAATGTGCTGCCCTTTTCTTTTCATCACAGATCACTTCAGAACACTTCAGTGTTTCCCATGCTCTTTTGTCCTCTTAAGCTTGATGAACCTTGTTTAAGCAGTTACCATCTTTGGGACCAAGATGCCTGCTTTGACCAGAACTGCTTCTACAACCCCTTACTATATAATAATTGTGAACACCTGGTAGAAGTTGCATAAAGACCCAAACTCTGTTTCTAGAGCCCATGAAAAAGTTGCTGAGAAACGGATATCTAAACACTTGTGCCTGTGCATCTGGAAAATTAGGCAATGTTTGTTGTTCACGTGTCCAAATATCATGTCCATCCAAATGACAGGATGATGTATTCATGACCTGGAAGACTTTTCACTCTACACTCACAGGAGGTTTCATAGCTTATTGGTTTTCTTTCTTTCTTGTTTTGCTGCTGGCGGTAGTCTTAATTCGATGGTTTTACATTCACTCAGAAATACCAGTCCTTGCAATGATGAACAAAAGGTAAAACAATGCTTAGAACAGCATCTTTCTGTGTCTCGGTTGTCGAAGTGTAAAACCATGCTAAGATCTGAACAAAGCGGGCACAGCCTCCACGTGACCTGCATGCAGACAGTGCTGGGTGGCTGACTACCCTTGGGTGTTTCATACAAAGTACTGATCTTTCTCTATTATTATATGTATAGTTTAGAGAGATGTAGATTATTTTCAGTGAAAAAGAAAATGGAAAAAAGGCAAATCACCTTTTTCAAATAATAAAGTAAAATAATGGTTTGGGATTTAGAATTTCAGCAATTTACTTAGTTTTTATGGTTTCCATTCTTCACAGAGATACTAACTAACATAAATAGAAACAGAACTGAACCAAATAATGCAGATGGACAGTGTGGTGATAGTGGAAATGCCTTGTTACCTAGGTGAGTTCCTTCTCACCTTTAGAAAGTGGCAAAGCTGAACAAATCTTGTTTTCTGTCTATTATTGCAGCAACTCATCGCTGCACCCAGGTCTTGGGAACCTGCGAAGCTACTGGGTTGATGTAGTTTTTGAAGGAAAATCAGAAATTCACACTAGGAGTTTCCAAACCCTGCAAAGAACCTCTCCAGCATTCTGTGCAATTGTGGATTGTGTGTGCTGTCTAAAGCCACCAGGGTTCAACTTTCACTGTGACCAAGTTAATTTCTGTAGCTATAGGAACCCACTGTTTCAAGACTTACCAGTGCACACAGTTCAGAGAACTGCACTTTTTGTACTTCTCATAACTCAAATAAACTGTGTAAGGGAGTGAGGTCTCATCTTCCTCAAGTCCAGAATCCCCCTACTTTACTGGCCTACATTCATTTCTTGAATTTCAGTTCTCCAGCTTTTGTACCTCAAGAGCTGTTTGTCTCTCCCTAGTTAAGAATTTCATTCCTATAAGCAATGACTTCAGCTAGGACACATGTGACACCTGTTCAAAAAAAAAATTCTTTTAGTTTTGTGCAAAACCGAGATCATCACTGGCTTAAATTCCTTCTCAAAGCAATTGGAATTTCTTTTCATCTACACTTCATGTGCCTGCAGATTTTGCCCAGAGAAGCCAAACCATGTGAACTGGGCAACAGAACGGCAAGCCTCCGTGCAGGAATGGGAGTCCCACTGGAAAACCGTTCGGTCCATAAGAAGCTGTTCTAACCAAGTAACTCTGGACAAGTTGCTTATTGATACCTTCAGTGTACTGTGCTTTGCCCTCAAATGAAAATGATTCTAAATTTTAGTATTCATAAAGCACCCGATAAAAATAGACTTCACCTTCAGGCTTGGAACTTAAGTCCTAGCATGATACAATTCATCTCCAGGCTTACTCCAGTTCTAGTCTGCTAAATAAATCAAAGTACTGTCCAGGTGTGCATTCAGGATTAATCAATACGAAACCAAAAAAAGATTTCTCCAAAGTTGTATTTGTGTGAACAAAGCAGGATGTTCTTTTTTCCTTTCTGCATTGTTCTCTAGGGCAGAATATTTGAAAACAAAGTGAAATATGTGCAATTTGACATTTTTGATGAAGAATATGTGGTGTTTTCTAACTGGAGTACAGTGTCTCAGAATAACATGACATTTGAAATATGCTTGTGGTAAACAAACCAGGCTACGTGTGCTATTACCCTATAAGACTATCACCTAAACCATATTGCTACAACATCGTCTTCAGGCTATAGAATTTCCCGTATTTCATTAAAAATAGTCTGTGGTAATGCAGCCTCAGACCGAGCGCGCTGAAAACCACATCTCTGCAAGAGCGTTTTTTAAGTTTAAGTAAGTGACTGACGTGGTTCCCTTATGAGTTTTACCAGACTGATCTATCTCAAGTCCCTTAAAGATTAGTAGCACAACTGTTTGTTTGTTTGCTTGTTTGTTTTTAAATGGGGAAAAATGTACAAATCTGCAAGAAAAATGTCAGGAAAAAAAAAAATTAAACCAAATGTTTCTGAAGTCCCTGCGAGAATGAGCTCCTTTAGTAACGTGATCTAATCAAGGGCTTTGTGAAACAGTCCTGAGCATGAATGGTAACAGATAACACGTTACAGCAGCTTCATAAATACACAATGTGTACAATTCTTCAAAACCACTTTCTGTTTAAGCAGTGTGTCTCCTGAAGAAGCAGTGAAATGGGGAGAATCTTTTGACAATCTGCTTTCTGAGAAAGGTTAGTAGCTTTTTTCCTTTCCATGCAGACTTTTAGGTTGGAAAATTGATGGAAAATTATGGAAATGATGGAAAATTATAAAATCCAGTTGTGCTCTTAAATAGACCTGGCAGTTAACTAAACTAAGTATGGTGGGTCATTTATAGCAGCACGTGTTCTGCTCTCCTCATGTACTTAGGCTACAGCACGCTGCCAACTACCAAAAATAGTTGAAAATAGCTTTTAATTTTCATATTTTCTTGAACAAAGAAATAGACAGCAAGAAGTTCCTTCAATAAACAGTAGAATTTCCTCTGAATATTGCTCAAATATTCCTGACCGCAAGACCAAACCTTATAAATGAAAACGTTCTATGTACAGACTTTGTCTCTTCCGATGCAGTTTGTTTCTAAAAGACTGATAAGATCAAAGCTGTCCTTCACTTGAAAGGGCCTGTTGCTTACATAATTATCAAACGCACATACGTCCCTCCTTCCATTGTGGGGGGACACACGTATGATCCAGCTACAGCGCTGGAGACCGTGTGCTTTTAAATCCGTTCCTTGAACAGCTGACACCAATGCGATCGCATTACTTCCACAGAGATGACGCGTGCTTGGGAAAGAAAATAACTTCAGCATAATAACAATAGGATAAAGCAAATTGTAACGATGCTAAAAGCCATTCATTTTAAATTGCTACTGGAGAACAGTATGAGCAAAGATTCAAATAGCGGTTTGGTCAACCTAAATAGATTTCAACCTCACTAAAGTCCATCACTTCCACATAAGTCCACATGTTTTGATTGCTTCTGTTTCTAAATTCACAAGATCTTGATAGTGGATTTTTACAGATGCTGAGAATTCTGTAATGGGAGTTACAGCATTCAGGATCATAATGACAGAACTGCACTTATTTTAGAACCTTTTCATATTTCAAAATATTTACCTATAATGTGATGTAATTCAAAGGGAGCAGAACCTGTTTTGTTGCCTTGCAGAGTGTGTAAGAGTAACTGCCTGATAAGGATATATTTTTTAATGCAATTCAACATTCCCTTCTGCAGCTGGATTGGATGCCTTTACGAAGTTTCTGAAAACTGAGTTCAGTGAGGAGAACATCGAGTTCTGGATAGCTTGCGAGGATTACAAGAAAAGCAAAACTGCACATGAACTTTTGCCAAAAGCTAAGACCATTTATGAGACATTCATAAAAAAGGATGCTCCAAAAGAGGTACGGTAAAAACGTTCTTCGCTGTACACAGTATTTGACACAAGTGCAGCTGATGAAACCTGCTTTAAGCAGCACATGCCCAGAAGCAGGGGCAACAGTTAATCACGTAGTCACTGACGTAAGAAGGCTGTATCCTAAATGTCAAAGTTCTGGAAGGCAATTTGGAAGCAACTGCATAGATTACTCTCACTGTCCTCCACACTACTTTCAACACCGTGCACTCTTCTAAGCGTAGAACATGAGTTTAAACATCATATCATCGGAATCAGAGATTCCTAATGGACTATAAAGCCAACATAGATGCATACACATACAGGGTATATTTAAGGAAAAATGGTAATGTTAAAGCTACCATGAGACATATCAGCTAGCATTTGTGAAAAAGTAACATCCGTCTTGATTTAAACAGAACAAAAGGCTTATTTTCCCCTTCTCTTAAACCAGTAATTATCTATGAAATTATTACATAACTCAGATACAGAGGCCTTTGTTTTAAATTAGCTAGAAGAGTGGAAGAGACTGGAAGGAATTATTAAACATGTCCTTTAAAATAATAATTTTGTTTTAAGCTTGGACTTTTCTTGATTGACCCACTTCCCCTTGCTGTAATTGCATATTTTTGTGTATGTTACACACATACACAACACATACACAAAAATACGTTGATATGTCAATCCTCACCAACGCTAAGGCCTTTTTATATTACTATAATAGTGCAAGCAAAAGGAATATTTTTCCTGCTCTAGGGAGGACATGAACAGGTCAGGAGATGGAACTCTAACTGAAATCACAAACTGCCTCTTCAGTAGGTCTTTTGGACTTACAATTTCCTGTAATTCTATCAAGTTTGAGCAGATGTCACTTGCCAAAGCTCCTTTTCCACTGTATTTTACTATTATTATTTGTCAGAATAGCAAAAGTTAAACACTAACTGCTCCTTGCCTGTAACAAGAAGGAAAAGGGTGTAATTCTCATTTTAAGAGAAGGATTGCAAAACGGTGCAATTTCCACCTGTAATTCCCACAGATTATATTTAAGACTCAGATTGCTTTTCCTAGAAAATTCCCACTTTCAAAGACTTCTGTCTCTTTTTATGTCTTTCCCTGCCACATGTCTTTGGGGTGGACCTTACACAAAAGAAACCCCCTGAGTTGTTTGAGGTAGAACCTGTCGCTGCCCATCAGTCAATCTATGAGCAGTTATGGGAGGGCATCGAGCGCTGAGTCTGTCAATGCTCACGAGATCTATGTAAGTAAAAAGGTGAGCAGCAGGAGAGCGAGGGAGGGGACAGGGTGTGGAAGTGGCACTTTGGACTAACAGTAACGTAACGATTTCTTTATCTGTCATACTTTTGGCTTGGTGCATGTAGCGTGGGTGCTGGGGTTCACCTTCGGCAGTTGGCTTTGGTGAGACTTCCTTCGTGGGGTCGCCCGAGTCACCCACACCTGCCGACAGCACCTCCTTCCAGACCACACTTGAACCTTCTCTCTGATTAACTCCTTGTCCAGCAGAGCTCTTTTGCACACAACTTTCTGAGAGTACAGTTTGATAGGATCATAAAATCTTAGGCTGGATGACCGGACCATTTTGTCATCGTTAATTGCTCTTTGGTTCTTAGATCTAAACTATTTGTTCTAACCAGCTTTACGGAAATGACAGGTGTATCTCAGTGAGGGGAAAACAGCATTTACAGAAGTCACTTTTTGGCTGGATCAACAATTTTTGAAATATATTCTATTATTGAGAACAGCATGCTTAACTCAGCACCTGACACTTTAACAAAATTCTCATACTAATCAGATCTTCCCAGAATGAATGCAGCAGTACATGGAATACATGATAATTTTGATACGCTTTTCCTACCTAAAGCCCCCAGAAACCCGATATTTTTTTATATTTTACTTATTAAAGTTTTCTCACCTTCCTACTACCAAAACTCTACACAGAAACCAGAAATGTTAAGTATTCACTAACATATTCTAATGAGACAAAGTTCTACCTGAATCCTAAATGAGAACAGAGGGAGTTCAGTATTAGTCTGGTGTTGCAAAGCCTGACAGCTGCAACTATTCCACGATCAGTATTAGAAAGTTACTTTTAGTCAAATGTCAGACTTTATCTTCTATTTTACCACTTTTCCATTGTACCAGTGACACATCATGAAGACTTTCTGACAGGCATTACCGGACATGAACATACAAACTAATTCTGTGGTACTAATATCCCATCGTATCGGAGATGTAAGGTCCTCTGATCAGAAAAGACTTCCAGCAAAGCACAGTATTATTGCTACGGATAATAACACAGGGAATCCATGAATGTATGTTAAAGAATACACTCTTCCCTATTCTCCAGGTGAATTTGGACTTTCAAACCAAAGAAGTCACAAGTCAGAATATTGAACAGCCCGTCATCACCACCTTTGATGCTGCACAAAACACGGTCTACAGGCTGATGGAACAAGACAGCTATCCACGCTTCCTAAGATCTGATCTTTATTTAAATTTGGTTAAGGGGAGAAATCCCACTCATCCCACTCTTCGGAGACGATCGCGGTCTTTTACTGTCAATGATTTCCAGGGTGTGCGACCTGACTTCACCGTTTGGTGACAGGCAGACCCAGCCCTCATAAATTCTAGCTACTGCAGCAACTCGTGTTTTAAAATCCAAGTCCTTAGCAGGTGTAAATGGGTGGAAAGCAAAGTTACGTGCACTTATACCAGGTCAGAGTTCTGTAGCCGGTGATTAATTTCATTTATTATAGAGAAGTAGGCAACATATTGACGAGACATCTCATGTAAAGTTCTCATATGGTATATATTTTTTAAAAAATCTAGAAAGAGCTGTAATCATATTTGAAGGAAAAAATTAGTTTCCTGCATAAAAATGCTGTACAAAATTCCACCTGATATTATCCACCATGTATCCTGAGCCTGTATTTTTTAGCACAGAGTTTCATCACAGTTAGAATTTATACACCTGGCCTTTGCACATATTTATGTTTCTGCAATATTTCCTACACTAAGCACAGAGTATTTGTGGTGTTTTCTCATACTGCAAAACACATGGGAACATTACTAGCTATAATGTAAAGTTACATGGATTTTAACTACAGCCACTGCATAATTCAAATTTAGCTTTTACATATCCTAATAAGAACATAAGAATACCTATTTAATTTTTGGGGGTACATTTTGTACTCATTATATGTGTCTGTTCTCTGTATTTAGCTTATGCTGAATAGGTTAGCTTTGCCATCAAAAACTTGTATTCTAATTTTTTGCAAATAAATGTGCAGCAGCAAAGGTTCAAGAATGTTATTTTAAGACAATCTGTGTCATTAAATATCAGGACGTGTATGCATATATAGATACATAGAAATATTTTCACTTCTATTTCTAAGTATTCATGGTATACCAACTTTGTTACTAAACTTTGTTCTAGATTTTTTCTGTCTTTTATTTTGGAAAAGAATCTGAAAACTAACAGCTCTTGGACTCAGGTAGAATAACCTTCAGTTCTACCGATCATTAATATACTCTCTATAGTTACAGAGGAGGAAGGAGAAATCTCTCTTTTTATTTCTTTACTGTTGAAGTCACACGTACCCTTTCATAGTCAGTACATGCAGTTATCCTGTCCTTTGCTTTCAGAATTGATGCAGACATGTCATGAAGCACGAGGCGATTCCTAAAATCTTAAACATTTGTTCAGTTTAGCAAGTGACTGCAGGATTTAGTCGTAATTATGACTTGTATATTCAGTTGCTTTGCATGTAATTTAAGCTTTCTCCCTTTTCCTCCCTTTTCAGTAGTAAGTGGTCAAAGTGAAGAGGTGCAGTTCCCGAGGATGGGACTTCATGCTCATTACTGATCCAACGTAAATCTGGGGGTTTCTGTGTCTGCTTTACTAACTTTCAATAAATCTGAGGTGATCTACTTAAAAAGTTGTCAGGGTTCACTTTGTCACCCGCACGTCGATGAGTAACACGTGAAGGCTTCACTTCACATAAAACTCAACTTTAGCCACAAGTGTCACCGCAAAGGAACCTCCGAGAGCAGAACTCGGCCGGGAGCGCTGCCGAGCACCACGGCCTGGGAGGCACCCCCGCTCACCGGCGGCGCAGGCAGGACGCGCTTGTTGGGAGGCTGGCACGATCCTCGCCACTTTATTCCATTCCCTCCTCCTGGACCCAAAGCTCTGGGCACGTACTGTTTCCCAGTGCAGAACTGGTCCGAACCTGGGCACAGTGATTTGGGAATAAATCAAATGGCTTCAGTAAGGTCGATACTGCATTTCAGTCATCTTTCTCCCTATAAATCACCGCTTTGGAGCTTGTCAGCCTTCTTTTTTTAAAAACTGTTTACACTCATGTTGTCATTGTCACAGATGTCACATGAATGCAGTGAAAGGCAACTTTCTCACCAAATTTCACGGCTTAAGTCAGTATATTTTTCTGGACAGATTATTTACCCTTGTTCTTTGACTGTCACTCCATTGAACATGAATAATTTCTGCCAGAAGCAATCCTGTTTCTGATTAAGGAATGTCTAATATCACCAACGATGTCTGGATGCCAGAGTTCTCAGATATTTAAAACATGCATGTTCCTATGTTTTGCATCACCAACTTCGTTAGAGAAAGACAACAGGTTTGAGAACTTGAGCATATACAGCGGGTCTGTTGCAACGCAGGCGTAAGACCTACACATCTGCAGCTAGATTCTCCCCGGTGTGATTATTTTCCTTCATACCAGCTGAGAATCTGCCCTTTCACTCTTGTCATGGATGAAATAAATGAAAAAATGTGTATACTTAATACTGTTCCAAAATCCAAACAAATGACAAATATAGTACCTTGAGTAAGACTTTTTCGTCTTCACAAAAAAAAAGCTATTAGTCAGAAGTGTCTGCAATGATAAATATAAGTCAGCAGGCGCCCTTTGTCTCATTTCACAGACACATGGAAAATTTTGCTTATCTCCAGGGAGGCCTTCCTCAAAACCAGTCTGCAGCACTGACAGCGCTAGTCCCGCTGAGGAGTTTCATAATGAAAACAAACAAATCAGATACTCCTGGTAGTTATTTATGCATGTATGTTTTCCAAAGATAATTACGAACCGTAGCTGAATTTACAGCAGACTAATGCCATGGGAACTACTGTAAGAAGAAAGTCAAGATAAATTCAGAAAAAGGAAGGCAAAGGGTAGAAAGATAAATGAAAATGACATAATTATCTGGCAAAAGTTTTTTTCTAGAAGAGACTCCTTCTAGTGAGAGAAAATGAGTGCTCTGCTTTAGTTTTGGAAGATGAACTAAGCATCGATTTAGTACAAGTCTGTGATGCTGTTCCAGGACTGAGTCAGGCAGGATTGACCAGACTAAGGGCAAGCCCTGCAAAGCTGGGCTTATAGGATAAACCTTAGAGGAGTGCCAGAGAGCGTAGTCAGGCTTCTCTAGTTTTGGCAGAATAAATGTATCAATGCCATAAATCCTGTAGTTTAGCCGACCTAGTGCAAATAATACGTGTACAAACACTATTGGGCAAGTATTTTTATTGAGGATTATTTTATGTAGCAGCTTTTTAGACTTGTATGTGCCATTCAGCATTCAGTAAGAGCACTCAAAATACTCCTCTTACCAACACAGTAATTTACTCTACATAAACTTCACTTTTTCCTTAGATACATGATCTCTCCAGACGCAAAGTATAAGGGAGATAATCTGCTGACTCCTATAGCACAAAGCTTTTCTGCTGTTTCAATACTTAGGTCCAATTAGGTGCTGAATTTTTACCTGCTATTAATATTTAACTTAAGGGAGATGAAAATACACTTATATGCATATCTTCTTCAGCTTTTGGGATTTGTTACCATTCAAAAGAGAACTTTTTTTTTTTGAACTGACAAGAAACAAGGAGTGAAATCTAAGATAAAGAATCTCAAAGAAAAAGACAGATTTCTGTCTTCCACTAATGTAGGTGATCAGTAATATGGCTCTTACATGGCTTTACAAGCTACAACTTACAAATGACTCACAAAAGGCAGACAATTTTTCTCTCCTTTTTGTCCCTAGCTGCTCAGCCTGCCTTAGTTAACTACTGCTTTGAATGCGGTTCCCTCTCCTTTCCACACATACTGTCAAAAGACCTCAACTGGGAAAAAAAATTGTATAAGTGATTCATATGCTCACAGACTTACGCCTTGCTCAGATGCCTGTCCTAGATCCCCCTCTGTTTTTTGCATTTTAGGCAAATGCCTCAATCAAATGTCCTTTAAGCTCCTGTGGGGCTCTGTGCCAGGGGTAAAAATGTATTTCATCTATACACACTCCAGCTTGCTTCTACTTCTGCTTTTTTCTTGCTAATGTCTTCTTGTCATCTCCCATTTTTTGTAGTCTCAAAAGTTCCCTCTGGTTTTATACCAAAGCTTTTCTCTCTCTTTGCCTAAATGGCACGTGTTTGTGGAAGCTCCTTGTAAGTCTCCTTACAAGGGAGAATCCAGACACCAGGATTTATGATCTAGCCTCTATCTTTGCCTTCTCTATGAAACCCAATTAAAATTAACTAGTATGAAATATAATCCCATGGAAGTCAATTTAGAGTTTTCAAACAGGACAGAAGATTAAGCTAAAGCCTAACGAGGATAAGCCTGAACTGTTGTTTCTTCACCATGCAATTTACTTGTTCTTTAGAAACTCTTGTTTCTTCACAACTTTCCAGTTTTACATTTTCTGCAGTTGATGCTACTCCAGTTCTTCCTTGAGGAAGAGAAGGCTTCTGAGGATTAAATCCTCATGTTGGGGACTCATGAGGGGCTCTCCTATCTCATACACATGCTTTGCCCCCGTTATTTGGCTGTGGGCACACTGGAGAAGTCAGAAGTACGCTTGCAATAGTCCTTTACAAAAAGAGGCAGCCAAGAACATAGAGGTTTTCCCTTTCACGCAGTACCTAGCACTGCTTGGCTTGGGAGGGACCACCCGCAAGGCACTACTCAAGAGATGGCTGACGGAAAGAATTACGGTTCAAGAGCTTTCTGGGTTATAACACCTGCCTTTCGTATATTTTTATCGTGGTGCAATTTATACCTGTCTCCAAGGACAAGACCACAGTATGGTCCTATATGTCTGCACTATATAGGCTTCTTATACAAATAGGAAGTTTTGTGAGGTCTGATGCTGTGTAAATAACAGCGTGTTCATCCAGGACACGAGCTGTGCCAAACACTCTACTAGTTAGCGCTAAATGAGAATCTTCAAGGTTGCCTATGTTCTTGAGAATTGTTTCCAATTTTCTTCTAATGCAGGTTTGTGTTTTTATGGTACTTGGAAATCCTGTATACAAGGAGCCCAGAATGCTGTAAAACATTTTGACAACTTGTTCTCGAAATCAAAACATTTTACCTGAAGGGCATACTTTGCTTGGGTGGAAAATAACAGCTCATTTTCTTATGCAAACCAGCTCTGTGGCATACTGAAGACACACAGAGCTACTTCTATGGAAAAAAAAATATTTTTGCGAGTTGACCATGCTGTGTAATGCTATTGGAAGGTACGCATTTACATAAGGCTGTGATTAAAATGTATTTGCATCCCATACGACAGGCGTTTCCATGTTACTAGGATGCCAGCAGATTATCTTGGCTTCTCCCAACATAAGAAATTCAGGCGAGTCTCGTTTGCTTGAATTGCTTGGACCAGCAGAACATCAGCTTTTTTTCTGCTGAGGTCACACTATACAAAACAATACTATTTAAGCAAACCCAGGTATGGGATGGATTTCACAAAGGCCAAATGCTGAAGGGCAATAACATATTGAACTCGATCGAGAGGAAACACCAGCACAGCAAAACAGCTATTGGAGAGTGTGACCATTTCTCAACATTGCGCTCGGGTGAGTAGAAGGTAACGCTTTTAGGAACATATATAAATGGAAGTGATTTCTTGGGCTAGTACATAAAGAATTGGTTTATACTATCTATTGAGGTTAGTATCTAGTCGAGATGTGGGTCAGAGAAACAAAAAATGGCATGCCTTATTCCCCTAAACAGCCAATAGCTTTTCAAAAAGAAAGATAACTCAGTGAAACTAATGCCCAAAGGTAGCTAAACAATAAAAGATGAGTATCAGTAAAAAGTCAAGCAGTAAGCCTAAAATTCAGGAGATTTAAATATTTAATAAATCAGTAGTCCTCAGCAAGTAATATTGGCAAAGAAGGAAACATTGAAACGATAGACCCACATTCCCTTTCCTACAGTTCTAGCTCTCCTATGGCCTATCAAATGCAGGGGACTCAGAAAAAAAGTCCATAGCACAGTCAGCAGACTTACGGATATGTTAATCCAGAGGCTTCACAGGTAAAGTTTTTAAAATACACTGAAATTAGCTGAGCAGATAAGGGCCTGAGCCACTGCAAAAGCCCAGTCTGGGTTATTAGTGAACTGAACTGCAGACGTCAGCAGTGCCAGCTGGATCCAGATTCCCAAAAAGTTTGTAAATAATTCAATGTGCAATTGCCAGCCCACCTCTAGTACATGTTAATATTTCCTTTTGTTTGCTTGATACTGTTTATTATGAACAGCTAATAGATTTGCACAAGCAGCTGATGCTTTTGTTTAAATACTAAGATCACTGTTTCTCCTTATGAATTGTCAGTAAAATATTAGAGTTTCTTTCCAGAAGTTATTAAGTTCCAAGCAGAGGAAGTATATGACAACACCACCAGCTACTTTTTATGGGAAGAGGTGACTGCATAACTTCGATTAGTGTACTTGTGATATTTGTACTTCTCAGTGAGAAATTCCTAAAAATACCAAGTCGTGTAAATGGCGTGTACAGCTTGAAAGAACCTGCTGTTTGCTACCTAAGAAGGGTAAGACCAGAAATCAGAAACCAGAACACTGGGAAAAAAAAAAAAAAGTGCTATTTCAAAAGAAAGAAACAAAGAGACAGTCTCAGTGTTAGAAAATTCAAATTCTAGCTGTTTACATTCTGCCTGGCCAGAAACTCTCCAAACAAATATTATTTGGATTTTGTACTATGTTTATCCTCTTTTCCAAAGGCTCAAGCCTGGGACTGAATCAGTCGCAAAGTATTTAATGGAAGTGCAGGTGCTGGAGGCTTTCTCGCCACCTTTAAGACGCTGAAGTTTAACTGGCGGCAATGCGTGGAAAGCCTTTGGTCGTGTCTGGCACAATGTTACACAGTCTGCCATGTGCATGCTGTAGAAATAGGAGAAAAATAACTGATAAAGGGAAATAAGAAGCACTGCAGACAATTGGGATGATAATTCATATTTCTCTCCTGTTACGACTTTCAGAAGCAAGTGGATGCAAAGGTAAGAAATTGCAGAACGGATTCATATTTTGCTGCCAGGAATATTTTTTTAGTATTATGTAGGACTGAAAGATTTATCTTGGTTCATCATTTCTAGTTTCCTATTATTAAAGGGAACCATTCCCTGCATTGTGTGGTTAATATGTCTCTACTATTTGTACAAAATGAAGCAGTTTCAACAAAAACAATATGAGATAAAAATCTACTTAATCATTGCTTACCTCTCCAGGTATTCTAGAGTTTACATACCTCTTTGTCTCCTTTTAAAAAAATCTGTATCCAAAATGGGGAGGAAAAAAAAGAAAAAAAAAAAAATCAATTACTCTGCTCCGGCCTTGCACTTTAAACTGTTTTATTTTTGAGATCTTTCAGAAACGCAAAGTGCTACTAAAACATTCTTCATTCCATCTACCCTTTTATGTTTAAAAAAGTAATACGCATTAATTTTACTAAGATTTAACATAAGATAAAATCTTGTACTGAGTCAGTTCTGGGTACATAATAGAGTATCAGCTCAACAAAATCCTTCGTCTATTACTACCTGTCTATAGAGTTTACAGGAAGAACTGATTAACATTTGTAATTTCTAGCTCAAAAATTTTGGACGAGGACATTGGTAAGATTTGATTTTTTTTCCCAAAATTTTCTGAAAAAAACAACCTATTTCAATAAAATTTCAGTTACACACCACTAAACTGAGGTTTGTGGAAGAATTATGCTCCTTATTCTCGAGAAGAAATTCAGGAGACACTCTAGGACATTAATATCCCTCCTACGCTTCTGTTATAGCTCAATGAATTGCAAGCTCTGCTGCTGTCTCCTGGGTGAATAATCAAGTTGCCAATGTCAGATAACGCTGTACTTTATGAGTCTATGTTGATCTCTACGTGCCAAAAAAAAAAAAAAGTGCCACACTTTCTGTTGACTTTCTGTTATTTGGTGCATGGGGTAGCGTGAGTTACTCACCTGCTCCTCAAGCAGCCAAATACTAGAGTAGCTACTACAGAGTGCACAGGCCAGCGGTCACCACGTTATCGTCAAGGACAGATGTTGTTTCCACAGGTCAGATGCCGGGGAAGCAATGGCCTGGTCCATGTCCGTGGATAAAGTACTAGCGAATAAAGGTAAGAATTACACAACGGCGCGTTTTCGCACAGCGCACGCCGAGCCGGCTCGCGAGCGCTGCTGGCGGGTCGTCACGGCGCTTTGCGGTCCAGCCCCGCGTTCCTGCTGCGGAGAAATACGTGTGTCGTGATTATTTCTAAACCACCCAAAGTCACTCCTCTAACAGATCCCGTTCCTGCTGGCGTTAAGCCCCAAACCGCATGGAACTGTTAAAAATTTCCTTGCACCATTTTCCGGCTGGAACTCTGTGACCTGCACCCTGCAGCGTCTCTGCACAGTATTAATTTCACTGACACAACTAGATTCGGTTGCTGTCAGTTGTCTTTTCTAACAGCTTGAGATATGGATTCATTTTAAAATAAATTCTTCCAAACAAGCCTTTCTTTGTTTCTTTTTTTTTTTTTCTCTTAAAAGTGAACAAAAGTTGAACAAAGTAGTAACCAGGAGTCCTTCTCTCCACTTAAGTCTTAATAATTAATTATACTGTGTATTCTGCATATATACATACACATACACGTAGTCTGCATTGGTTTTTCAGTTTTCCTCCACCCATGGTCTCACGCATTTTTCCCCAGATGGCGTGGCAGCTTTTAGGACGTTTTTGAAGTCAGAGTTCAGCGAGGAGAACGTGGAGTTCTGGCTGGCCTGCGAGGACTTCAAGAAAACCAGATCCGCCACTAAGATCGCCTTAAAAGCCCAAAAGATTTATTCTGACTTTATACAAGCTGATGCTCCGAAGGAGGTGAACAGGGGCTTTTTGCGTGTACTTCGGGTACTCACTGAGAATGGGAATCAACGGGAAAATCCAGATCCAAATTTCCTGAAATGACAAAAAATGCAATTCAGTGTGTCTGTGCTTCCATTTTCGTGTCAATTATTTACCAGGTGGAAAACACCGCGTGGAACTCTGTGAGGGAAACAAAGACATCTCATGGTTAAATACAATACTTTAAATACAATACTTTAAATACATTCTTCATACAGGTCATGGGTTTATCTCACCTTCTGAAATTTCTAAAAAAATAGATCTTCAGTATCATTTGTTTACCTTAAGCATTTTTATAATGCAATAAGCACCATTTCCTCCATATTTTAGGTAACAGTATATTGGAATGTTAATGGCTGTATTTGTTCTTTTATACAGGTATTTTTGTCATGAATATCAAAATGCAAACTTGCAAAAAATTCCATCACAGCATTCAATTTTATAAATATTTTTAAAATGCTTACTGTGAATAAACAAATTGCCAATTAATTTACTTTTACGCTGATGGTTTTGCCTTTGACAGTGAGAGTACTTTGAATGTCCCCATGTCTTACATATGACTGAAATCCATTTTATTAAAACAAAAAAATCCTTACAAAATAGATAGGGCCAAAACCTAAAACAATGCTGAGTATCTTCATCTCTAATTTACTCTTTGGTAATTGGTACTTCATGGGATTTGCTTTGGCAAAAAGATGAAACAATCAGAAGCAAGTAAGCAAGTTTTTCCCTTTTTTTTTTTTTTCAGTGATGCCATCTTTTTAAGAGCTAAAAAAATAAAATTCAGTATGCTAGAAAATGATGGGATAACTTTCATTCTTATTTGCATCCGCCAGGGTACTCGGAAAGAAATTCAAATGCTGATTGCGTCCTGTACACGAGCAGACCTCAGCTTTCCGAACAATCGGACATTAATTTTATGCCTCCTTTCTTCTTACAGATTAATATTGACTTCCACACCAAGAACCACATCGCCCAGAATATGTCTGAGCCCACTCTCAGCTGCTTTGATGATGCTCAGAGGTTAATCTATAGTCTGATGGCAAAGGACTCTTTTCCCAGGTTTTTGAGGTCAGAAGAGTACAAGGAACTAGTAAAGAAGCAACAGAACGGAAAACAGAAGAGATGGCTCCCATTTTTGTAGGAAAACACATGTCAAAGACCTGAGGGATTATTAATTTGTGAATGTCTCCTGTTGCAAAATTCAGTACAAGTAATATTAAAGTGATTGCACAAACCAGATCGAAGAATTACCTTTGCCAGCTTGTTTTTATGTACAATATGCACTTGATACTTTCTAATAAAGTTGGTGGATAAATATGTAAAAACAGGGTGGAACATGCTAAGACATTTGAGCTACCTTTATAGCAAAGTAGTTGGACATTGATAATTTTCCCAGTGCACGCTTTATTTGTCAAACTGTTTTCACATTTGTAAGCAGAATGTTGCGGTTTTCTGGTTTGCTGTTGGTTTTTCTTTAGAGGTATGGCCTCAAAACCAAATTTCTTTCAGAGAACTTGAATACATTTAGCCATTAATTCATCATCCTATTTGTAATAAAAATTAAAATTCTCTTTTAAGCATGTTTTATACCAATTCAAAACAGGAGAAGCAGAAATACAGTAGATAACACACTATGATAATATTTAATAAATAGGCAGCTGCTTTCTAACAAATATTCCTGGCATTCAGAGCAAAGTAATTTTTCATAATACAGCTCTCTTCAATATGATTCTCTTCAATTTTCTTTGTGTTTATTTCATTTAAAATTTTATTGAAAAGTATCATTTATTAATTGTGTAGGCATTTTGGAAAAAAAATTAGTAAATCTTCCTTTATACACTTTCAATTAATAATTCATTTTCCTTGCTTTTCCAAATGTATCAGTGATACTGTCCCCATGTGCTCATGAAGAAGTAATGTCAATAATTACTAATATTTTTCAGTTAAATACAGATATGCAGAAAAGTAGGCATCAGAGAAACAGTTTTAGGCAAGCAAGCATGTAAATCAGGTTTCAGTCATGGTGTCACTTTTCAAACAAGCAAGATATGATAGGACTCTAGTGCAATCTGCAGGTGTCTCCAAATGCGCACACTTATGCATTGCTGTTAGAGGATTTATTGCATGTATTTAGGCAAAGGAGGGAACGGTGGCATGCTACTGAAGAAAAGATTTTAAACCATATGGAGCAGGAAGAATCTTCACCATGGAAGAGAAAAAATAATAGAAAGCCCAAATACCCTTCCTTCAGTTACGTACTTAGGTAAATGTCCTGCCACAGCTTATACGTAGGTAGGCAGGGTGTAAAATATCTATTCTTTGATACTCGTCATCTATTCTATCGCCTAGTTTTTCTTCTTGACATCTGCATTTCTTTTTCTTTTCTCTCTTCCCCAGGACTAATGGTTAACAGAGAAATGAACACGTTGGCTGGGATTGAGCTACAAGGAGGATGTGGGTTTGTTCTGCAGCCCCACAGCTGCCATTCATTTTGCAACGATATTTCAGTGGAAAATGGCAACTTCCTCCTGCAGCGCAGCCGCGGTGTCCTTTCTGCACCAGGGGATTTCTGCTGGCTGAAGTCACAGTCAACTAAGCAATCAGGATTGCTGAAATTACATAACTCAAAAATGCAGCAAGTCATTTTCCTTTCTTAAAAATCCAATTCTCATTTTCAGAAGAGAAAAATTCCCACGTGTAGGAAGAAGTGGGATCATGTCACCTTTCTCAGTAGGGCAAGTAGAAAATCAAGAAGTTCTGCTCTATCAATTGTTTGGGACCTCAGGATAAAAAAGTAGCTTGAAAATAGATGTGTGATTGTGAAATCTCGCAACTCTCTGTGCTCCTTTAGAACTTGCACACTTCTGACTTCACCCCATCACAAAGAGAGCTGGAAAGTCATAAGAGAGGTGGCTGCCAGTGATCTACAACTCTTGGCTCAAAACACAGCATAAGGAGAAGTTAAAAATTTATATAAAACAGTCAAGCTTGATTAAAATAATGCATATTATTATTCTGCTAACTATAGCAAAACGATAGTAGGGAGCATCATGCCCATATGATGGCTGGCTGATTCTCTATGATCAACAGCATCATTATTGTCAAAAGAGTAGATAATTCTTAACATTTTAGCAGTTGACATTCATTTCAATAATTACATAATAAAGCACCATGAATGGTTTTAACACATTTTCAATTAATTTAGAACGCTTTAAGGGAAATGTACAGTAATTGCACTTTTAGGGGTTATCACAGACTGAAGTGTGAAGTAACAGTACTAATCCTTCCATAACCTGCTAATTAAAAGTATGCCAGTTTTAATTAACTAATAAAGTTAAATGTTTGTTCTTGATCAAGCCTTTCAACATTTTTAATCTGTTTCAGATGCTTAGATATGCAATGAAACTTCACAAGATTTAGATAAGTGATCGCTATAGATTCATATATACCCAAAAATAATTGAAGGCACATTCACAATTAATTTTTAAAACCCTCAGAGAGCTATCTGGCTATATCATATGAAATTAAAGAAAAGAATCTACAGTGTATTGAAATATTTTGGAGTTTAACAATCAAATTTCTGAAAACTTGTATAATATAGCTTACTACTAAAGATCTATTTCAGAAAGTATTTAAAAAACACACAGATGTGAAAGATGGGAGCCAGTTTTTGTTATTTCTCTCTATTTTCTAGGTCTAAACCTCACGCTTCATTCTTCTACAGCAGCACAAAAAGGTCACAGCCAGGCACCCGAGCCCCGATAATTCCATACAGGAAAAGGCCAGGCACTGAAGCAGCATCCTCGACATTTAGACTGAACTCTGCCAAAATCCAGAAGTTTTACCGAGGACATCCAGCATGAGCTTGGCCCAAACCTGTTGGGCAGCAGTTATGAAACTGAGAAGTTACTTTCATCTTCCACCAAAACGTAGCATATTTATGGCCTTTAATATCTGGGGGGCAGCAGACACTGCAGGAAGGCAGAAGCTATTGCTCAGGCTTCAGAGCAAAGGCATTTAATATCAGGGTAATATCTTCATTGTCAAAGCCACTGAAGTTTGAAAAACCTGGATATAAATTTTGTGGAGACGGGTCACAACTATCCTTATAAGTTTGCACATCACCTATTCTTCTGGAACCCCAAGCACTAACACATTACCAGAATTATTTATCCTAATTAAAGCTCTGGGTTATGACTGGAAAAGAAAACTACAGTGTTGTTAATACTGAATATTACAAGTTCAATAACTATCTTACGGAAGATACAATGGATACAATAGCTGTCGTATTATCATTTCTCTGTCCTAAATGAGATATTACCTTCTGGGTTTTTTTTCCTATATTGCATACGTTTGGTGGTTTGCATATAATATGAGAAGAGCTGGATTTGTCTCTCAATCCATATCTGTTTCCACTTAGGTTTGCATGTAGGTTATTTTTAGTCCTATGAATAGTTTCCCTGCTATGCATAACAGTCCTGGGAAAGGCAAACAAAAGCATGTATGCAGCAGAAACCTTAGGGAATTTTTTTTTTCTAAGAGAGTGGTTTTAACTTAAAGGCTCAAAAACCCAAAAAGAAAGGGGAAAAATCCTTAAATAAGTTACATTTCTTGAATAATTTCAAATGTACTATGCTGTCTTCTATATATTGTGTTTTAGCAGAGAGAAGAGGGCAGGAAGAATAGAAACCACGAAGATATACGATTTAGTACTTTGGATAAAAGCCACCTGCGTGGCAGCAGAGCGCGGGGTTTCTTCTAAACAAACAAAAGATAAAGATTGAAAAGTATAAATATTGCAAACTCAGGAAAGCTCATTCTTCACATTAACAGGGGAAGCTTCTTTGAAAGGTTGAACTAGTTTGTTATTTAAAACATTATATTCAATAGAGAGGATGCATAGGCAAATTCAGGCTGAATGGGCTGACATCAGAAAACCTCAGAAATGCCCTTCACACGGGGAAACGACACTCCATGAACTAGGAGATACCAGATAAAATGCCACGGACTAACACTAGGACACTACTGCTTGTATGGCTAATGTTTTTCTGAGTTCTGCTTTCTGTCTCCCTGGTCTTTCACCCAAGCTCCTCACTGTGAAGCGAATTCTCCTGCTTCAACCCCATGTTCCATTTGTACTGTGCTATCACACTTTTCTTGAAGCACCATCAGCCACTACACAACATGCATAGTTCCAAATTTATTTGAATTTCATTTCCAGAACAAATTGGCTGGATTTTGATCTAAATGCAATCATTTTGCCTGTTGGAGTGAGATAAAATTTATTTCGTAAACAAAGAGGGGTTTTTGTTTGGTTAGGTTATTTCCTTTTAGAATGGATGGAAATACGAATTGGTTCATTTTATACTGTCCCCCATGAGAAGAGGTTTTTATGCATTGGTAATTGAAGTCCATCAGACAATCCCTATGGGTTGTTGCTTACCAAAGTGCTTACGGAAGCGTTGCAGTATATGCCGCTAAATTATCTGGATTTATTTTTTAACAAAATTGTATCTTACATCTTATTTTTGTAATAAATTTCAATATTGGTTTTATTATTCATTTTTATGTTAATTATGTATTTAAAATTAACCCAGGAATTGATTTTTTTGTTGGCAGTTCATTTGAAAAAAAAGAAATGACAGAAGGAATTATAGCCCACTACAGATCTCCATTACATTCTTCAATTACATAAAAGCGAGGAAATTCATATGCAAATGAAATCTGCAGGCATTAAAGAAGGGAGGTAGCACAGTGTAATTGCAGAGAAACTGCACAGAGGCAGCAGAATAATGACAATAAAAAAAGGTCATGACATCCAGCTTCATAAATGTTAATCTAAGATATTTAAGGGAAGACAGCCTGAAATGCAGCCCACTGGACAGGTGATATATAGTAATAGTGTTGAAGGACATTGTGCACCTTGGTATAAGAGCTCATTTATCCAGAGGTATGTACTAACTCTTACCAAAAACACCTTTCAAAGATCTGAACCAACATAACATTTATACAATGTCCCTATAGGCTTTGGCTACAGTGGGGGTATAGAAGTCGAATTCCAGGGACACGGCTTTGCATTAAGGACGCCCCGCTCCCCTGAGCTTTGCTTCAAGGACCGAGAGCACTACATATGGATCTGGATGTGCAGGTCCAAACACACTCTTACAATTCAATACACACCTCGAACGCTACAGTCTGGAACTACATAGGGCTCATTCCTTTTTCAAAATAGTATTAGTATTCACAGGACAGAGAACTGTTCCTCTCCAAAATTTTCATACATTGGCATTTTGAAACTGGAGGCACATCATTTACCTGAAGGATATTAGTGAATCATCAGGAATTCAGTGACTAGGAAATGAGGGCAACAGATGTTTGGTTTATGAAGAAACATTAAAGAGATGAGCACAAATACAGTGTCTCAGCCAAGGGGATGTGAACCATGTGTGCTAAAGCAGCGAACACACAGAAGACGGGGATTCAAGGAACCAAAGTGATGGGGTTACAGCTACACAATACGGATTGAGCCTTGATTAGGAATTTTTATTCGTTTACCCTGAGGGAGAGGACAGAGCTCCCATGAGATGGGATACTCACTGGAATAACAAATAGGTGATGGACCGGAGAAGAAATACGCGCTCGCACAGCAGATAGACTTCACCACTAAAGATTTATTTTCTGCCCATAATTCACTCCAGGCAGCCAGTGATCCCACCACTACAGCAGACACCGAGCACAACTCCGGTGCTCCATTGCCATAAAGCAAAACTGCCCAGGTTCCCCTGGCGCCTAGGTATGCTTGCATCTTCAGGGAAATGTCTTTATATTTCTATGTCTTTCTAATACAATTCGGCCACAACTGTCCTTATCAAAGAACTGGAAAATGTTACAGTGGCTAACATATGGGGGAAAAAAGTGAAAGACCAAGACAGACATCAAGATTAATTCACTTATTTAGGCAGTAGCTTCAGAAAATATTTAATCTGCTTAACTTTCAGCACCTAAGCAATCTGTCTTGAGTAATTACAGCAGGAAAGCACTTCGTAAACCCCAGCGCCCTGTTGAATCAGTGCTGGCAGACAGACCCAACTGCTGGGGTATTTATAGGGGCAATTCAAAGTCCTATGGTGAGTACTCTTGCAGTACTAAGGGGCATTATCTTAAAATAAAAGCGTGTTTTGTATCCACATCTCTTTTACATTACACCTATATTAAGAAAATAGTTAGTTTGATACGGTAATTTCAAATTCTTACAAAATCCTGTGGTACCACCTTGTGGCAGGTTTTTGGATAGCTCTCTTGGCATTAAGACTGAATGCGTTTTAAAAATGAAACCAGAACAACCAGCGTTTGCTCTGATTGGACTTTTGAGCTACATTCAGAACCATCTGCACCCTCCCAGCTACTAGAATACTTTATGGATTTATGGGCCTCTGCGTTATAGAATATTTGACGTAAATTCAGATGTACTTCAGTGGAAGCTGCATATCAGTGCTCCAACACTACTAGACATTTACTCGACACGTGAGCACTCACCTGCGGAACCCTCTTGGGCAGCGGGTGGGTCTGGACAGACCCCCGCAGCCCCTCGAGCAGCCCCTCGAGCAGCCCCACGAGCAGCCCCTCGAGCAGCCCCTCGAGCAGCCCCACGAGCAGCCCCTCGAGCAGCAGCCCCTCGAGCAGCCCCACGAGCAGCCCCACGAGCAGCCCCTCGAGCAGCCCCACGAGCAGCAGCCCCACAAGCAGCCCCTCGAGCAGCCCCTCGAGCAGCCCGCAGCCCCCGCCAGCCCACGGGCCTGCGAAGAGCGGGATCCGGCCAGGCGGAGGGACGGCGGCTTCTGCTCTCGGGGCATTAGGAGCAGGGGAAGGCACGGAAAACTCCAGAAAACAACGGGCGCGTAACAGAGCTGCTAAAGGTGAACTTTTGGATAGAAAACCACAGAAATCCGGATACTGCTAAACGGACTGGAGACATCGGACTGAAAAAGCATTTCTTTTAGCTGACCTGGCTGGGCCAGTAGCTAAGTAGCCTCTGTGTACTCTTCTGGTTCAGAAGCCTTTTCGAAACACCCAAGTAGAACAAACAGTAGCGTTTCAAGGACCTTTTGGTCTGCGTGTCCCACAGCCATCTTCATCCTCCTTTCCACATCACCGCAGGAAATGAGGCTCCTGCTCTTAAACAAGACTGTTTAGACTTTGTGCTTTGGTTTACGTCCATTTCAGGGTATTGAAGTTTAGGTACAAATTTATTTCTTACAGCTTTGACTGATTTGAAAACACAGAGCAGGAAGGAGAACTTCTCGTGTTGGAAAATGGTAGTTTACAGGTTGTTTATTGTGTGTACAAGGAAGCTCTGGGTTTCTTCAAATTAATGCTTCAGATTTGAAGCAGCGTGCCACGTTCCAGGTTGAACTCATATGTGCTCCCTTGTTTTGTTCCTGAACTACAAGCATCAGTTTAGTGTAAAAAAGATTAAACGCAGGCACAGAAGTTAGGCATAAAACAATCGATTTGAAGAAGGGGCTTAGGGTTCTGCGAGGTCGCGTTCTCCTCCAGCACCCTTTCTAGTTTCCAGCTGAACCCCAAAGGGAAAAACATTTGGATTATGTATTACACCTATTGATTAAGGCTGGCAATGGAAGATGAAAATGCCAAAAGAGCAGATGTGTGGGTCAAGCTGAAAAGAAAATATAAGGCTAAAATATAAAGCAATAGAAAATGCAAACAAAGGCTCTTAGACCCTCTCAAGAACACTCTTCTCTTTGGATATCTCCCCACCACACTTTCCAATCTCTCCACCCAAATGCCTGTTACCTCTCTACCTCAGACTCAGATTAAAAAAAGATCACAGAAGAGTGCCCACCTGGTGATTAGAGGAGTTAAAACAGTTTCTCCTGAAGCAGTCTGATGGATACTAGTTTTTGACAGAATAATCAGATATGTACTTTTTAATATTATCTTCGTTTTTAAAAGCTTCCCTTTAAAAGTGCACACTACCATGTTACCAGTGAGTGTCACAGCCTGTTACTATACTAAAACGTTTTTCCATTAAGCAGGCACTTATGTACCTGGGATATTTGTTTTCCAAACTTTCTCATGCATACTCTATAAGGCAATGTTGATTGTAACTTGTCAAATAATCTTTGCAAATATCCATCATTTATGGTAGCTATAAGCCCATGCCTTGACGTTATATTAAATAAGTCGTAACTCACAACAAGAGAAGAAGCAGAAAGGGAAGATATATCAAGCTAATTAAAAGCAAGTTTCTTAAACGGCTTCTTTACCCTTAAAACGCTAAGCTCCCATTTATCGTTTAATGCTGTGTACTTGTAACAGGTCACATCACATGTCATCTCTTCAAGAAGAAAGGCCAGTGCAGAAAGTATTTAAACACGTGCTCCGCTCACAGCTGGCGAGCAGAAGTGCCTCGCTGCGGAGAAGCCTGAAAAAGAGAAAACGACATGGGAAAACACGGGCATAACTGCCTCAGGAGAACAGCAACGCAATGAAGCCCAACAGAACTATAGATTTCTTCTGAAACCACCTTAGAAATCCGTGCGCATTTATGCAAGAAGCCAGTTGAAAACTCCATTTCCTTCGTGTTCCCGCAGTTACAGGATGAGTGGCAAGGGCTCGACCACAGAGTTGTGTGTATTTGTTTGTATGCACAGAACTGGAATTGAAAACTGTGAGAGCCCAGTGAAAGTCTGCACACTGATACAGCCCTCGTATACTTCCTCCTGCTGTTTTCTTTTGTCTTCTTTTGTTTGTTTGTTTGGGTTGTTTGTTTTGGTGGGCTTTTTTGTTGCTTGTTTGTTTTGTGCTACAATACAGGCTGAATAGTGCTCCGGTGCACTGGGTAAGGAAGCTGGAACTGCCACAAACCACCTGCAAAACGGAGCACAGAAAGGTGGCAGAGACACACAGCTGGAGGCGGCTTCCCTCAGATACACTGGTAAAAATGGTCATTTTTTGCTCTCAGCTTAATTGTACCTCACTCCACAGCTTTGCATGCAAGATCCTTTAAAATTTCAGATCTTGCAATCAATATACAAACGAATAGCCTGCAAATCTTTTTCTGTATGTCAAGTAATTAAAACTGGCCAGGATTTTTCAACAAAAGCTTTTTGATAGGAGAATCCCGAGTGAAACCCCAGATTTTTTAAAGAAGAAAAAAAATCTGTGTTTCAAAATGGTTGTCAGGAAATTTTCTCAGGACAAGATTGAAGGGAAGGGAAAGAAAAAAAAAAACACCACCGACAGACACAAACCCCCAAAATCCAACACGAATCTCTTTTCTTCATCGCCACGTTTCCTCTCTCTCTTGAAATAACCAGTGGTTTACAAGCTAAATTGGGACATCGGGAGGCACATGCAGAGCACAGGGCAGATACCTCAAGCGTCTCCCACTTCAGACGCTGCTTATCTTGTGACTAAGGGGCGTCTGTCTGACGGGAATGGGCTCTTCTGTAAGAACAGTAGTTTCAGTTCTTCTGTGGTGAAGTTGCTAGTGACTTTTTTTGAGGCAGAGCCTTCCTCGTCCCCACTTCCCCCCACACCTCCTTCTTGCCTTTTTTCTTGACTCGCGGTATTTGGGGTTCGAGGTCCTGGTGATGTGATCCCCTGCCTGTCTGCCCACAGAAGGTTAAATGTGTTGGAGTGGCCTTTGTGACCTTGTGTGATGTTTCTGGTTTGTCTGGCTTGTGGGAGGAAGATGGAGATGGCACTCTGGCCCACATTTGAGCCTCTTCATCTATATATAGATGTATAGATGTGATATTTCCACAACTGCAGGTTTTCAGGGCCATCTCAAAAACCAGAAAGACGGCGGTGACTTGCAGGGAAAGCGTCTACCAACACGCCCGACCTGTCGAGGCACGGCTGAGTCAGCAGCCGTTCTCTCCCCCTTGCCGCTCTTGAATTGCCCGGCCGGACCAAGTCTGGTACACAACCCCCTTTTCTGCTCAAAGACTTCTTCTTAGAATGAGAAGTTAAAAATCCAGTTATGGCATTTGCAACTGCATCTTTTCACCAAGGTATGGTGAGAACACTGGGACCAGTGAAGCCTCTTTTCCCCGTGGAAACTTGTGTCTTCTACACTCAGTGTCACGAAGTCATGTCCCGCTGTCACCTGCCACCACCTGCCACCTCGCCCTCAGATCAGACTGACGTCTTACACCCGCAAGCCTTCCGTTCCGTGCCTCGCGCCCCCACTGCCCGTAGACCGCGGGCGAGGCAAGGAACAGCAGAAACAGCCCGTGATTCGGAGGCAGCGCGTGCCGTTTGTCGGCAGCGCTCCAACCCAGCCTCCTCTGCCCCATCGCCAGCCTCATAAAGCCAGAACGACCATACCCGCACACCTCAAGTTCAGTCGAATTGTCTGAAAGTTTAAAGAGTTACTGTGCAAGGTGGCCAGGCAGGCAGAAGACAACATAACTAGGCTTCATCTCCTTGGGAAATAAGTTTAGTAATTCATTAACCTCACTCTTTATGAAGAACAGATCTTCCAGGCATAGCACCTGGTTTCTTATCTGGTTTCCATCCCATTACACAGCACCAGACGCTGGCAGAACCACTGGTTTTGAGGACTCCGCCCCAATGGCCCAAATCACTCAAGCACAGGCACAAAAATAAAACGAACACCTTATCAAGGTTTAAAGGGATAAAAAGAACAGGAGTTTGCAGGAGAGTGGGCTCAGACAAGATTCCTTACAGGCGTTTGAAAAATTTTTTACATTAGTTGCCAGCAGGGGCCAGCAAGGCTTTATACATACACAGAGATTTATCTGCTTTTCTGCTCTGATAAAAGGGACTGTTCAGTCTTTAGATACCATCGGGAAAAGGCTTCCAAAAAGGAAGAGTCATGAGTGCTCAAATTCAGCCAGAACTGTAGAATAATCACAGTAAAGACCCGGAGTACCGGTCTCGAGTCTCGATCTTTGATTAAAAATATAACAACCATTGCCCTATTTTACTTACCAAAATACCCAGGGGAAGATTTAAATTTTTAAATAAAGATATTTAGTGCTATTTTACATGCTGAATGGGATCCTACTTGCCCTTAGTTGCTATTTCAGAAGGGCAGAGATCTGCAGGTTCAATATCATTGACAGCCCCATATCTTCCATATTTTAGGGTACCTACAGTGATGGTTCTACACTTATATTTAGGCAACTGGCTCACACACTCTGGTTCTTTGGATAGGGAAGATGTTTTGAAATTCAGGTAATTTCTGATCACAGCTGTTCTTCCATTATTTTCATGTTCCACTGATTTGATGACACTTTCGTCACCAAGAAATGACAACGTTTATACGATCCCCCATCACAAACTAACAAAAGCCTGCACTGACTATATGTCTTAAAAATAAGGACAAAGGATTTCTTATTTAAAGGATTAGTGAAAATTGAAAAGTCTTATTTTAAACTTCAGCATATAAGAAAATGTACCCTTGCTGCAAACATATCAATAAGACATTTTCGGTTTGTTAAAAATGTTTTCAAAACACATATGCTACCCTGTATAATCTCCAAATACTGAAAAATAAATGGAACCATATCGAAATAGCTATCAATGTATGCATGTGCTGTGTAAAATTCAACTGCAGTATCCCTTGAAAAGAAGTCTGCAGAATTGAAAAAGGAAAAGTGTTCCTGCTCTTCATGTACAAACCTGCATTGTTTCTAATTCAGGAGCTATTCACACATCACCCATAGTGAGTGGATACCAGACCAGACTATAACCCAAAAATCCGTATTATATTAAAAATATGTATTATTTACACACATGCATATTTTCTGCATTCCAAATGTGATTAGGAAATTCATTTTTGTAGTTTGATTCTCCATAGATAGGTATTAATGTCCTTGCATACAAAGTAGGTCATAAATACCATCCCATACCTCATTTTGATTTCCATGTTTTAAAACTACCATTTCCAAGTTCGAAGAGCTCATAAAAAGAACAAGAGTGGAAGTCCAGAAATCCTCTTATTAGTGAAAGAACAAAGAAACCCAATCTGTTTAATTTGTCAAGGAACAAAAATAAATTACTTCATCACAGCCTATAATAAAAATAAAAATACAAGAGCCAGGCAAGTTCAAACCAGAATGAGAGACTTTTCAATGACACGTTAAGTCATGCTAGACTTACACCGAGACTTTAAATCCAAATTGGATATCGTTTTAAAGACTGCTTCACTCGCACGTGATTGTAAAGCCTTCCTTTTGCAGCAGGTCAAACTAAGTCATCATGGTCTTTTTCGGGTTTAAAAATCCCTGTATCTATTGTATGAACTCCTTTTGCAAGTACTTTTTAAACCCTTTAAAATCTTATCATTACCTCTTTGATCTGACATCTAGAATTACTGTAGGGCCTGCTATAATATAAACCTCATGAACCTCATAACTACTCACGTGGACTTGAGAACCAGCAGAATCAGTTGCTGTTTTATTGCTATTCATGAGGTACACGAAACTGTAGGATTGTGCCCGTATTCTATTTTTCCACCAATAAATCTTTTCAAATGCAAGCTGAGCGTACTAACATTAGTCAAATAATACGGAAAAAGACAAAACACAGAACACCCTGGCTGCTGGACATTTATTCTATGATATACACTGGTTGCTATTAACAACTGGAAACAGTTGTTCTGGCAGTTGTATTGTTTCATTTTCAGCAGGATTTGCAAGAACTTGAAAATTGTACCAATGATTGATGAACTTTATCAAGCAGCATTACTAGAGTTACATTTTTGCAGATCCCAGTGAACAACTACAGGAACATAATTAGGTCATATTACCAAGGTATTTTATTTGTTAGAGATTTTATCTTTCCCTTATTATCTGAGGTGAGAAATTAAACTCCAGGTTTAATAGAAAGCTATGTAAAGATAACCAGGTTATGGTGCATTTAATATGAAAAGGAAGAACAATAACACCTAATTTTAAGTTCACCTACAAGTGGAGTCATAATTCTGTTAAACCTGGACCCCATAGTGTCTGATTAAAAAAAACCCCTCACCAATAATGGCTGTTTGACATTTTCTTTAATCCTTTATGTAGTCTTGTCCAAAGCAAAAGCTAGTCAACTTAGTAGCATCTACTGAAGTATTAGTAAGATCAAAACCCTGTGCTAGAATAACTGAGTTAAAAATTCATTTGACCAGGTCTTTAACATGTGTTAGGGCATTTTTTTCTCAGGATTAACTGTTGTAAGATTTGTTAAAGTCAGTCAGAGAATAGTATTGTCATTAAAAATTGGATTACATATACTGAAAATACACACTGTGATTGCTTTGATATCTAGCATGAACTACAACCCATCACACTATAAGTAAACAGAAGAATCTTCTTTTCTTTTTAGAAAATGATGTATAGCTTAATTGAAAAAAAACCCAAAACCAAAACCAACAAGAGATGTAATGGAGATCTATTAAATATGTTGATTTATTCACATGAGGAGACAGTGCGTAAGACCAGATTGGGGTCTGTCTGAGAAGAGCATGTGGTTATGTGGGACGTATGTCTCGGACGCAGTTTTTCAGACTACTTGCCCCCAGTTTCCTTTTTTACATTTGGTCTCCTCTGCAGTGTGGTTCTGGGTGGAAGTCTTTTGCTTCCGCTTTAAAAGATTGACTAATCAGTCGGGACTAGTGTTACTCATTTGACTCTATATTTGTAATCTCATGGTGAGATTAAATAAAAAAAAACGCTGTGTAGGCAGAAGACTTTCAGGACCTATCTGACATTCTGTTTTAATGATGGGACACTGTAAGAGCATGGAGGAAGCATATTCTCCCTACAGTCACCTTTCAAGTAAAGCAGTAGGGAGTGCAAATAAGGAAAGCAGCAGATGTAGTCATGTTATGTTTCTCTAAAGCTGTAGAAAAGGAAACGAGGAAGGAAAAGAATACTTTTCCGTTTTTAATCACCTAAGAAGCAATAAAGCAAACAGAGACAACGCATCTTAAAAGGCGTCCCCCAAAAGAAAGGTAAAATAATCCGCTGTTAATGTCCCTGCGATGCAGGGTCGGTCTGCTGGAAGCTGTCAACAGTCTGTGTGCTTTGGCTATTCACGCTCTGAGCAAACCACTTTAAAAAAACCAGTCGGACCCAGGCCAAGTACCTTTGACAGCTTCATAAAACTTATCAGTTCACTTCAGATCCACATTGGGTTGGACTAATCACCTTTTGAGTTCAGCTTTCCTGTTCTAGGCTGGGCACACCTAAACTGGACAAAATTCTCCTGTAAACACTAGCTCTTAGCTCAGGGCTCTGTGAAATGCAGAAATCCTAACAATCTGATAATAAAACTCGAAATTGGTCTTTGCTTACATGAAATTGTGCCAAGGTTTATTTTACGTTTTCTCCTTAAGTTTATTTCTGGATTTAGGTTGTTTTGCTACCTACAGCGCATTTGCTAAATCCCATACAAATCCTTTCTTCTGACTTCTGCTCTTGCCACTTAGCATATCAGTGGCCAAAACAGGTGTAAGAACATTCTATTTGTACATTCTCGTATATGGAGGATTACAGGTTCTGCCTTCCTTGCAGTGATTTACAAGACCTCGGGCTGTGGCTCCATTCCCCTGCTACGCCCCCGACCGAACACGGGAAAAAGGTTTCTCTGTGGTTCGCGGAGGAGTCGTTCAATGCTTGCAAAAGGCAGAGCACAGCACTGGAGCCTGCCAGCGTCTAAAGCAGGTGGAAACAGGACAAAACCTCTCACCATAATGACCAAGGATGGCAAATCATGAATCTCTAAGAAAAAAAATATTTTATGCTGCTAATAAAGCTTACCTTGATTAATTGCTAAAAAACGTTTTTAAAGTCTCCAATTCAAGTGAATAAAGTGACAGCCCCTGCTACCCTAAATTTAATTTTTCTTGAATATGACATTACTGTTCTGCCTGTCAATCCCCTGTTAACAATAACACCAAACAAAACCTGCCAACCTTGTTGTTTGTTTGTTTCTCTCTGATATTACTTAAGAAACTTAGCTATTTTTGTGAGTTCTCAGGAAAAGACTGCTGGAATGCAAAGGTTACACAGGCTCCATTAATATCCCATGTAGCCTCTGGAAAGGTTATTTTACAATCTCAGTAGGGAGGACAGAAATGAAATGGAGCAAGAAGCGACTACTCCTTCCCTCATTTCATGGGTGTCAAAAAAGGTTGCTAATTCGTTTCGGTTGCCCACGCAGGGTGGTACGATGCCATCTGACGCCCCCCAGGCGCCGCTGCTCTCCACCCCTCCCCGCAGCGCACGCCGGAGCCGCCGCGGTCCGCTGTCCCGCTCGCGGGCTCCCGGGCAGCCCACTGCCCCTCACTCGGGGCAGACACCCGTGCCCAGGCAGCTGATACGAGCACAGAGACCAAGTTTTGCTCCAACTCACACAGGAAATCCACAGCAGGCCCAGAAATTAGACCCAGTTCGCCTAAGTGTCACCCCATAACCACGAGACCCCTGATATTGCTGGCAATGAAACTCTTTTAAACAGATCACCACTTTTTGGCAGTGGGAAACCGCCTTCTTTTTACGTATCCTTCGACACCAAAAAACCCGTACCCTATCTTCCAATCACTCTGATGTGACTTCTCAGCTATTTTTGTCCTGAACATTTGATCTACTTCCTTCTCCTGTTCTCTGCCGTGTACTGTTCTCGCTGCTGTAGCGGTAAATACTGCTGACAGGCGACCAACACACAGATTAAGAACCATTGAAGCACTCAGCTGCACATCTGCCAATCCAATATTCTAGTATCGTACCTGCAGTGTAGTCTTCAGAAGTGAAATTGTATCTATGTGGTATAATGAAATTTTATCTATAGCACAACAGTAATGAGGCAAATAAAACCAGACAAAATGTATTCGAATTCAAAATATACAAGTTAAAATTCCTCTAACTGTTTTGAGGTGCCAAGCTGATCTGCTTTCCTCTTTCATGTCTCCACAAGGCCATATTTTCACCAGTTCCAAATGTCTTTAGTCTGCTTTGGTACTTAGTTAGGTGCATGGATGTATCTAGTAAACTGCTAGCAGTGTGAACTCGACAGGCTGTAGAATACTACTGGTTGGTGTCCTCTGTGAGTCACAGGGGAAGTAACAGGAACAGCAGACAACTCTGTGACAAGGCAAAAAAAGCGAACAGAAGTATAAAGGAGGAATAAAATTCACATGTAAAGAGCATATCATCAGCTTTCTCAGGCTATTCCATGCTAAAAAGTGGCAGTTTGGATCAAAATCTCACCTTACAAAGGGCAAGTAATGTCCTTCAATGCTTCTGCTTGAAACCAGAACTAGACAAAGTCAAATATCATATTATGTTTTGCAAAGGTTGGCAAACAAATTAGCAAAAATATTGTGTAATAGCATTCTGGGTTTGGTTTGTTGTTTTTGTTGGGTTTTTGTTTTAGTTAAAAAAACCCAAAACAACAGCAAAAACACACACACAAGACCAAAACAATCAAACCAACCATCAACAAAACAAAGAAAACCCGCACACACACACGCCACCCCAAACCAAACCTGTAGTGGTCATGCTAGGAGTGCCCCATGTTATCACATCAACGGTTGTTCCAGGAATTCACCAACTACCTTTTTGCATTGCAAATATAGACTTGTATATGTTGGGACTCGAGATCAATATGCCCCAGAACATACTGTCCAAACCTCTTTGCTGTGATTCCCTTAATATTTCATTTAAGTTCTACTCAAGAATTAAAAAAAAAAAAAAGAGTATGGTTTTCCTCTCTTCCCATTATGTAAAACATACAGCTATATATATATAATTGTCAACAGCTAACCAGAATTCTGTTAAATAAATTACACCAATTGTTTATGCCTGACCAGAACTTACTGCCCTTTCTCCAGCTCCCTAGTTCTGAAACTAACTCATGTTACTCCCAGACCTTGAGGACCCAGGACTACCCATGACCAGCTGCTTGGAACAGGGAAAGAGCTCACAAGAGGTTTGTACATCCTCTTTACTTATCTAAGTGTGCTAACAGCAGCAGCTACCACTATACCTGATAGTGCTGGATCAAAGCCTGTGCCAGGTTTTATGACAACAGAGGCAGCCAAACTGAACAAATTCACCTCTCACAGATGTTTGCAGCTTCCTCCTGCTCAGCCTTTGAGCTAAAACAGCACGAGCATATCAGTGCAGCACGGAGCTGAACAAAAAAAGCACATCATGTCTGCACTGACACTGGCTTTGAAATCCCTTACTGTCTACAAGTATTATACTCAGTGAACTTCTGTAAACAGGAGAGCTTACTGATGTAGCCGCTATCAGAGAGCACCATTCTGCCTTTTTTCAGCAAAATTGCTTCGGAATACTTTCCCATTCTGCTCAAGGACAAGCGCAATATTATTCTGTGCTCCTTGTGAGGGTGTCTACATGGCCCACTCTTGGCAAATGGTTTAGATAGCATGTTAAAAAAATAAGAATATTGGCACAGTATTTGCTCAAAATTGACCATGTTAAAGAGAAAAACCACCACCAACAGCCAGGTTCAACAGTGACTAGGGAATTACAAGGTGACTTCTGAAACAAAGGAGTTGAAACAAAGGAGTCATCCTGTAACAAAACAAAACAAAAAAAAAATTGAAAATTTGTCACTGGGAGGAAAGAGACTTTTGAGTGTAAACAGCAGCAGTCAAAACCTGATTGACACCGCCATTGCTCCACTGACACCATGACCCCTGCTGAGCCCAGGCAGAGCATCCTCCCTGTTGGTGTCCCAAGCAGCCTGCACCCAGAGGTGACGGTGACAGTGCGGGGTACGGCAGCAGGGACCGCGCGTCTGTACGTGACCTTGGTGGTCTTCTCGTGGCACGTGGCAGCATAGGGAGGAGCAGGCTCAGAGTAAACCTGGGGCATCCAGAGCAGGGCCATGAGCATGAACCTGCCAGAGGTCGGTGGTGAGTCTGAAGCAAGAGGCCATTGGCTGAGCTGGATCTTTGGATAATAAACCTGAAAATTTATCTCAATTATGAGAGAGTTTTCTCATTAACAGAGGTGCTATTCCATGAAGTATTGGTTTTTAATTAGAATCTTCTAATGAAAATAAACACTGAAAAATTCCAAGTCTGTCTACTGAGAATGATGAATAAGCTTTTTAATGCGACTCTAGCAGTGCCACAGATTTCTTAGAGCCCATGGCCAAGTGACTTCCTTTTATCCGCTTTTGAAATAAGATCAGTGTTTTTCACTGCTTTTAACTGTCCCTAGTTTGTATTTATAGAGGACCCTACAGTTCTGTGAACGCTGCATTAAACTTCCTCATTTGTCCCCTACCAAAAATATTGTGCAATAAGCTGGGTACTCAGCAGAGATCCCAACAAAGGCAGATGGGCTCATTTATGTAGAAGGAGAGAGGGGGAATGAGAATCAGCAAGACACAGCTGTGCAGGCACTCTGTATAAGTGACAGATTTCCAAGTTTATTTCAAAGAATCATGGCTTTGGAGTTGTTCTAAACCTACCATGTCTTGTTGGCTATTGTAACAGTGAAGAGGAATCAGTTACCTTTTGAAAAAGGCTGATAAACATTGCACAGACAGCGGAAAACCGCTCACTCTGAAGTGGTTTCCTTTTGCCAACCCCTAGGGACAGCAGCTGCAGACGCACTGGTGGCCACAACTGCTTCAGGTGCTCTTGAGAGCAGCAGGAAGCCCCAGATCCCATAGAAAAGGAGAGAGGAACGTCTTACAGCTTTGGCATTAACTCTAGAAAAAATGAGTTTGTGCAGGCTGGATTTTCCGTATCACTCCAGGAGCCAATATATGGTAAACGAGTAGATCTTACTACCACCCTCAAAAGACTGAGAAGTTCAAAACCATGAGTCATTTGTCTCTAAAACCTCATTTTACATATCCTGGCAAGTTTAATGTTTAGGACAGTACTGGGCTTGATTTGTTATTTTCATGGAAAGCTTCTGTTGAACATGAGGAAATTTGAAGCTAAACTCTGCTATATCAAGTTTCGGGAGAAAATGAATGTAACAGCTTCTTCCTCATCTCACTAAAGCCTGTTGACCTGAGAAAGTACGGGATTTGGACTCATTGCACAGCACAGCTGCAGGTTGTATGGGAAAAGTACCCTCTCCCTCTTCTTCCTCTATTTTTCTTCTTTCTTACCAGTGCCTTTGTTTCAGTCACCTGTTACCATTACCTTGCCCACAGTCCTGCACACTGCCGTCTTCTTGAATTTCACATGCAGTAATAACATGATAGAATGGCTGAGCTGAATGGTCTCTTTAGCACTGACAGAGATGCTCCATAGAAAGAAGAGGATGTGAAGCAAGAGGTGCTGACCATAAGAGAAAAAAAATCTAGATAAACTACAGGTCCAAGCTGATACATACATTTTTTTTTAGGCAATTACGTTATTTGCTTCTTTGCCTTAGCATTAGCCCTCACTTCATTTCTTAAAAATGCAAGAAGCATATACAGTACTGAGTTAAGTCTTGTGGTTGTCTGTCTTCAGAGAAGAAATCACTGAAGAGATTCTTTTACATGTGCTCTTTTTACTTTATGAATACAAGGTATAGCAAAAATTAGGCAAAAAGGAAAGAGGTGCGAGTATGAGCCAGTGAAAGCAAGAAAGTAAAATTCACAGAAATGACATTTGCAGAAATAGCAGAATAGTCTGAAAACGTGTCTAGTCCTGAACAGAGCCTGTCAACTGACGGATCAGGTAAACAGCATCCTCATTCAATAATACAGCCATAAGCTTTTAAAAGTATATATTCCATGTGTTGTAACGGTTTGAGGTCTGTGATAGTCTCTTGGCGGTTCTGAGATCGTATTTTTCCAATTGTTTTGCTCTGTGTCTGGAAACCACATGGAACCTTGGGCTCTGTTATACCGCAGCTCCCTAATATTTGGAATGTTCCATAGCAACACACAGTGAGACTCAAGCAGATGACAAGTGAAAGTGGTGCTGCTTGTTCAATGAACGCAAGAGGAATCACAAAGAAAGAGGGTGGCTTGTAAAAAACAAATCTTGCCACAGTAGGAGACAAAAGCAAGTTAAAAGAAAGAACAGTATGCAAACAGTATTCTGAACTTCAAATGACGCAAGTAAACATTGTTAGGTCTCTCTTATTATGAGGTTGATTTGCATTTGATTTTATTTAGAGGTTGATTTGCATAAAACATGAAAATACAGTAAGGATGGATTAAATATTCCTCAAGGTTCATTGTAGTTTTCTGTTTAGCATATCCTGCTTATACTGTCCTCGACGGCCAAAGTTAGAGTGACCATGTCAAGCAGAATGTCAGATTAACACTTTTTCCCCCAGCAATAAGATGACACCCTTATTTTGTCATTTTCAAAGCAGCAATATTTGTTTATGTTAGAGGGAATCTGTCACAATCATGATCCTAAGCAAAATGTCACCAAACAAAACCATTACAATAGGAAACAAATTCTCATGGGAAAGAATCCATGAAAAAAATTCTTCATAACCAATACCCATCTAGAAAACAAGTGTCATGACATGGCAATTCACTAGAGGAAGACAATCATGACGTAGGAAAAATCCTGCCATTTTCCAGTGTTAGGAGAAATTTTATCAATAATCTTCCACTATTTATCTGTTGCTCCACACATTTTTGCCTTTTAACAGAGAAAGAAAAGAAAAAAACCACACTGTAAGTTTGGTATTGAGTTTCCTCCTTCTGAATAACAGTAATGAGAGAGAGAAAGTGACAACTAAACAGAAAAAGCTTCCAAGCTGAGGGAACCGTCTCGTACCATTTCAATTAAGGAGGAAATTTTTGGCATTGATTAGTCTAGTTCCACTAACTTTAATTCAAATTGCATTATTACCTGGCTTGATTTTTTTCATTAAAAGTAAATAGATGGTGGGGCATAGTGCAGTTTTCAGAAAAAAAAAAACAAATGCAGCAAGTGTTAGGATTTCAAGGGCAATAACAAACACGAAAAAAGAGAGAAAGTCATACCTGAAAAATTTAAGTCTTCTCCCATTTCCTTCACTTACTGTGGATATTCCTACATTAACTGAGTTCATGGTAAAACTCAAGGGTGTAATCAGATCCTAAATAATTCTAAATATCAGACATGTGCTTCTATAAAGAATAATAATCTACTAGGTTACTCTTATCTTCCAGCTGTAGCACCAACATTGGTCCAGTGCTTCTGTGTCACTGAATACAGCACATTGCAATACATTGCTTGAGCGTTAAAGGTTTTAAATTGCCAAGGTTTAAAGGAAAACCAAGAATAAACTGCATTTGAGTGGACTTGGGAGTTGCAATGCTGCTTTTAAGTAACACAAATAATAAAACACATGTAAAGATCCACAAATATTTCCTAACACCTGTGTTTTCATCAGATCTGGCGCAAACATTCTGATACTGTACATGATATAGGGAAAGAAAAGAGCAACTCTACTAGTACATTTAAAGGGTTATTAGAGATAATGTGAAGTTATATATACACATACATATCCATGTGTTTTTGCAAATACCTTCTACTCTTAAGACAGAAAAGAGTTTAAAAAGACTTTTTTTTGCTTCCCTTTGCGCTGCCTAGGCAGGGCCGCCCATAGAAAAGCTGCTGTTATAAGGGAGTTGTTGTACTGTGGTTTCCAGGCCCCATTTCTCAGGCCAAGGTTAGAAGAATGTATATCAAGCTTGATGACTGCTTTCAGAGAACTCAGAGCAGCAGAGAAAAGCTCAGCAGTTAATAGCAAAACTATTATTGTCATGAAACTCAGCGGGTTCCGTTTCCTGCTGCTCGAATGAAACCTTCCCCCCAGATTTGGTTATCTTGGTTTGCACACTGAATTTTCTTCTGTTTGCCTTCAAACTCATTTCAAAATTAAAAGGAAATGGTTGCATATATTAAACCTCACCTGGTTTACATTACTGCACTACTGACATGTACAGCACACTGTCAATGGGGAATTCCAGACCTGCCAGCGTACAGCCCGCTCTGCAGAAACGGCAATTTTAATCATCTATGGAAGTCACAGAAACTAGCCTGAAATTATTATTTTTCACCACTACTGGGGAAGTGGTGGGACACGGTAGTTACTTCGTGTTTTAATAATGACATGTATTAGGAAAATCCATTTTGAGGGTATGATAACTCCTCTTTAGAACAAAGTATATGTTCAGTTCTTGTATCAGCCAAGGTCTGTAGACTTCCAAATAATTAGTGAGGACTGTAAGGCGGTTTTGCAAGACAAAGGCCCATCTTCCTATGGCCTGTAATTTAGGTGTGAATTAGAGTCATTTCCCAGCCACTTTAGAGGATCCAGGTACTTAGGGACCCAAAGAGGCAGACAGGCATTTTAATACAGCCACAGACGCCTATGCGAGCTCTGTTTCTAACATTGCTAGGAGAAGGTATGTGAAGGATTAGGCTGTTCTTATTCAAGCTTGTGCACCAGAGACTTTGCTGAGCATTCAGACTGGCATCCTGAATGATGCACGCCTGAAAACTGGTGCCAAGCACAGGCACTGGTAGTGTGGGGAATATATTCAGGAATATTTTGTCTTGTCAAACATAAAACCACTTGTTTGTTACAAATAACCTGCTTTTCCTAAAAAGTTCACGATCAAAGAGATTTTCAGAGAAATGTAGCAGACTTGCACTGTAATAATGCCTTTGCCCACATTCTTCTCAGGAATTATATGCTGGTAGCTGAATTTCCCCAAATGCACAGAGGTGTCGGCAGTTCACAAGCAGCAGCCGCTCTAGCAAAGACATTTCATTGAATTTAGAACTATAAGGGCTGGAAGGGACCTTTAAAGGTCATGTAGCACTCCCCCTTTGCAGCCCCTGTGCGTGCAGCAGCAACTATTCAAACACTAGTGGCATATCAGCTCTTCCCAGCCAGCCCGAGCTCTGCAGGGAGGGGTGTGCAAACTCACGAGGCGCTGCAGCAGCTTTTGTCTCACTGCGCGATCAGCAGCAGGACTGGCTTTGCGCTAGAGGTCAGACAGCTTGAGGAAGGCAGCGTGGTTGGCAGGAAACAAGCGTGAGCATCAGGGACATCAAAGATTCAACTGTGCTATCAGGATGTCAGGCAAAGGGCATATGGAAGGGCAGGCAGGCGGACTAATAGCGTGGATGGGATCTGTCCTGTGGTACAGCTTGTAAAGTGCCAAGTTCCCACATCAAACAGCAAGTACGACAAGTATGAGAAAATTCAAGTCTTTCTGTCGCAGACGTTCTAATACCTGATAATTCAAAGTAGACAGCAGGTGAGATTCAAAGTAAGTGCCAGGAAATGGAACTAGATGGAACTAAACTCTCTTCCTTCCATGGCTCATCACCAGCAGAGCTGGTGCTAAGAGAGCATCACAGAAAACATCTAGCTTTTAAATCTTTATATATTTAAATTAAGACTATGTAGCCATCTTAATTTTTCCCATTTTTTGAGTTAACTTTCTGCTGCTTCACCTATACACTAGGCAAGTGTTTTCAGAGGGAGAGAGAGGAAACGGTAATTTGAATGATGTACTTTCGGTATGCAGTTCTCATTCAAAAAAGTTGGAAACCTGCATTAATTTCTACAATTACTGTTCTTTCCAAAGCAGGACTCTTCTAACTGACTAAGACTTCTCTAGTGTGGGTTTCATTAGTTGTAGATAGGATCTCAGCATAAATCAGGTTGAAAAGCAAGTGGGGAGGTTTCTAGTCCAACACCCTGTTCTAAGCAGGATCGGCTATTAGCCTAGGCCAGGTAGGTCCGAGCTTTATCCAGCGTGGTCTGGAAGATCTTCAAGGATGGCGGTGGCCCAGCAGCCCGGGCAGCCTGCTCCCCTGCTTGGCTGCCCTTACGCGGGGAAAAGTTTTTCTTTGTATCCGTGAACTGCTCCTTATGCCAACTTGCACCCGTTGTCTCTCATCCTCCTACCGCACATCATTGTAAGAGCCTGGTTTCATCTTATTGATAACCCCCCTAATTAGGATGCTTTCCAACAGCCACTCCTACACACCTGGACAACGTTTCTAAATTCCTCCTTTGTCCATTCTTCCGCACCCTCTACACTGCTTTTTGAATCTGAGGTCTGTTGTAAGTTTTCTGCTTAGCCAAGATAGTCTCCCAATATATTTGCTTGTTTTGCTGAGTGGCAGGACAGACCCTTCTTGTGCCTGTGGTGGCTTCCAGTAACAAGGCAATCCTTGACCGAACCCGTCCCCAAGAGGATTTTTTTTGTCAAAGTGAAAGCTGTACCTAAGCCTGCACTGATGTGATAATTCAGCTGGGAAATTTGTAACACCAAGTATAAAACAGACACTTGAAACTGTTTATAATTCTACAGAAAAGTCTTTAACAGCATAACACCACTTAAAGCTTCGGTAATATTTTTCCCATTTAAAAGTGCCTAAAAACATCTTCAAAATGGAAACCAAGAGTTTTAGCTTGCTGTCTGTGTTCAGTCGAGCCATTTGCTGTTTTATAACTAAGGATACAAAATTTTACCATCTATTAGGACAGTAAGAGGGAAAAAGCATCTGATTTTTATCCACGAAGATGCGGGTGAAACCGAAGCCCGCAAATTTCAAAGGCTAAACTTGTATTGTGCTCACATATCACGTTTCCACATTCACAGTGACCACACTCAGCAAACTCTGCTTCACACCGCACTATCTCAGGCCCTGTTCTCACTTTATTTTGCTTAATAACACACAAGAAACAGGGCATCGGTTCAGTGCATCAGTGTGCGACTGCATAAAAATATGAGTAGTTAATCAGAAATATGTGTGTTTCCCATATGGTGTGTGATGAACACATTTCCTGCGCTACCCAGCATCAGACACAGGAAGCATCACCATCAGCACCCAAAAGTCACTGCACTGCATTTTTTTCTCTCTCCTTTTTTTTTTTCTCTTCAATCCAGGTGTTGGTCAATATGGCTGAGAACCAAAAGTCCCCTGATTTCACAGAAATAAACCAGTTAATTTATTTTAGATGGAAAGCCCCACAACGAAAAGGATCTGATTTCTGATAAACTGCATAAGCTTATTGCACTCTAATTAAGAAATGGTCATAAGTAAAAAAGAGAGTTACTGGGTATACATGTTCAGAGTGAAACCTTCAGAACTATCAGGAAATATACATATATAATTCCTTGCACTGACTCTATAGTATAAACAGGATTGTTAATGCTAACAACATCTGTCATAAAATATTGCTAGTATTGAGAAAAAGACATACAGAAACAGTAACTGTAAGAACAATTTCTATTCAGCGTTTTTTTAACAGAGACTTCCAATAGCTAATGGTGACTCACAACAGCCCCATGAATTAGCCAGAGAGGCCAGTAACCACGCTCAAGTCACACAGACTGGGAGCTCAGTGCCCATGGAAGTATTTAGACGTTGAGATGTACAAAGGAAAAACCCGTCGCAACCTCCTTCCAAAGCCAGCAGGCATACCAGAATGGATGCAGGGAATGGACCATACTTTAATCTCCGCAGGATCTGTAAAAACAGGGAACGCTTCACTTGTAGGTTTTCCACGTGCAGCCTGCAATGCTCCTGCCAGGTCTTTCCTTCACTGTCGTGGTAAAAACCAGCTCCACAAAGTCCCCTACAAAAACTGGGGGAACCCCTAAGAAAACCCCCTGAAAGTATGTTGCAGATAGTTCAGAAGTAGACAGGGCAATTTTGGACACAACTGGCAGTCTGCAGGAGTGTTTCTGTGAAGCCGTTTTATACCGAGGAAGTGAAAGAGCTAAAGCAGCATTCGGGAAAGCTCCGGTCACCCGTCCTGCAGGGTCGAGTCTCTGCCTCTGCCCATGCGTGAGCTGCAACATTGAGCTAAATGTGCCTGTTACTCCTTTCAGACTGCCCACAGAACAAATGCAGCAAGACTTTTTCAAGTGGAAGAGTATTGCCTAAAGTTTAACTTGTGGCATTAGGCTTCATATGTTTTTCAAATATAAAGGGTTGCTTGTATTTTGAGAAGTCTGATGCCATTCAGCCCTGGTTGCACCTTACTGGTTCAAAAATAAAACTACTGTTGAATTAATTAAGAATAAAAGCAAACGCTGGAAACATCTGAAAGTTCAAACCAAATAAATATATCTCAAAATCTCCCAGTTCTCAGCTAAATCAGTCCAATGTGAAGAACGAGACCACTAAAACCAGTAGGAAGATTTTAATCTCGGAGGCTTCAGGATTTCATTCCAGGAAACATTTGCTAGTAGCAGAAATTAGATCTAAAAGAAAATTTGTAATGGATGCCATCACACCTTTATAGACTGACATGATATTAGAGAAAATATTACCCTACTGCTCAAAAGCGCCGCCCCCCCCCCCTTTTTTTTTTGTAAAATGAACAGTTTCCTCTCACACAGAAACTAGTTTCTATTTCCTTTAAGTGCCTCTTTTACTTGAGAGATGGATTATCAGTAGTTTACCTCTTTAGATCATGTAAAAAGCCAGAAGCATTTCAAAGAAGTCACTTGTTTTCAGTTAAGCCCGAGCTCAGCTGCCTGCCCGGGCTGTTTGTTCAGCCCTCCAGCCCAGCACAGGCTTGGCCAGATAACTCCAGAGAAGTGCACGATGATCACCCAGCGTGCGGTAAAGCTAAAAACTTCCAGACATGGAAGAGAACAGCTTGCCTAAGCCAAAACGTAGCATTCAGAAACAAAACTGGGCTGAAAGGCAGAATGAATAAGGGTAAGGCCAGTCAAGAGCAACTGATAAGAAGCCTAAAAGCAGAAGTCAGAAGGAGAAGCTTGAAATCATTTACACCAGCAAGTGGGACTTGAGAGTTCATGGGACTTTTTATCCCCTTTGCTTTACCTAAACTTGTCCAGTGTTGTCATCTTGGAAATCCTCTCACATTTTTTCTCTCTCACCTTTCACCAGAAAGAATGGGAAACAATGCACAGGAATAGGCTGAATACTAGCAAGCATTTGCAAGTTTGTTCTGTGCACATTAAGTCTCTTCTGTGCACACTAAGCTGTTAGATGAATCACAAACCTACAAGAGATCTGGAAAACAGTAAAAACGAGCTGGTGACAGCCAGCCGTGCTACAATTGCTGCAAAACACGCTCCCCTCTGCTTTTAGTGGACAGAGTCAAATGAGGCAATGCCAGCCTTAGGACAAAGAGGGTGCTATATCAAACGACGGGGTTATTCTAATAAACCCTAAAACTTTAAGGCTCAAAAAAATTTTTTTTTTTTCAATTTTCTGTAATGATAATAATAGACGAGAATGAAACTAATTAAACAAGAAAGTATGTCAACGGGCAATTAGCCATCATGTTCTGCATGAAAGTAATAGAACAAAGTATTATATAGGTAAATTAAGATGGCGGGAAATGAAAGAGACAGGTCTGTTACCAACCATCCTATGATGAAACAAAAAACCCCAGCAAATTAGGAGGACGAGTTATGTGAAAAGCTTTCCACTGGGCCAGGACATAACTATTCCTCATGGTATCAGGTTAAACCCCACCAGAGCCTGGTCTACACTTCTGTGTACAGGAAACAAGGAGAGTGAAACTGAATATGGATGAACGCTTAAGACTTTGAAGTATTATATTTTTTAAGTGAAGTTAAAAATAAGTAGCACTTTTGACACTACAAATGTCAAGTCAGGTATTTGGAACAATAGGATCATGCAAGCTGGAAGGGATCAACATCTAGTCCATCTGTGGGATCTGGTCCAACTCCTGCTCAAACCAGGATCCTCTACAGTAACCATGTTCACAGTTAGCAAAATATTTTTAATTTAGGAAATTCCATGTGCAGGTGTTTTGCTGGTTTCCTGTGCTCTACAGAAGCAGAACATAACTCAAGTAACAGAAAAATTCCTGTCAGTCCTATTAGCCTTATAGTTTCTCTTTTTTCTCTCACTTTAATTACACATACTTAAATCTTGTCGACACTTTTACCATTCTTCATATCAGGCGACCTGCATTGGGCTTAACAAATAAGATCTTGAAGATGAGTAGGCTTGCATAGAAAGAGTGAATCAGAGCCAGTGAAATATTCCATCGAGAAAAAAGGATGCGTTGAAGATCAGAGTTACTCAGAGGAAGAAAGTAATTGTCCACAGTGGAAGAAAAAAAAAAGTGAAATGCAATTAATAATCAAACTCCCGTGTTGAGGTATCTGCTACTGAATGCAATAGGCTTTGGTTTCGCAGTGTTTGAGCAAGGCTTACAGGAGAATATGAGGATATTGTTGCTTTACATTGTCTTTACACCTCCTGTGACCTTAAGCTAGAAGTTTAGATGCCACACTTCTTCCTAGATACACATTGTTCATCCCTTCTCCAAACAGATACTCACAGCTCCAAGTCTAACTTCTACTTTTGCCAATGTTATACGAATCTTTACACAAGCTGACAAACAGACCTGGGCTGAACCAGAGACACAGCATTGATTTTCTTTGCACAGATATAAGAGCAGCAGTAGTCCAGAAACTGGGGCTTACTGATTGGGAAGACTGAAGAGGACTCTCGGATGAAAGCTTAGAGGGTGAGGACATAACATTAGTATATTAAAAGCATTACAAATTCAGAATATGAGAACGGCAGAACATGAGAACATCAGCAGTTCATGCCAGGTGGCCTGTTTGGTAACCCAAACTTCCTTCAACCTACAGCAAATGCAGCCAAAAAAATATAAATCTCCTGCATTTATTTCTGTTGGGCTCCTGTAACCATCAAAATATCCTCGAGTACCTTAAATGCAACATTATCAAGAAAAGTAACATCATCTCCTATTGATCTCCCAAGGAGAATGCCGAAAGTAGAATGGGCTGTACAGACATGAGGCTGGGCAAGACTTCAGACTCACAGAGGCTTGTCAGATATAAGCCAAGGTAATTCATGCAATGTGCCGGAAAACAAGTACGTGGCCTCATTTTGCAATCCTTTAAGATAGCAAGGCCAAAACTCAGAGTGAAATGAATCTATTTCACCCTACAAACTACACTGTTACCTGATACTAACATAACCAATCTCCTCTTGCAAATGAAGTACCTGGAAAACAACTCAAACATTGTGTTACAGCAGCATTACCTGGATGTGACAAGAATACTATTCCTTATTTACTCAGGAGAATATTTATTGCAAGAAGGTGAAATACAAAGACCATGCAGTAGCATGTGATGACTTGTTACTAGAGGAAGGTCCGAAGCAACACCTGTAACATGCATTGATATATTTAACAAATCACAACGGTAAAGATAGTAACTTCATTTTAAATGGAGAACAGACATTCCTCCTCTGGTAAATGAATTGTCAACAGTCCTGTATTGGTAAGTAGGCACAAACAAGCAAACTGTCCTGTTCTTCAGGGGAGCAACTCTATCTCGTCCCTCTTAGATTCACAGAACCTACCTGGTGGCTTATTTACACCTGCTTGCAACTGTAAGTTCAGGGCATTGCCTTGCAGCCTGAGGCTTCAAAACACAGAGAGGTGTGGTAGAGAACAGGGATTTTCCCCGTGATGTAACTTTTGTCTGCAGCCTTTACCCTTTTATTGCACCCTTCTGAGAAGAGTTTGGATGCAGCATCTCCGCAGCCCTCCCGGTAATTCACTGGGGACAGCCACTAACTGAAGAAACGCAATCAGACACTGAGGGGGCTGAACGTCAAAAAAAAAGCACATGCTAGGTATGAAAACAAAGGTGGTACTGATAACATCTCTTCCCTTTTAGCCTTGTTCAGGGGGGTTAAGAGCAGTTAGTAAATACTTCTGCCTTACAAAGGTCAGTGTTTACCTGATAGTGTGGAGATAAACATTTCCTGCAGTACAACCTTTGCAGACACATTTATGTCACTACTAATATTCAGAGGATCAGTCGCCTCCTGCGGTTAAAACCACCGTGATGCAGACAGACCGTCTGTCCTGGCACGCACATCTGCCCGCAGCCAGCCTGCAGTCCCCCCGAGTCCTCTGCACCACAGGTCACTAGGAGACTGGAGATATGTGAGCAGGGTCTCAGTTCCATGATCACATGCGGCCCTGTACAAATCATCAATGAGCTGTTTATAAGCACAGTCATATGCGTTATTTAATAGAACAAAATCTTTGGAAATTCCCCTCCCAAAAAAACCCCAAACAAGCAGAAATCAGGATGCCCAGGGACATTAAGTACTTAAACCTATAAATCATCAACCCACACAGATAGAGGGTAACAATTAATTGCTCATCTTGCTTTATATCCATGGTTTCTTCTTGCGGTAGAACTCCAGTATATACAAAGAATGCAAACCTCCCTCAAGCACCTTGCAATGTGCACATTGTCTTTACAAACAACCACTCTTTAACTTCATCTTTATACATGTCGAATCACTTAAAATTATGGAGACGTTCCTGAAATATGGCAGCGTGCTGCTAAATAATCTGACTTGGAAAAGTTAAACCACATTAAACAAGTTTTTGCTGTGTCAAAACTCTTTCCTGTGAAAATCAGATTCCTTTAACATAGTATTCTAGTTTGAAGAGCAATTGGTGTCTTGCAAATACCTTGTTGCATAGGGAACCTTAATACTGGCATATCTTAAAGTACTTTTTTGTAATATTCCCCTGAGCCCATTAAATTAGCTATAAGGTATACAATTTCAGAACACGGGCACATAGCAGGTGAATTTTGTCAAGACAAAACTGCAGTATTTGCAGCCTATTTGATAGAAAAACTAATGAGTACTTCTGATTTGAAAGTACCAATCAGAAAGGGACAAGAATTCAAAGCTCTGGAGGGGATATGTATTTTTTTTTTTGGTAACACAGACACACAAAACAAACCCAAAGTAATTCAGTCTCATCCGGTTTAACCTCAACCACGAGACATGGCTGTCTGTTTTCTTTCTCAAAAGACTCACGTCACTGTGCACTGAAAAAAGGGAACTTCCAGAGTTTGTGGTGAGGATACATGATAAACAGATCTGTTCACACCAACTAGCAGGGCTGCCTGCGTCAATAAAAGGCAGCAGCAGAGTCGGTGAACTGACATTTGGCGCTCAGAGGATTATCGTTGCAAAAGTCGCTTCACATTAAACTTAAATAGAATGCCAGGATTTTTTTTTCACCACAACAACATGACCGAATTAAATGGAAAAGAAGACTGCAAGCTTGCAGAAGGCAAAATCCACAAAAAGAAACAAAAGGCTTTGTAAGTATATATATCTTAATATAAACGCTGATGTATTAGAAGTGAAAATAACATTATAATCTTGGAGGTTAAGAATTAGCACCGTGATTTGGGCTAAATGAATGCAAAGTCTGCTCAAAGCCCAGGACTACAGCATCATTAAAAATGGCTTGAGCTGATGCAAACCAATTAATTGATTCCCTTAAGTAATCAGGAGTACATTTTGGATACACTGGAAGCCTCTTAGTCTTTTGAAAAATTTACTTGAAGATGTAATGTCCCAGACTTCAGTCACAGCATAGAACTCTCAGCCTTTGTTTAAAAGTTTCACGAAATTTAAGTAGAATTTAAAGGCAACTACAATTTTAATGGATTACAAAATTGTCTGTTCATTGGTTTCAGTGGTGCAGATCTCAAAAATTATCTGAAGTGCATGGTACCACATATTGAACCTGGGATCAAGACTTCTAACTCCAGAAATGTCATGTAAGTACTGAGATACACTAAGTTATAACAAAATATAAGTATAGCTAGATTACTATATAGTACACTATTTTATTAACTTCTAAACTAATTCTAGAACAACAAATATTAGAATAATGCCTAGAATTTCCAAAATACAAAAGAGGTGAACACTAGGAAGTAGAAACTGTTCATGGAGTTAAGAGTTTCTTCTTCGTGATGCCTGTACATTGGCATCAAACAGCGAGGGAGAAGACACCTCCGTTCAATCTGGTTTCTTCAGAGGTACACTGGATCTGTTCTCTAAATGTTTAGAAGAAATGATGCTTCACACTTCAGTGAGCAGCAAGGGTATTACCATTCTTATTTCAGGAATATGGAAACAGAAGTACAGATACAAAATTACTTGGTCATAGTCACAGTAAAAGCTCATCCGTCTGGGAACAGACTTCAGGATAACATATTTCCTTGTTTTTCCCTCTCTGATTATCTTTCTCAATGTGGGCTTGCCTCCAGGGTGTTAGATTATGAGAAAGACATAAGTTTAATAAATACTTGGTACATATTCCCAGAATAGGATAATAAATAATATTTTTTTTCTCCTTTAAGCATGTAAATAAAACCACACGCCTTCTTGCCTGAAGTATTTTTCTTTTTCTTGTCATCTTAGGCTTTCTGCAGAGGAAGTAATACAGTGGTCCCAGTCTTTGGAAAAGCTATTGGCCAGCCAAAGTAAGTGTATTAATTCAGTATGACTTTGTTCTTATTCTGAGGACAAAATTTGGTCTAATTTCACCAAACAGGCAAAGCTGTAACATTCTGCAAACACTGCCAGGGAAGGGCCAGTTGCATTTCAGCGTCTTACGGCTTCAGTGGCACATGGCTACTGTATTCAGCTTTGCTTCCAACTTTTTTTTTTTCTTTCCATTTCCTACTCCCAGTAAATAAACCCCAAATAGCTCAATTCAGTGCTTTTTGATTGGTCTTCTGCCTTTGTGTAAGATATCTATTTTCTCTCCACTAGTATCCTAAGAATCCATTTAAAGAGGACTAGAATCTGTTGATGTATTTTGGTACCCAGGGTCTCTATCTAAAAAACACTCAACATAATTAGGAAAACTCCTATCACCCTTAATATTAGAGTATCTATAGTATGTTGAAGAAGGGAAGAGCAGTGTATTTTGGCAAGATTTTATAAGAATCCAACTCCTGCTATTTATTTTATCCTCCCTGGTCACAAATATCATGCTATAACTGCTGATGTATTTGTGTTCACTTTAGGTGGTCAAGGTGTCTTTCGGGAGTTCCTGAAGTCAGAGTTCAGCGAGGAAAACATTGAGTTCTGGTTGGCTTGTGAGGATTACAAGAAAACCAAGTCTGATCACTTACATGGCAAAGCAGAGCGGATTTATGAGGAGTTTGTTCAGACAGATGCTATTAAACAGGTATGTACAAATTTAATCTGTCTAGTGTTACGGTAGAAGGATTTTGGGAAAAAAAAAATCAGAAGATAGAAGTGTGGCTTCGCTGAGATGTTCGTATGTTCATTCTGTTGTATTGGAAGATGACACAGTCACATGTTTTTATGAACATACTTGCACCATTACTGTCTTTGGCCTTGAGACTGTCGGACCCACAAGCAGAGTGACAGGATCCAGGCCAGCACCACTAAGAGGTACCAGCAGCTCAGCACACGATGCTCTTCTCCGAGTCAGCCCCGTTTGAATTACTGCTGGTGTTTGGAGTCAGATACTTAGAGAAAGCTTTGCTAGTAGGAGAGCTGTGGATTATTTCTTGTCTTTTAAAATATGTGGGCATTCTGGAGAACTAACAGTTGTGTATGTTGATGATATTTCAAACTGGAGACTCATTCTACACATGATTTCTCCTATTGTTTTAATTGGAGGTTGTTCCTCTACTTACTCCATCATCGAGTTATATTAATTCTGACTCCATAAAGAAACTGCATTTCTATAGCAAGTAACAATTTTTGCGTACAACTGGAATATAAGCGTTAAGGTTCCCTCATTTTGCAATTCTGATATTGAACTATCACACTGAGTTCTAAGGCTGCAGATTTGTTTACTGAGAAAGTGATAGATACAGAGAGTACATTTTTTAAGATGTCAATGGCATTTGTTTTTCACTTTCCAGATCAATATTGACTATCAGATGAGGGAAGCGACAGCCAAAAGAGCTCAAGACCCAACTCACACAAGTTTTGATGAAGCCCAGAAAACTGTGTACATCCTCATGGAAAGGGACTCATATCCCAGATTTTTGAAATCCAAAACCTACCTGAACCTTTTGAACCAGCTGCAAACCAACACTTCAAAATGAAGTGTCTGAGGCAGTGAAGTAGACTCTGTGCCAAATATCCTGCAGAGAGATCCTTCAGGAGGGCTGGATCTCGGCAAGGAGAACCCCTGCCTTGGGAAGAGGGTATGTGGGAGATGCAAACAGCTCCACAGCCGAGAGAACGCACGATCAAAGCTGGAAGACTGTTACAAGGGTGAGAGCAGCACAGGGAGAAAACCCTCTCCTCCCGTACGCCACGGAGTCAAGTCGGGCTATGGATGCTGTTTATTGTTTGAACTACACTGTGAACATTGAGCCAGGCCTTAGGTCCCGAAGAACTGCTGATTATTAGGAAGTGCAGGACTAGCAAGCTGAGCGTTGGGAAAAGGTTATCAAGTTCAGAAGAAAAATAAGGATGACTGGTAATTTTGTGCATAACAAGAAGATGACTAGACAAGACTGAATGGCTTTTGTTAATCTGTGAAGTGTTAGTATGTGTGAGTGCAGCTCCATGATGTTATTGTGCCATGTAAATATATTATAAATTGACATGTCTTAAAATTGATATATTTTAAATTATATAAGAATTACATAAGCTGTACTTTTACTAAGTTTGTATTCAACAGGCAGGTATGTAGCATCTTTTCTATTTAATTTATTGCAAAATAAACAACTCTTCAATCAAATCTACTTAAAAATAAAGTTTTATGGTCATTTTACATCTTATTGTAAGTGATCTTTCCATTATAATTACTGATACATTGAAACACATGGCTCCCTTCTGTCCTACTATGCCACTAATTCCCATCTCCTTATCTAAATATTAATTTTCCCCACTCCACCTTTTTTTTTTTTTTTTTAAAACACACCCATTTTACACAACCATCATCTTAGTTGTCCGGAGTAGGTGATCCTGACCAACATAGACCTATTCTCACAACCCCCAAAAAGAAAACAAAACTACCAGCACCCAGGTCAAATCTCAAATATAGAAACCATTTACCCAATGACCCCACAGTTTGATCCGCTTCGATACTGATGATGTGTTGAACACAGATCAGCCACGCTTGCTTATGTAGAGAGGCAGTAACTGGTGAGACTCATTAGCAGTCACATTCCTTGTGATATTAGCAAGATCCTGACTCTAATTTACAATACCAATACTAGCATCAACAGTCATTTAATTTCACTGCAAATCTTGCATTAAATTTACTCTGTAAACTATGCAATGCTATAAGTAGCCTATACCACAGTGGGTAGTGATGAGAACTAAAGTAAAAGAAGAAAAGTTGCCAATTATGCTTGAACTATGTAACTGTGAACACAGGCACTACCAAATATGAAGTGTTTAAGATCTTGTGACTTTGGAGTTCATAATGAAAACAGATCAAAGCATGCCCTCGTCTTGATGAGTTACCATCATGAGGCACAGCTATCACACGGTTCGCAACACAAGATTTTATCTGATCCTCGCAGATTTTCCATTTTCCAAAATAATATGAGCTTAGTCAGGCACACTCCATTATTCCGTACCAAATGGAGAAGCTGTAAACCCACAGACGTCAGCTCACGGGAGAACAGAGCGTGTGCACGCTGCCACCCTTTGGGGACTTGTGTCCTCCCCTAGAAGTCCCAGTCTTCAGCCTTAGAGGCAAAGCTCTGCTGGAAGGAGCACAGCTAAGAGGCAGTTGCTGCCACCTTCCACCACCACCTACTGCTGCAGCCGGAAGCCTCCGCAAATCACACCTTCCTACCTTCAAGGCCAGTAAATGCAGAACAAAAGAACCTGGGGCTTGCGGTATTATTTTCCTTTTGTTAAATACGTATACCTAAGGGAGCCCCTGATCGCAAAACCTGAATGCTTCTGAAACAATGTAAACCCGTCTCCAGCTGGCTCTCTCTTACACGAATTAATTTTCCAGGATCATTAGGAATAAATCTGATTCCTGTGAAGCAGGAATAACAACTACGTCTCCCACAGAATGGGCATCCTCACGTTTGTTCTGATACAGTTAAGATGGACCAAATGTCACTGTTTGCACAGCTTCAGCCTCACAGAAGACAAAAGAGAGCTATGAAACAGCAGGTACTCTCTAAAACAGATGCTGCATTTAAGTAACATTCTTTTGGCTGTAAATACCTTAAATTAGTATGGGCCCAGTCTTCATTTACTTCCCCTGCACTTTCGCAACTTTGCCAGGGTTTAGCCAAACACCTGTGTGAAGTTTCTGACTAAAATAACATTTCATAGTATGGCTAGCTAGTCAGGATTTCTTTTTAATGGCTTGCTGCTGCCAGAGAAGACTACTCATCAGAGGCAACTTCATCTACCGCGGGGGAGGCTGCCGGGTGGGTAACGTGGATACGCGTCTGCAGCTCACCGCAGCTCTCAGGGCAGGTCCAGTGAAACGCAGGCGGGCTGCAGCGTGCCGCGGCTTTTGCTGCCGCCGCCGCTCGCTCCAGGCGCGGCGCCCGGCCCCGCAGCCCGCAGCCCCGCGAGCCGCCCCGAGCCCGGTTCAGCCCCGCCGCGGCTCAGGGCTGCGGCGCCCGGCCCCGCACCGCCCGGCCCCGCACCGCCGGCTCCGCCCTGGCAGGAAACGGTGCGAAAGCGGCACCGGAACGTGCTGCTCAGAGCCTCTGACAAGCAGCTAAACCTGCCCAGAGAAGGGCCTGACACAGCTCTCCGCGAGCACAGCAGCCCAGCGCCGGCGCTGCGCGGGGTGAGCACACACCAGAATGTTTGAGTGGAGAAGACTAAGGGACTTTTCCTTCTTTTCCACGAGCATCAATCCCTGGTTCATGATTTGGTACAGTGTGAGAATAGGAAAAGTTTCTTTTTTTTCCCCCTGAAAGAAACTATTCCACTCCTTCCAACTCAACCCTGGTACATGTCTAAGTTTTTCACCTCTTTTGCAGTAGCAACCCAAAAACAACTACAAAGGTCAATCACCCAGGTTGTTAATTCCAGAGATATTCCAGCCCACTCCAGTGTCCCTGGCAACATGACCATGTTTCACCAAGCAATAAACAGCGTAGCAGAAATTCGGAGTTGTCTCTGGGATGCTGTCGTAAGCCTAGCATTATATATATCTGTTGCTATAGCAGGGCTATACAAAGCTGGTTGTTTAAACAAGAGATCTGGAAGTGTTTTATGGCGATTTATAGTGCCATCTATACTAATCTACTTTATAAAAGGAATAAGTTATAAGTAACAGCTCGATGGTACACATGAAAAAAAATTACTGTCTTTTAAGACACTTAAAAATATCCACATGCTGTAAAATAGTCCAAAGATATGTATTTTTATTATTTCTTCAAAACCTCTTTTTTTTTTTCCAAAATGCAGTACACAATGTTTATTTTGCAGTGATTTTTTTTTTTTTTAATATTGCCTAAATGGAGAATCATTGCACTCAGAAAACCTTCAGCAAGATCAAAGGGATTAAGGACTCGGTGCTTTTTGTGCCCTTTGGTTCATTTACAAGGTGCACACACCACATCAAGTTGTGATTTCCTCCTCCCCCAGCCATGCACACAAATAGTTGCAGGCGGGTTTCACAGCTGTGGGTTGTGCCCTGCCCAGCATGGCAGACTCTTCCAAAACGGGACATGTTACACATCACATATGGAAAGCATAAAGCCCTGGAAACTTCCCATACTCAAAGGAGAAACTTGTGAACGCAAGCTCTATTTACTCTCTTGTAAATAACTTAGTGGGCAATTGGGGGAAACTGTCCTTTTTCAACATATGGTAGATGGAGTTAATTATCAATTAAGTGCTAAAACTTTCCAGAACAATCAGGGTCTGGCTGTCATCCAACACTTATTAAAATATTTATGTCAAACAGCTTAAAAAAAACCAAAAACCGAACCGAAACAGCCTCCCCCCCCCTACATTTAGCTTTCCCTTTTTGGAAAAAGTATACCATAAGAGAATGGAAATGTGCTGTTCCATTCACAGTCTCTAAGAAAACTGGTTGAATCAGCTTGGCCATCAGCTACAGATCAGTAGAGGAAAACAGGATGCAGTACAAAGAGAAGCTTTAAGATTTGACAGTAGTGACTCAGACTTGAAATGCTCTACCCTGCCCCTGAAGGAAACATTCTCATTGTTTGCCAGTGTTTCAGCATTGGGGGGGGTGGAAAGTACTATCTTTGGGTACACTTTTGAAATTAATTAACTCATACCTGCTGCAGAGAGAAGTTTTCTTTATGTGAGGACTCAAGAGTCCAGCAGACCCTGAATGTGAATGTAGAAGACTAACTTTAACCCCTTCAATCTGGAAAACCTTCTCTAAATATATTCCCTGAAATAGATATTTTAACATTCCCCCAAATAAAACTAAAAATATGGTATAACATAGTATCATTCTCTCCCATACATTGAAAAGGCCATTCATGAAAGTCTGTCAGTGGACACATTCTATCATTATGCACAGTAAAGCAGACGGCAATTAAAGCTGAAATGGTGATGAATAGTACAAATTCATCACCTTAGACCCCAAAATGCTATACCCATCCCTGCCCACACTCTGAAGTACCACGTGTTCTGGATGTCACCTCCTCCATGGTTGTGAAATGAGTTTGAAAAGCAAAAATAGATGACAACAGGTGGAAAATTAGATGTTCTCGTCTTCCATTCAGAGACATGGGCTGATTGTATCAGAGAGCACGACGTCTATCAGTGAAGCTTTCTGAAATTAAGTCTTTAGTCATTAAACACGGGCAGAAATTGCAGAACAAGTTCTTGCTTAATATTCATTAGATGATTTGAATTTGTCTTGGATGCTCAGAAGCAAAGTCAGAAAGGAGTGAAGGTTATCCCAAGCTTTGTTTGGATAAATACAGCCTCAAATATTTTAGTCACAAAAAAGAGATTTACATTAACCAAGAACTGATGTGCTTATTTTGGAAGTAAACTCAATCTCTCTCATTTCTCAAAATAGCCACGGAAAGTATTCTCTTGAAAGACCCCAAAGATGATTAACGTTTAAATTCTAATTCTACTGAGCAGTTCCCTTCGATTTCTTCAAACGGCCTAAGCACAACATAACCTTAAAGCACTTAACTAGTTTGGTGACCAGCTTTCACGTGGTGCCTTTCACTAATACAATTAAAAATAGGCTGAGTAAAAAATGAAATACAGAAGTGTAAGCCTTACACATCACTCTACTTATGTGCAGAGAGAAACAGAGCAGATTAGCAATGCTTGTCTTCAAAGTCTGTTATACAGCCAAAGTACTAAAGTGACAGTACAGCCGCCTCTAAACTTGACATCACTCAAGTCACAAGGTGTGTGTGTGGTTTTTTCTTTTTTTTGTTGTTTTTTCTTTTTTTTTTTCCTTCTAGTTACTGTGGTCAGACAGCTTCTGCTATTAGAGGCCAACCTTTAAAAATAAAGCAAAATAAGCATGGTTTGAACAACAGAAATAACTTGGTAACCTGTGTATTTCATACCACTTATGGAAAAAGTCTCTACTATATTTACAGTAGCAAATGGTTTGTCAAGCATGAAGGTCAAGAAGCCAACTTTAGAGCCAGAGACTTGCTATTGAACAGAATCTGACCAGACGTGAGTTTGAGTCAGCCAATGTACTTGTCCATGCCAGCCCGAGGAAACAGCGAACACGCTGAGGATGTTCAAACAAAGCCCAGCGTCCAGCCAGGAACTGTTCACGTGCTGAAACACACGCCCTGGACTGACATCGGCAAATATTCTGACCAACTTGCACCAGGCTGTAACCAATAATTTTACACCAAATAAACAACTGCAAGATGGGCAACTGGCATCTTCAAAATGAGCACCCTCACAAGAAGTGTAAGCAGCCGTGTTTACTGCTGCACTTTTGTGCAAGTGCATGTGCAAGTCTGTCGGAGAGCCGGGGTACATGGTGCCGTGTACCCAAACCACAGCGCCGACCTCTCTGAAGCCAGACTCAGTGGGAGGGTTGAAAGTTCATGTAAAAACCGGTCCCAGCTTTCAGTCACGTGATTTCCTTATCTACTTTGATAGCTGCAGAATGTCAGGCTCGCACAATGACATCACGGCTTTTAGGAAAGAAAAGGGAACAGAAAGGTCATAGTGTACAACTGAGGTGAGGTTGTCGGAAGTGCTATCTGGGCTTCCGTCTGCTTTCACTCGGCGAGTGGTTGTTAATAGGGTTTGCAGAGACTGGTCACAATGCAAGATTTGTCCAGCGTTATTGCTGAAATATAAAAACTGTTCCAATTCTTGAAGCCAGTGACTATTAGCAGGCCATGCCTGTTTCTACCCAGAAACAGAAACCACTTCATATCTATATAGCTGCAGTTTCTTGGTTGTTATGACCAACAGTAAGGAGCCAAACTTATGAATACTGTTGCCCTGTGAGATTTTTGCTGCACACTGAACCTAACTTTTCCTAAGGCTATTTTCTATTATATGACAATAAGGTTCCAACCTGATCAAAGCCACCAAGTAAGATGCAACCAGAGAAACAGGACTGTCCCCTGGAAACTTCAATGGCTGTACTAAGTGAAAAGCAAGAAAGTTGATCTGTTATTTCTATACTACACCCACACAAACAGCAACGAGGACGAGTAGCACCTAGATCAGAGTATCCACTTTGTGCTCTCCTCAAGGTTAACAAAGGCCTCTTAATATTTCACTACTTTTCCTGTGCTTGGTCCTAGATCTCTAGGCACATCCTCAGTGCTCCTGTTTAACATGTCCTTGTGAGACAGCGCATCAGGAACGTGAGCAGCAGGCAAGCCCCAGCAAGCAGGATTCCTGCTTTCACGAATGCCAGCGCGGGGTGGACCGCAGCAGAAAGGGTAGCGATGTGCAAGCAAGGGAGCGCGCGGGTAGATGGAAAGAATGGGTACAACACAGAGAATGAGAGAAACAGTACTTCTCTGTTCACTAGTGTGAAACAGATGTAGGTGGGCGAGATGTTTATTGAGCAGAGGAGCATTAAAATAGAAACACAAATAGGAAGGAATTAATAGAAGGGCAAGAGAAAAAAATAAAAAGGCGGCATGAGAATTAACAAAGACACTGGTATGTAAGTGAGCACAAGAAAACAGAAAAGGAAACACAGGACTATGAGCAAAAATTAACGTGAGTTCATGATCCTTACTTATACGAAAAAGTTTTTGCAATCACAATGATCAACATATATTGTCCAACCTATCTGACAATTGATAATTAATCCCTAGAAAAAGAAAAGGGCAGAACAACTGACAAATCCAGCAGCTCTGATATAATATAGCCATTTTCTCCATTTTGATAATTTGGCTTTTCAATTTTTCTCATAATTTTACTTCTGAAAAGCACGTCCAGGTCAACTACTGAAGGAACCAAGCGATAACGGATTCCTACATAGCACATGCCCTCATGACACTAAGTTGTTCTGCACCACGCATGTGGCAACATAAGGAATTCAAAGGAACAAGGACATATCAGAAGCCACGTTAACCAGCCTGTTCGACATATGCCTTGGTTATCTGCTTGTACTGACATCTCACCTGTCTGGGCAAGGAGGTTCTTTCAGGCTGGATGGGAGCACTCATGACCCTGAAACTGCTGAAGGCTTCCCCAGAGCCTGCAGCCACATCCACGCTCAGGAGCCCGCAGGCTGGACCGACACGCACAGAACTTAAACCTTCTCCAGGGTGATACCAGGCGACACCTCGTGGAGTATTTATGCAATAAGAAGAAGGGTATGATTTAGGTTCAATTACATAATTTTTCAGTAAAGCAGCATACTTGGTTAATGACTAAACCTTCCACTCCTTTGTGCTTTAAATATTCTGGAAAGGGAAGCAGAAAGGCAATGATCTGGGTATCAAGTTATGAAAGAATGGTAGTGGAAAGCAGCTGACTCACGGAAACAAGTTGTAAAATAGTATTTGCAACAGGACTAATGAAATAGCAACAAGCTTGAATGGTGGCAGTCCTGTTAGGAGTAAAAGCTGTGGTCCTGGCTGGGAGGCATGGAACAGGGACAAATCCATAGCCCTTTGGAGTCCCTCAGTCTTCGAGGGCTTTCCTTTTGCATCCAGAACGTTAATACTGGCCTTGACATCTTGTCTATAGGCGTATCTTTGTATCTGCCAGGGATACAAAGCAAAAGGCACAACTAGATTAAGAACCAAGTTCTTGGATTCATTCCGTTCTTTTTAGCATCTGATCTAGGGTTCATTGATATGATTTTAATAGATTCTGGATTATGCCATTGCTACATGCATATGTTACTCTGGTCTTTGCAAGAGTAAATATAAATGAACAAAGTAAAAACTCTGCCAGTGCTGTCCCCCCTGTAAAATGAGCTAAAGAAAGGTTCCAATACAGATTAACTGTTTTCTGCTTCCAGCAGCACACAATTTAGGGAAGACACAGCAGATTTGTATGTAAAATGTTTGAGGGTGATTTTCTTTCCAACATAAAGAAAAAAAAGGTCATTCCTGCTCAGCCAGTCATGCTCTATGACCTTTAACTATCCCTGCTTATTATTCTCCTTGCAAAAATAAGCTAATACTGGCTTTTACTGCTGCTGCCTCTGACAGAATGACATAACTGAAAAAAAATCTGGCTAGATTATTTTCTGGTTTACTCAAAAATAAAACTATAACAGAGTCCCAAATAGGAGCCTCCCTGTTGACACTGAAGGGCAAGCCAAAACCAACTCAGCTGGATTCCCAAATGTTGGCAGAGAGCAGTTGCTGCTTTGAATGACTAAACCACTCCCACGAATCCAAACCTTGAAGAAATTTTGAAGTTCCCTCTGTTGGTTTTAAATGCCAGTTGGAAAGACAATGCATTTTTCTGTCTTTTTCTGATTTATTTTATTTTTAGCATGTGCAACTATAGGAAACTCAGCAAGACATTTGCATTTCAAAAAAAAAAAAAAATCAGTATTGTCAACCACAAATTCATTAACCAAAAGTAAGGGCTTAAATCAGGACAGTTAAAAATAAGCTGTGTAATTTTTTTTTCTTTCTAAAATAGTATGTATTGGAATCTTGCTCTTGGCTGTCTGATTTCTAGATCTTCACAACTCTGATTTCACATTTTCTTGATATTCATGATTAACACAAGAACTAGGTAGCACTCTAAAAAGGTAGATGATCACATCACATTAATATAAACACAGTTTATATTAAAATTTCAGCAGCATTTAGAAGATGCAACTCAAATGACCTCTCTGGAAGAACAAGATCCCAACACATGAAAGACATCAGCACTAACTTCACAGCTTTAGAGTGCTGCTCTCAACACTGACAAAGTCAAGCTGAAAAAAGGCAATTTAATTCATCATGAGCTAATGGATTATCAAAATTTCGCATTGTATCTGCTGTATTTTCCTGTTGCTATAACTTTCTACTCTTAGACACCCACAGACCTTCAACCTTTCTGCTACAAATCCTGGCTGGCAGCAGAAGAGCTCTTTTTTTAATGACTTGAAATGTTTAGTGTTTATTTTGCTAATAAGTCATGAGTCTAGCAACCCTTGTTGCTGGAGGGTTTATGAGCTTTATAATTCCTTCTAAAATAAGGTTTGAGGTTTTTTTTCTTAAAGTTGGAAGAAGGGAGGCTCCTTTTCCCAAAACAGATTTATTGTTAACTGGTAGTGGTGTTTCTCTTGCTTGATTTTTCTTTTGTGTTACCACATGTGTGACAACAACAGTTTATTTCATCAGGTCACATGTTTTGTAAAACAGCAACGAACAGCAGCAGCAATAACAGATCACTGCTTTTGACATTTTCATTATCAGCACTTGAATGAACTCAGGTATACTTTCCACTGGCATACAACACTAAAATGCATTTGCTCGCATTAATCATTCAAAGCTTCTGTTAAGAAAGATTAAAAAAAATTGAACTTTAAAATAGCTAAACTGGCAGAAGTCTCTGTCATTCTTCCCTCATCTACTTAATAAGACTACTAATTAAAAAATCTAAGCGATGGCAATTCTTCAAATACATTAAATGTGACAGGATAATATATACCGATAGATTAATAAAACCACTATAGCAATTAACTGTATTCAACCTTGGAAACTGTTGACCTATTGAGGCTCCAAAAAAAAAAAAAAAAAAAAAGGCACGCCACACTGGACAGATGGTCTGGGGGTATTTCAGTTTGCTTATTTTGAAAAGAGCTTACAATTAGATCATTTCACTTTGTAAATATGAGCTGTGTTGGCTAGTTTCTTGATAAAAGTGATTAAATTTATACTCTATGGTTATACTGCTGTTTTCATGAGTTTTATATCCACTCTTGGTGTCTAGGTGATGATAAGTATAGAAAAACAAACGCAGATTGCATATCATGTCTAAAAATAAAGTAAAAATCTGCTTATAATTAGAGTCAGTCAAAACAAAACTGCAGGAATAGCAAAGCCTAATCCTTTCCATACAGACGGGTGGTAAATGAGACTATATAATGTCTCTCCCTTGTACGACCAAAAGCCTTCAGAGAATATGATGTTAGAAGGCTTTTCTCTCAAGTTCTCTTGATTATTTCATACTTCCATATTAACTCTAGATATTTCTGCATTTACATCCCAATAAATACATTGTAGGCAGTCTCACTCTAAGCATAGTAATTAAGTAATAACCAGAACTTTATACTGTAGACAACTGATTTAAACAAGTATTATGAGCAAGGATGTTTATCACTAATTACAGGGCAGATGAGGATGTTTAGGAACCTACAGCCTCAGAGGAAAGGGAAATGACTGCAGCATTTCCAAGTATTGCCAAACGTACAGTACTGTTGCAATCACAGGTCCCTTCAGAAACTGATGTTTGGTCTAATGTTCACTAAACACAGACAAGAGTGCAATGGAAGAAGTCTTCCGAAAATAACCTTTTGCTGCACGTGCCTGTTAGCTGGATTGCGTGGCTACAGACCGTGGCCCATGCTGGGCAAAGTCTGCGCCGTCACACAGGCTCACCTACAGCCTCCTACAACGAAGCTTCGCAGAGGTGGTAACCTCTCTTGGTAGAATTACAAATTTAATAAGTCATCAGTAGCACTAACTGTACAGCTTTGCGATCCTTTGATTTCGAAATCTTAAATGTCAAGCCCTACAAAATTTTAGAAAAAAAAAAACTTTCAAAAATTAAAATTAAAAATAGCAGTCCCAATTCATGGTCTGACTAGAATACACAAAGGATTTCAACTTTTTTTTTTTTATGAAAAAGAAAAAAAAACCCCACAGCTGCAACAATGTATAGAGAAAGAAAAACACAAGAGGAGCATTTTACATATATTGGGGAAATAAATCATGTAGCCAAGCACTCTTTCAGACATTATAGTGTGCTGATTCCAAGAACTATGAATTCTCATCACACCAGCAATAAGATATCAACCACTGCAGCCAAATTGTGCAATTGGTTCTTTAAACTGGAATGTACATTCATAAAAGCATGATAGCATCATATTACATGTTCCAGGCAGTGTCCTTGCCCTGAATTTTATGCGTGTGCTTACAGGAACAGTGACATGGAATGAGGCACCTTGAAGCACGCTGCAAGCGGTCAGTGTTAAGCACATCCATATCCTGTCTCGACCTGACTGCATGAACGCTTTGCAGTTTGCAGAGCCCGTGGGCTACCCAGGGCTCCCCCGGGGCTGGCAGGCGGCGCGGGGGCCACGCCGCCCGCTCCCGCTGTGGGGGGCGGCAGGGCGTCCTGCGGCAGCTCCGTGGCACTGGACGCCTGCGTCTGCACAGCTGAACCAAGGCTGCTTTTTTAACTACGTTGGGTAAAGGTTTCTCATTTGCTAGCTTATTTTACCCAGCCCTAGGATCTTAAACCATTTACTGAAAAGCTTTTTAACCTACAACTTTATTTGCCCTCCAAAACTTCTGTAATGTTTATCTCATGAAGACCATGCTTACACAGAAATCTTTGTGTCCTGTACCTCAGACTTTGCTCAACTCAAAGTTCAATGAAACTACCCAGGGACCAAGAGCAGCTCCTTACTGCAAGGACACGCACCTTACAAAATGGGAAGCAGGGTAGGTCCACCTCAGAAGTTTATGCAAGTGTGGGCTTTTAGCCACAGCCACCCCCCGGCGGGCCACGGACCTTCACCGCCCCAGCTGCCCTCTGAATTTCCACCTCGGGTGCACAGATCTGAGGAGAAGGGGAAAAACCTGAGGCTTTACAGCATGAGGGCAGGAGACAGGCCTGCAGCTCCTCTTCTGCAGCCGCATCCCCCGCAAGTGATTTCTATGGGACCCCACAGACCCATAGCCTGTACCTCTCGGTGGGAAACAAGTCACTCAGTGAGCAAAAAGCTAAAAAAAAACAAAAATAAATCCCAGCAGAGGCTCTGTATAAGCATTGCCTTTCTGGCCAGCTGCAAAGAGCAGAAGCTTTGCGATGCTGGTAAGAGCGACCTCTGCGACACTGTGAAGCCACAGCTGAAAGATTGCATTTCGTAAGCATCAGAAGTGCCGATAATCAGAAGTGAAAAATTGTCACTGTATGTGCCAAGTCCCGAGGGAACACGGCATTCATCTGGTGACAGATTTGCTGCCTCTGCTGTGTGTCCCAGCCTGCCCATGTCACCAGCCTCGGACTGGGAAGTTTCTCAGAACACCCATCACTAGGGCTGTTGCTACATACAGCACCAGCCGAGGCAAACAGTTCTTCTCCCACGCTCCTTGTCTGCAAACAGTAATTACAGTAATCACCTCAGTAACAACAGGTGAGTAAATAAGAATAAGATTCTCCCCCACCCCCCAAAAAATGGTTACATACGCAATTGTTTCATGGAGTTATTTCCTTTCTACCATATGCCATGATCTGTTTTGCCTTTGCTTAGAGAAAAAGAGTACAGGACTGTAACTCTATTTGCACAAATACACAGGGAAAGAACTTTCCAGTCAAAGCTCTAAAATCAGTTTTCAGACATTTGCAATTATAAAGATTTACCATTCACAGCACATGAGCCCGTCAGTTATTAGTGAGTCATTCGGTACCATGGCAGACTACATGACTCCTCAACAGTGGGAACCATCAATATTTTGTATTAATTACTCCCTAAGAACAAAGATATAGTTAGTTTTTAGTCTTAAAATTCAAGAAGTCCACAATTAATAAAAAAATTCAAAAGGAAGAAATATCTAGAAACTTCTGGCCTATGAATCATTGCCTATGTTGTTCCTTTGCTCAGAAGTTCATCTGCTGCTGAAATCATCTGATAATAATGAAAGAGGACTCTATAACTAATATTTATGTTCTTATTTCAGTTCAGGTATCAACAGAAAAATTACTTGCTTATTGTCCTCTTCACTCTCTCACTACTTTTCATTCCAGCTGTATTTTTGCAATGGTTTCTGTTCATGGCCATCTAGCCTTGTGTTCTAGAAGATGTGTTTATGTATTTACCTCAGGAGCTCTCTCAAATTCCTTTGCTTTCTATCTGCCTCCCATTTCTCTTTACATTCAATACTGGTTTGTGGTTTTTTTAAAGCATATTCAATACTCACATATTTTAGGATATTTTATTTGTTTTAAATAACTCAAGACTTCGATCCTGGAAACCGTATTGGTTCTAGATTAACACCTATCAATTACAGCCCCTTTGGACGACTTCATACTTTAAGGGCCTCTCTCTACTCTATACACACTGAGCCTTCCAGCACGGTCTCCAGCACCACCACAGTCTGTCTTCACGGTCAGACTGGAGAACGTGCCCCAAAGCACCACCAGTGTCAGCACATGCCAAAGCCTTCCCAGAAGTGCTGTTCACAGATTTCCTACAAGTCCCACTCAAAAACCATGGCAAGGTAAAACTTAGTTTGCTCATGGCAGCTCTCTGCTTCTCTCCAGGGGTGCCACCCATCTAGCCCACATGTTGAGTGGGCCTGTTGATTGACCCAAAGGTCTACTTCACATGGATTAATTAGAAGACTGAGATGATGAATACCACGTTATCAAATGCAATTCCAGAATACAAACACAGCAACAGTTCCACCAAACAAATTACAGTAGGGTGACTCCGGTTAAGCTTTTATTGCTGCTGCATCAGCACGACAGTTACTACCTAGCAACATGATTAGCGCTAAAACAGGATAAAATTGCTCAGAGGATGATAAACCCGTACTGTCTTTGCAATTGTAGTACACTGGATGAACAGTTCACTGACATTTAAAACCAGATAGTTTTACATTGCTAAGTATTGAAGAGTGGGCGAAATCGACAGAATACAAGTTAATGTAAAAATCAGGACAGTTGCCAAGGTAATTATGTTCCATCTAGTTCTGCTTCTCTAATAAATTTTTTAAGGTACAGTATTAAAAAAACTTCAGGGCGCTTTTTTCACCATTATCAGAAATGAGATCAAACAGTAAAGATGAAATCTAGCAAACAAATTACCTGTTCTAACAGGTCAAAGTTTGATAGAACATGCTAATAATTTTGCCTCTAGCAACTTAGTCTGGTGGCACATGAAGCTAATAGTCTAAATAATCCAGCTAGTTATTTTTCCACGGCTTTTGAAACAATTATTCTGGTTTGTGTATCTGCATGGGGTCTGCCAGCCACTTGGGCTATTAAAATGAACAGCTTTTCTACCTACTTTCTGACAGTTTGCAAGTGAAGTCAGCTAACTGGAATACACCTATAGCATTTGTAGGAAGGCCTTAATGTGCTCTGCCTGCACTTCACATCAGCAGAAGAAAGATCAGTTCCAGTGCCAAGAACTATCTGACCCCACTTGCACAAGTTTATGGCCATTGCTGAGAAACTGGTTTGATAAAAGCACATCTCATGACTCCGAGGCAGTTAGGCTTTAGCAATGATGTAATTTGGAAGGATTTCTGGACAGAGAGGACTAGGCTGTCGTGTATTTACATTACGTTAATGCTGGTAGTCCTCATGGAAAGCCTCAGGGCATTAGTGCATGCTGCTTTAGAAAACTCATGCGGGAGCAGAGACCTGAAAAGCCAGCAGGTAACAAACCTAACGAGACACAGGGGCACCCTGGGTCTTCTGGAGAAATGTTGCCCACAATAAAGCAAGCACAGGCCTTGCCTCACGAGGCAGATGGTTTTCATGACTCTGGGAACGGAAAACCACAACAGACTGGAGCATCCCCCTTACCCTCTGCAACAGCCAGATGTGTGTTCCCCTGCATAAAAAGCAACCTAAGAACAACGTTGTGCTTCCTGCAATCAGTTACGGGAGTGCTCTAGGTGCTATTGCCATGCTGTTAGTGGTTAAGTGTTCAAAGAGATAGGGTTAAAATTAAGAGAATATAAATACAATGTAGCTATTTATTATGATAAATTCTTCTAAAATTTCAAACCAAAACAAGAATATCCATGTTGCCACATCAAGCCATCTTAAATTGCACCTTCTATTTATATATATATATATATATATATATATATATATATATATATATATTTATATATATTTATATTTATATATATAAAGCGCCTATCACCATATCGATAAACATTCTTTGGAACCACTCTGACAGCGGAGGTAAGAACAGGAGTCAGCCTGTTAGTACCTCAGCGCTTGTTTCCAATCAATTAAAACAAGAGTGTATAATTCTTTATATATACATATATTAGAAAAATATTTTTAATATGTACAGTTTAGAAAACCCACAAAATCAGGCTTAACCATTTTGGGATACAGAGGCATGTAGAGAAGAAAACTGCTTCAAATATCTAAACATAAATCAGAAAATTAAAGTTGCCAACAGACTTTCCTCATTCCATTTTATTTGATTTTTTTTTTCATTTAAAACCACAATTAACACGTGAAACAGGCTTCAGACAGCAGAATGTTTAAATTAGGACATCACTCCTGCAATACCAGAAATAATAAGAACTAAGAAAGAAGAGAAACAAACCTATAAAAAGACTTTGTCTTCCCATTTAGCCTGACAGAAAACTTTCTAAAGCTCTCACGAACAATTTAAAGTCTACCACATGTGGAGAAGGTCGGAAGCTTCCTTCTCCCTCCCAACTTGTGCACAGACCATTCCTGCAAATGCACCAGCGAACACTGGAACAGCAAGATCTAAGACTGACCATATTTAGCCCAGATGTGTAATAATATTACTGAAGCAATGAGAAAAGTATTTATAACCAGTTTTGCAAAGGGGGCAATTTGGATCCCATGGGAAATACCAGTATAGAAACTCAACATTCCTTTGGTTCTCAATAAATTAAAATGGCTTTTGGTCCATTTTCCCCTGTTGCTGTTTTTCTCTTGTTTGGATCTCCACTCTCCTCCTTTTCTCTTGGCCAAACACCTCTGCTGATAGACGTGCAAAGCAGACTTGCCTGGACAGGCATAGCAGAGCCTTGTCTTATGTGATAAAGAAAATATGTCCCTCAGAAGCATTCAGCAAGCTAAAATTGTTACTGCTTCTTGTCTACGGAGCTTTATCATGAAACAACTGCGTTGTTAAGTTTTCCATTTAAATTCAGCTGCTTACCATTAACCTTAGTTTTAATGTGAAGAAAAAGATTTTAAAAGGTTTTACACCAACAACTGATTAAAGTCTGTGACAATTAATGAGTGATAAAGCTCACTGGAGCTAAAAGCGCAAAGCGTACTCTGCTTTTCTGCAACACGACAAATGAAATGCCAGATGCGACCACACCGTCCAATGTAGAATTAATCCCAGAACAGATTCTCAGATAAGTGAAGAAACGAGAAGTACGGTATCACAGAAGGGGATGTGCCTATACTTACGGCAATCAAAAAAAGAGAGAAACAAACAAACCCCACTGCTTTAAAAGCAAAAGCACAAGGTGAACCACTTTCATATAAAGTACGCTGTATTTTATACCTGTCACAGTCCTGCACTGGTCCTGGCCAATACTGATCAGGAAAGGGGACGAACGAGTTGCACCTGGACATGTATGAAGAATTTCCAAAGAAGAATTTCTCTGTGATACTGAAGCGAAATTTTAAAGGCAACATCACAAACAGAACAGTGTTTAGGGAAACAGGCGATTTATGCCCTTTTACACATTCACTTCCCAGCATCCTCAAAGCGGCATTGATTTCAACGTGCGAAAAGACCAGTTATATCACTCAGTCACTCCAATATTACAGTTCAGTGGTAACCAGCCGCGCAGGTCGCATTGCTGCTCAGCCAAAACTGCCCAGAGAGAAGGGAGGGCCAGCGACGGGACACAGCCCTTGGTTTCTGCCATGTAGACACAGCTCTTACGCTTCCCTCTCTTTCCTAGTTCGTGCTTTTAAAAGCAACATGACTGCCAAGCATCGGCTTGAAAGCCCCCAAAGACAGCTGAAAGGCCTCATCAACTCCCAGCAAAAAAATTAATTTCCCAACTGTGCTGAAAGCAGTTCTACATTTGTCACAACGGTTTCCAGGGAACACGTGGGTAATCTCACATGTGGGAAAAACCCAGCTGGGCTCCTTAAATGAGAAAGCTCACCAACAGCGTTTAACAAAAATCCTGGACTTTTTTGTGTCTAAAAACATGTAGTTAGCTTAGATGAATAGTTGTTTCTTGAATTGTTGTTTGTTCTGTACTTGTTTCTACTCAATTTTCCTGTTTCTCTCTCATTCATTATTAGAAATCGCATTCAAAAATATACAGGTCTGATTTCCTTGTTTAATTACAACTCCCTAATTTAGTTCTTAGCTAGGTAATTGGCATCTTCCATGGGAGAAATTTTACTTCAAGTACAACGGTAGCTTTACAACCATACCACACATGCACGACCTGCTGCTGTAACCCTTTTTTCCTATTCAAAGCAGATTATATTAGCTGGCTAATAATACAACATACTAAAGCAACAAACCAATTCTGTCTAACAACAGGTGATGTCGAAGCACTCCCAGAACTGCAGATGAAAATGTCCAGAATGTGAATGTATAACAACTACTGTCTGTGGAAAAAACAAACGAACAAAACACAAAACCAACAGCAACAAACCCCAAACACCACGTTCACAACCCTACAAGCCCACAGGCTTCCTTTACCTTTCGGGTCCTTACTGTATCAGCCTCTCCCCCACAAGCACATTCTTGAGGACCTAGAGGAAGGTTTTTGTTTTCTGTTTGGGTTTTTCTCCTCCCCACCATTAGAAGCATGTGGCTTCGTAAGAAGTCCTGAATAGTCCAGTTAATTCAAGTATACTTTATACTGGTTAATCACTGTGCATACTGTGCACCTCTAAATTCTTAACAAGGCTAGCCACATTTTTTACATCAACTTTATTGTTATTTTTTCCCATTTAGAGACAAATCCGATATTTTATATAGTGGCTGTGCTTAAATTTCAAGACAGATCACTTATTCCTGCCATTTGGTTTTGAAGAACAATGCGGCTTTATTTACTATTACAAGTATGTGGTACATAAGAAGGCTTCGACATGCTAAAATGGTGCTACTTCTGGTTAGATAATAGAGTATTAACTGTCAGTCTTCAAAGAGTTAATCAAAGATGTTAGGCATTCTTAGAAAGACTGATTTATAATATGCCAAATATATATACACACACACACGCATATATTATACAGTGACCACAAATATTTATGTTAAGCAAAAGAAACATGGGGAATTATCTGCCTTTTGTTAGAACTACATAATATTTTGCCCCACACACAACTCTGGCAGAATTTGAAGGTGAGGGAAATCAACATACAGCTAAGCTGACAAGCAAGAGACAAGGCAGACTCGTTCTATGAGCCTATGGCAGAAGCAGGTCTAATTTGGCACTACCATTTACCCTTCTCACCTAAAGAGAAGATTAAACCACACGCAGCCTTTTCTAGCCCTTCTAAGAAGTAACTCCAAAAAGCAGAGCTGATGTTGTGATGCTACAGAAGCAAGCTGCAGGTCTTCGATGGTTCGTGCAGCCCTGCACTCCGCTGCTCAGCCAGCTGCAGGGCTCAGGGGCTCACCTGCCAGCAACAGCTGGAATTCGGAGTGATCTGACACAGGTCCATTCTGGGAGGACCGGGCCCCAACGCAAAACAGCAACAAGGAGCTTCTGTCACTGTTACTCACCTTAACCACGTTCAGCGTAGAGACAGATTTTCATTTTCGTAAAGGTTACCTCAGCAGAGGCCACAAACACTGAGGCAGAACACGCTAAATATAGGTGTATTTGATGTCTCCACTTTTAACTGAGGTGTCAGGACTGTGCTGGGCTCGGTTAATGAACCGAGCCAAAAAAAGTTTGGAGGTGCTCCTCAAACAATCATCCAAGTCTAATTCTTAGACTTTCCTATTTTCCACATTAAAAGACCTAAAATTTGTTAAGCCTCAAGAACCTCCTTATGGGAATTCTTTCCTATTATTGATAAGGGACTCCTAAAAATCACTTAAAATCTGCGGGTTTTTTTCCTCATTCCAAGTTTTACTGGAAGACTGCCAAAAGCAACACTTGTCCTTGGTGTTGTCGCAGTTTAGCCCATATAAAGCGGTCTGACTGACCTGTTTACAGTTAAATTAATATTTATCTTCACTTTGCGAAGGCTGCAGTTTGCTTTACAAGAGGAAGGTAACGTAGCTAACAGCTGACATTACTGAAACCGTAGTGCGTACATGCACGGTGCAGAACGCACAGTAGCCAGTCAAAAAGCTCATGTTGATCTAGCACTTTAATAAGTATTCATTCAGATGCATCACTTGTGTTCCCTTTTAGTAATTCCCTAAAAAGCTGCTGCTATCAGATATGCAGCTTATTTCTGCCTTCCCACTACTGTAAACAACGCGGCTCTGTATGAGGTTTCTTCAGAGACTTCTCAATTATGGAAACTTGCCAGATATTACTCATAAATAAATGAATTAGTACTGAGATATAACTGTAAAATAAGGGAAAAACCTTCTTAAGTTCAAACATCAACGAAAAAAGCCAAATAAGTATTTGAGTAGTGTTGTCATTAAATAGCATACTGATGGAATTTTACACAAACACAAATTGGAATTTAAACGCCCTGCAAATTAGCCTTCAAATTTTGCTGCTGGCTGATTACATACTGTGTACAGAGGTTCAGCAACTTTTACAACTTTGTTTACTGTTTAAAACTTCTATACAAGTGTATGATGTCTCAGTATTTTGGAATATTAACTACCCACTGAGCCCTTAATGCAATAGCTATAGATATGAGATCTTTATAGCTTGCTGCCTTGATGAGATGGAGAGAAGGTCCAGTCCTACAGACCACAGAGCCAGCAGCTCTCTACACTTAGAGCTGAGGCTCAGTAGGAACCTAGCCAACAAACAAAGGAAGAAAAATCCAATTAACTATCCTTCAAAAGGTCACTTCTCTTACTCCAGTTAGAAGAGACAACACTTCCAACAGCACGCAGCCTCCTCAGCATTAACGAAGCACACTGAAAGGACAGATGTGACCCTGAGGCTTGGTGAGGAGCCAGGAAGCACTTTTCTTTACCAATAACAGCCTCGGAGGGATTTTCAGACATGATCCTTCCCTTTCCAAAGGTTACGTGTCTTTTGTAAATCACAAAAGCCTAGAACTAGCCAATCGCAAAACAACAGCCTTCCACCACCACAATTACCTGGTTATGATTTAAAGAGGGGAATTTAAACATCTCTTTCAAGGGTCTCTAAAACACAGGGTTTTGTTTCAGCAACACTTGTTGCCACCAAACAATTCTCATCAAGAAATTCCCACTCCATAACTTTCTGCACAATCAATCGCTCTCACCTTGTTCGCATAGGCAGGGACAGAATACAAAACAACACCAGCTTTGTAAAATTAAGAGCAGCCGTTATGAACCTCTCCACCCATTGCTGGGATTTGTGCCAGTAAAGATACTGGACTTTGTTTTAAATGTTCAAAATGTAGAGTGTTTCTTCTAATGTACTAATCCACAATCAGGTAAATTATCTTCCATTTCTATCATTCTCCCCTCTATATATGTGCATAACCACTGCAGTTTTAGGGGAAGAAGATAAAACCTTGCTGCACTATCAAAGCTCCTTCCTCAGGGAGGTGTCTGCAGAGAGCAACTTTTCCACACAGAGCTATCCAGGGGTGGTGATAGCGTATGTCAAGAGATGTTCTGATAGCACAGGTTTTGGAAATGACATGTTTGTCAAAAATTTACCAGAAACAAAAAGCAGCCAAAAGTGTGCTGCCTCTGGTGTCAACTGGAGTAAGTTTTAATGAGTAAGAGGAACAGATCTGCTGAGTAAGAACATGTCAGTGTTAGTTTGCAACTTCTCAGAATAAACTGTTTTATACAGTGTTCCAGGAATATTACCAAATAACTTTAGTGTATTGGGTGACTCAGTGTCCTGGTGACAGGGGATAATAAGTTAAAAGGAGGCCGGGGGGGTGGAAAAAAGCACCAGAGATTTCCATGTGCTAATGCTGCTGAAAAACTCAGCCACCTAATACTTGGCAGATTAACAAAGCACTAAATGGTAATAGATCCTCACAATAAATTAAAATTGCATAGTGCTGGCTCAGCAACATAAGAAAGAAAATGTGACTGTTACAAAGCAGATGTTTCAGTTAATTTGTTGTAATAAATTAGCTCCAAACCTATGCTCTATCAGGAAAAATCCAAGACCCAGATCTAGCCCAACACAGGTCCAGGGGTATTAGCAACAGGCAAATAAGAAAGCATTTACCAAGCAGAGTTGGTCTGTAGTCTCCAAAATTGGCTTTTTCATAATCATATGAAACACACATTGCTCAGGACACTGGCGGTGGCTGAGGCTCTTACTGTGCTTAACTTTAGCTGCTTGATTTCCAGGGCTCGCCCACGGGCTGATGGAAGCATCCCCCGTTCCTCCCGGCTTGCTGGCAGACGCGAGCTCCGCGCTCTCGGTGGCAGCGCCACAAAGGTTGCTCCTGTAGTGCACAAACTCTCCAGGGGATCTCAGGATGTGCAATTACAAATAACCAAGAGCTTCATTAAGAAAGTGCTAGTAAAGATTTAACTAGTGTTAATCGAGGCTGAGTGCAGGCTAGGCATGATACCCATCAGGTTTGGGTGCCCGTCGGTGTTTTCAGGAGCCATACCACGTGAGATAACTAGCTACCAGTCCTTGCTCTGCCTCAGTCAAAGCCAGAGGTAGATGTCCAAAACCCCAGTAAATAGGCAGCTTTAGGTTACACTGCAGTGAGTTTCCATGCCCTGCCAAAACCTGGTTGAAATAATGATTTGATCAGCACCGTCAGCTACTGCATGGAAGAAAGTGCGCCTGTTAAATTCAGCTACACAAAGTTGAGCAGAAGAGAGTTTACAGCCAGCCATGGCCAGGCTGCTGCGTCAGGCGGAAAACACATGGAGGACGTTGGGGTTTTGAGCCAAGTCTCCCATATCCCACTCGAATGTCCAGGGAATATGTTTTAAAGGTGGTTTTTCTCTCAGCTTTGGAAAACAATTTCACTGTATAGCTGAGAAATCATTGCCAGCAGCAACTCAGATACCATTGATTTTTATCAAAACTGCAAAGACTAGTGAAATCGTCATTTTCTTCTTCCGTAGAAAGCTAGTCACAAGTTCTGATAAGGAAAAAAACATTAGTGCACAAAGTGCTTGTAGCCAGGGCAACAGAAGCGTTCAGCTGAGCAAAAACTCTCATTTCTGAAAAGCATGTCAGTATGTAAGACAGACATCCATGTGGATTCTGCCTTTGGTTTGTGGATGCGTTTATGCAAGAGATTTAGAATAAGACAGGAAAGCAAACTTACTGTGCTTGTTTTTATAAACTTATGAGCAGGGTTAGAGACCAAAAAGGGAAGACAAGAAAGCTGAAGTTCATCAGCTACATCTCTAACTGCCACATATCTCCAAGTGATATTTGCTATAAGTAAAATGTTCCATTATTTATCATATGGATCTGCTGAAAGACCGTAGGTGAAGCTTCAACTCCTTTATGTCATTACATCTTTTCATGAAAATAAAGGGAAAGTGATGCCATAAGTGAGGAAAATAATAGCACCATTACTACATAGATTTATGCTGGTCATTTAGAAAGTGACCCAACAGCACAGATCAGATTAGAGTGTAATGGAAAAAACTCCATCCTTGCGCTTAAATGCGCAAGTTTAAAGAAACAGACGGGCATGCTGAAGTACAAGAATCCTCTGCCAAATACTTAGACGAGATGCAAAGATTGCCCTAGTTATTTCCTCATCATGCACAGCACAGCGCCGTTCTTTCTCTTTCATCAGATATGGGCAAAAACCCTACTCAAAAGCAACCGATGGCAATGAATTTACATCAAGAACAAACTCAGCATTTTCAGGCAATCCTACATGGACTACAATACTTGGAACAGAAAACCCAACAACAGAAGTGAAGTGGGCAGCATGTACTTGCCACTATAATTGGAATCAGAGAGATTAAAATGACTACCTACTGTGCAAATAGAGGATCAAAGCAAACAGCATTGCTTCTGGTACCCAGGAGGTGATTCCTTTTTTCTTTCTGTTTGTTTAAATAAAATGTTCTGTTTATTTGTTCTTCCATCTTTCGACAGAACCATGCATGTCCACAGCCAGTGAGGCATGCTTCCTCCTGGCGTACTTGGAAAGAGCACACCGCATTTAGAGCACCACCTGCACCACTAACACTTACGCGGTGGTGTCTTCAGAAGAACATCCATGTGATCTCTCTCAGGTTTTCTGTTTGGCATTTTTTTGTCTCCCCTGGACTACAGCAGAAAGATCAATTATTTGTTACATTTTAAATCTTTTTCTTTCTAGCTTTCGGGGCAAAAAAAAAAAGTCTGTAAGAAATATTTTTGAAGGTATTTTAGAAAAGGAAGATTTGTTTGAAAAGGCAAACAATCCCATCTCTCAAAAAGAGAGAAATTCAGAAAGACATAATTTAGAGATGGATGGGGTTTGACCCAGGGCATGGTACTGACAGTCACGAGTGCTCTAAATCCTTCTGGAGTCCTTGTAGGTGAAGTATATTTTGGTTTTATCTTGTAAACAAAGAAATGAAAGGTAATTCACAAGACAAGCTTTGCACAAATTCACACATACAAGGCAGGATGGGAATATCAAGCCTGATCTCCATTATAACATTAAAGCCAACAATTGGCTCCACATTAGCAAAGCTGTACTGACTTCAGACCAGAGAGATCTGGCCAGATTTAAAACACACAAACCTCCCCCCACACAAACTTTCTGCAGCTCACCAACACAGCTTTTCTGTCTTTCTATGCCAAAAGTACAAAATATTTTAGAACAGACTGTCCGAATTTGCTTGCAGATTTATAACTGGAACATTAATTCTCTGTAGCACTTATTTTTGGCCCTGTTTTTCTTTTCAAATACGATCACCTATGACATAGTAGCAATATATCAACAACTATAATTACGCAAAATCTTAACTAATAAAGCGAGTACCTAATTACTTCAAGGAAGGTTAGCAAGAATGGGTAATTCATTAGGCCCAGGTAGGTTTCAGTGACGTAAAATGAATACATAGGATTCTTTTGTATACATTTGCAATATCAAAAACATTTATTCTACAGTGGCTTTCTATAACTGTTTTCAAGAGAGTATTTCAGATGGAAGTAAGGAAACATGCTCTGACATTTGTTTTCTTCAAGAAGAGATGCACAGTGACAATTTCAGCATTTTTATTACTAAAAGTCCTCATAGTTCTAAATATTATATCTCGGTGCCTCTTTTTTAACCCTTTAATTTGTAAAAGGATTGTGAAACCCACTCACAGCCTAATTTTATGCAAGAAAACCTGTGGTGTAACCTGCTCTCTCTTTCTCCCCTTTCCCTCTTTATGGCTACAACATGCCAACATTACACAAGAAAAAGCAAAGAAACTCCAGTGGTTTGCAAAGACAACATAACGTCACTCGTAGAAATTTGCATGTAGTGTGTTTTTCACATAAAAGTGATAAAAGTAATAGAAAAAACAACATACTTGTTCTGATGCCCAAATTTTAAGATAATCAAGTCTGGAAAATTGAGCTGCAAATAGAAGGAAAAGGTATTAATATATTAATGGCATTCTTCAAATGCAGGTGCTTGCATAACTACATTATGCAAAGTGGTTGCAGACATAACAGATCGCACAACAAAATAACATTCCCGTTTCCTTTTGGTGCATTTAATGTTGTCAGTAGCAAAACCATCCCTAATTCACTCTAAAGCATGTGGTATATTTTGCACTTTGGATACCGCTTCGTATAGACTATGATGTAACCAAAATACTACAGATCTTAAACGAGACACTTTCAGGCTCTGCATTGGATTTCAAAAGTAAATTAAACCAACAAAAAAGCACCAATATTTGCCATTTTTCTTCTATTATTATGACTTCTGACAGGGTCACGTACCTGTCCGAGGAAATGGCTGCAGTGATAAAAGGTATTTCACAGATAAGCAGCCAGTGCAGCTCACTAAATGCCAAGGAGCAAAGGAAAAGCTTATGGGAGCTGCCAGAGTAGGTCTGGCGGGGCTCAGTAGTAGCATTGCTCTCTGTTGAATATCCCTGGGTACGGGGCACACAGCAGAAGGCAACAAATGTAGGACTTGGCTAAAAACTCTTTTCCCAGAAAACGCACAAAGGTGAGTTTAAAGCAAAGAACAGAGGAGTACAGACACACATCTGTGTACTGCTGGGAAATGCTGCTAGTCAGACTCCAAGCACCAGCTTCGTGAGCCCTGCTGAGCTTACTAACATCAATAAGTTATTGAGCAGTGAGTTCTGTCCACCTGGTAGCAGTTCAAATCTATACCCTTGCTCCTCAGGCTTATTTCTCAGCAGTTATGGGAAGTATTACAGTCAAATTTTTAACAGAAGATAATAGAATATACAAAGAGGAAACAGAACTGATAAGAGACACACTGTCTTTTGCATACTCTGGCCAGACATACCTTAGCCTTGTATTGAACCTACAGGTTATCCTTGGAGTACTTCGCAAGCAGAATCAAGCTTGACCAGCTCATTACCAAACCAGACAAACTCTTGCTCGTGCAACAAGGTGCTTAGAAGTTATACAGCAAAAACCCCGAAGAAAGACTCCTGGCCTTGTAGGCAGCAGGTCTTACACAGCACTGAGCTCGAGGCAGCTACAGTAACGTCCCCTCCCCGCGGCTCAACGCACAGGCAGACCAAGGTGATTCCTGCCTGCAAACAACAGTACAAACTTCTGAGAAGCAGTGCTTCTAGGCACTATAATATCCTAGAACAACACCAGCATAGCGTGCATTAAGACTTTGCCGCTCTGAACCATGTCCCTTTAACTGGCTGAACAGAGTTCACAATCTTTGTTTTAAAATACAGCTACCATCAGTGGAAAGGGAGGTGACATTCACCCAGGATGCAGGAAACCCAGCTTCTGGTCTTTCCTCTCCCTGAAGGGGTTCAAGCCCACAGTGCAGGGAACTTCTGATAAAATATGAGTGATTATTCAATTGATTAAATATATTTACTTAAAATGGCAGTACTAGGGCCCCACTGAACTCACCGGCAGGTTATATACACAGCCATCTGTACTGGAGGGGCTTGCTTCAGGAATGTTCTAACCTCAGCTGCTCAGATCATTTGGATCAAGTATCCTTTTAGTGAATTAGAAAGATAATTCAGCATAGCTTTCACTTCTTAAAACACTCAGCTATATGTTTTACATAAATACCTTAAACAAACCCATCACATTAAAATTTACAACACACCTCCATTCATTTCTTCCTTCCCTTTCAAACATACAACTCCCCTTCACTCAAACCTCCTAAAACTTTAGCGTCTCTATATAGCAGCTATCAATTGCTCCATTAGCAGTAGCCACATCACCTGTTCATCATTTAGGACAACCCCAAGCCAACAGGAAATCAAGATTTTAATCAGCAGCAGCTGCTAAATGAGCTGTTAAGCCCTGTCTACAGTGGGGCAGGAACCACTACCTGTTCCAAGTTAGGCCACCCTTACTGAGATTATCTATATGGCTAACTTTAGATGTGAATATCTCCCTCCGAATGTATAGCAGATTTTTCCTGGTATTTCTTTTCTCTAGTGTTCTCTAAAACATCATTATGTCTAGTTTGAAGCACTGTGTTTTATTTGCAAGAACGTATCCTTGGCATGCAAAGAAAACAGGGTGTTAAACTTGAATTTGCAAACCCCCTTGACATAACATCACGATTAGAGAAGCAGAAAAACTTGAAACAGCAATTCCATTAAGGAACATTAGCAAGAAGAGAACTTTCTGCTTGCAGTCCATACCCTCAGGAGGACAGCTATCTGTTATTTTTAAGCAACTGAGTTGTCAGCTCTAAGTCGCTATTGCACTGATTTGTAATCACTATTGGCAAAAGCAGAAAGGCATTACAGAGTCTGCCAATTAATTCAGACCAAATTTCCAGTAAAGATGGACCAGTGGAGTGGCCTGGCCAAATTCCTTCTGAGCTCTGAGGAAATACAGAGGAGGAGATTAAAATGTGATGATATGAGCCTGTCCTTGTTTTCTTAATATTAATAGAAGGTGCATCACAGAACAGCTATCACAGTTACTCTCTGGAGAAGCTGTCAAGTCGCAATGGCTTATACGCTACACTTCAGGAAATCTGTGCCAAATTTCCCCAAAAAGCAGGTGCCAGAAGTTAGGTTATTGTCTGTGTTTATGCACATAGTTGTATGACCTGCATTTGATTAGCTCCCATGAACTTTGGTTTAGAAGCCTGAATCGCAACTGCGCAAGGTTTTAATTAGATATTCGGTCACTCTGCCCTTTCTTAAATTCCTGCCATTTGTTTGCCTGCTTATACACGAAATTGGAAGCTTAGGTCTGGAAGCTAAAGTGAAAAACATGAACCTTCCCAAGCTAGTAACAGAGAAATAACCTCACAAGGTAGCATAGGAAATCATTTCCCCAGGAGCAGCCCTTTGCTGTAAGACTGGATTTAAGCAGTTAACTAACCACAATGCTAGATTAGTACTGACTGGTGACTAAGTGATTAAAGAGCTACTGTGATTTTCTCATTAACTGTGACTGCTACAGTATGCCTCACCAAAAACTAGAGTAGTTTTGCCCAAAAATGGTGTATTAACTTTCTGTAATAGTGGCACACCGTCAATATCAGTTTAAGAAAGAGTATGGAACAAAAAGTGCATCTGATGCCTATGCAAATATTTTCTTTCCAAATCCTATTAGTTCTTAAAAAAAAAAACCAACAAACTTTGTTGACTGAATTCTGGCATCAGGCTCAGAAACAGTCTGAACCTACAGCACAACATGAGATAAGACTATTTTTCATACATTTTGTGGTTCAGTACATCCAGTTTGTACTGCAGCTTTTTCAGACTCATTGCAATTTCAGCTCAGCTCAGTGTATTGTACACAAAGGATCTCACATTCAGTGTGAGTTGTCCAAGCTGTAAAAGATGGGCAAGCAGAAGTATGTATAGCTTTCCCTACTTATCTTTTATACAAGTCAATATTAATCCAATCTTTGGTAGTATTTGGTGCAACTCACAAATACTGTACCTATTCCTTAAGTTTCCTTTTCACTACCAACAGGAAGGAAAAATGTTATTGTCAAGAGAAAAAAGAAATCGCTTTGCAAGAGTGCGCTAATCCCTACAGCCCTCCTTCTGCCATGTACATTCCAGCACTATGTGGCAAATCCCAGCTACCAGCACAGGCGCTATAAAGGTAACCAGTTCATCCTCAAAGGAACCGCTTGCCAAATCCAACAGTCCAAAACTTGCCTCCCGTTTCCTGTTCCCCTCTAAACACACACAGACTTGAAAACAAGAAGTCATGGCACCCTGCAAGCCATGCCACACCCAGTATCTTTCCTGACCTTCTCAATGTCACTTTTCCTTTTTCGCCTTCCCACATTTCTCTATTACTATTCTTACGTTTTGCGGTTGTGTTCTCGAATTGAATTATCTCGAATTTTTATCTTTCCCATACTAGAGGAAGGGACAGTTTGTATCCAGTTATCTATCCTACCCTTTGAGATTTCCTCTCCTAGTGCAGGCACGATTCAGCTGATAATGAAACAACTGCTGAGACTCACAGCATAAAACAGCAAATTGAGTTTATCTGGGTATGATACACCGCAAATCTCGGCAGGGGCTGCCGGCCGAGCTCTGCTCCCTGCGGCTCCGCTGCAGCCACCCCGAGATTGAAATCTTGCTGGAGAACAGGAACTGCAGGGACTCTCACAGAACTGCAGCAGTTCCGCGGTTTTGTCGTGAGTTTGGTAGTAAAGCCAGTCATAACTTAGCGCACACGCCGGAGGAAGTCACAAGTCACTCAAACCCGGCGTCTTTCTATGAAAGACTTCCAGTGTCATTACTATGAATTGAGGATTAAATAAATATTTTGGTCAATATTGTAAAATACTCCTTTATACAGTGTAAGTCAGATAAGTTTCCCTGGAAATATGTCAAATGTTTACACTGTGATTAGTAAGGTAAAGCCAGGAAACTACAAAGAGGAAAAAAAAAGTTATATTGTATAGGTTAAACAAGTCCTCTGACTCATAGTCTGAAAGTTAAGAGTAAGCACATTTCCGGCTAAAAAAATAATATAACTGCAATTAGACAACAAGTAGAGGGTTGGTTTTTTAAAATCTATTTTCCTCGGTGGCCAGTTCCTTGAATCTGGCTTATTGCTGGTTTTTTGAATGCATCTCAGGGATGTCTCCTTCCTTTGCCCACATGATGCTTCTGAATTTCTAAGCTCACACACTAAAATCAAATTTATTTTTTTCCTCTCGAAACAGCCACCATCATGCACTTCATGTCCAAAAGGCTTTCCTGGGTTTTGGGTAAGAAGACCTCTATGGCACTGAGCCTGGAGTTGCATGAAGAAAACGAACCAGTGCCTCCTAGTAATTCTTCATTTGCGTCCCTGTTTACAGTTAAATTATACAGATGTTAAGTGGGATAATCTAATTCTTCTGGTGAACATGATGATTTTGCACGAAAGTGTATTAACTTAGCATCTTAAATAATTATCCAAAAAATAAACTAAGCTAAACAATGCATTTAGTCTTCAAAATTGTTCCAGTATTAGAGAGCTGTTATTTAAACAATATCCCACTGAAAGAGACTTTTATAAAGCCTCTTCCATCTAGTTATGAGAAGAGATGGGGTTCAGGACACAGAAAGTCTCCTAAAAGTGTTACGCAATTATGAGGGAAATGGAAGACAAGCATTTTGGAAATGAGACAATATATATCCTTTTTTGAGAATGGGAAGCCATTACAGACTACAGACACAATATTTTTCAGGTCATTCTTAGAATATATTTGGAGAAAAGGAAGGTAGGTCAACACTCCTGTTATTATACCTTGCTTCTTTCCCAGCAAGCTTGCCAGAAGCACCTCTGCTGGTAAAGGAGCTCTGCCAGCCATCCTTTCTCTGCTTTTTAAAACCTGCCTCTAGTCCCAAGAAGGCTGATTCTTTTGATATTGCCCCACAAGAGGCAGGATCATTTAATACAAGCGAGGCTTTAAATAGCATACTGGGAAGTTCATTTTCCACTTTTTGGCTATGAGATCAGATTATTTTAACGTCTTCCTATAGTAAAACTGCTTTTAGTTTCGGAATGCATGGAACCAAAATAATGTGAACGCATTCTCCAAAGTACCTTCTAAAAGTGTAAGATGTCCTTGCCTCCTGGAGCTCGTGACTCTCCTGTCCCTTCCCAGGGATTAAAGGAATGTGACAACTTCAGAACTGGACTCTTCACCACAGATGTGGATTGCTTATATTTTTAACAAAGGACCCCAAAACAAACTGGCTGTGCCCTGTGCATGACACCACATACCAGTACTAAAACTAAACTCTTGTCACAAACTTGATCGCAGCAGCCTCATTGCAACTACAAACACTGCGCCAGTGACAAGATGTGATGGTAAAGCCCCTCTTTTTCGAAACCTATCCCAAACCTTCTTGTAGCATTCAGCCCATCGAGACAGCCAATGTTGCTGTCATGGTTTAGCCCAAGCTAGCAACACAACCGCGAGAGCTGCGCCCTCGCTCTCCCACACCCCCCAAACAGGGGAGAGAGTCAAAAGGGAAGGGAGAAACTTGGATTGAGACGAACACAGTTTAATAAAATAACAAAATAGTAACACACTACTAGTAAGCATATATATAATAGAAATAGAATAATAATAACTTGCTTCTCCATTGTCGCTCAGTTCCGGGTTAAAAGGCAATGTTTCACAGGAGGAAACAAAACAAAACAACAAAAAAGGAGGGTTTTATAAAATGTCTTCATCTGGCTACTGTGCTGGAGTTGGTTTTGGGTTGTGGGGAGGCGTGTTTGGTTGGATGTTGGTTTGTTTGTTTGGTAACTACAGAGTCCCAAAGAAAACAAAGGGAAAAGGCATGATTCCAGATGCAGATTAGACATTTTGCCATGAGGCCATCTCCAATCTTTCAACCCAGCCCTGGTTTTTTCTTATTGTTGTAACACACACTTCTAAAAACTGGCTTTATTCTTATTTCAGGAATTATCACTAAACAGGGGAAGTAATTTGATCCACAAAATACCTATTTTGCAGATCCAAACCCTATATTTTCTTCCTGAACTTCTGTCCCTCAGAGAATTCTTTTGTAGGTGTCCCAAACTCCAGGCATGGGCTTCGCTCCTGAACACAGGAGTAATCTACGTGTTCCTTAGGGTACAACGCTGTGCAGCCGCACCAGGGTAACACACTGGCAGGAGCTTTACCCTGCACTGTTCCCATTATTTCTCCCATATCAGATATAGCGACTGGGCAAGTGAAAAAACCAAAACCAAAACCAACCCAACCCCACCAAAACCCACAACCACCAACACTATTTCTGCACCAAACAGCCAGCTGAATTGTACCCAGAGGTCATCTGGGGGCTGGACCAGCACATGGAGAAGCAGCCAGAGCACCCCCCGCAGCAGCACATCACCATCTGCTCTGTTCGGCTGTGCGGTGGAAGCCCATTCCTGCACCTCCCTCTTAAGGCTGCGCAAGTGGTGGGGCTGAGGGACAGCCAGCCCCTGCCAGAGAAACATCTGGGAGTTATAGGAACTGAAATGGCTCATGTTTAAAGTCACTAATGGTTGTTCCATCCCATTACATAAACATTGTTCTGTAAACATATTTTTTCTCTTTTGCAAGAATTAATTGTCTAGCAATTGCCCCATTTTTCTTCTTCCTTCCTTCCTTATTAGTACAGTAGTTTTGGTACAGAAAAGACAAAGATGGATACAAACTTCCCACCATCAGGGTAAGTTAGTCCTTGTGCTGTGAGAAACAAACGTAACTGACTTTCTCCTTGAGGTAATACCTTATCTTCATTTCCAGGAAGGACAAGTTCATGGCTGAGATTTCTTATGGAATATGACTTGCTGAGCTCAACTTTTCTGTTGCCTTGTATGTTGCAGAGTCTCAACATCCGTGACACAAAGATCTAAACTACCAAGCACAAAATAAACCTCTCTGATGGCGAACCTGTACACCTCGCAGCCAAAAAAAGATACAAATATAATAACTGAAATAAAGAATTGCTTGCTGATGCAGAGGAACACACAGTTTGTTCCTGCTCTGTCATTCCAGCTATACTCATAGTTGCAAAACCAGTAAAATAGTTAAAGTGATATTTTTGATTGACGAACCACAAACTATTAGAAAATCATCCAAACTCATGAAGGGCCTTCAGGCAGGTGCAGTCCTGTGAATTTTAAATGAGTGCTTGATAACAAATGAGGTATTGAAAGAATGAACAGGCCTGCAACTACCTGGAGAGAGAAAATGTCTCAGCCTGTTGCAGGGTGCCCTGCCCTTTGAAATGCTGTAGCCCGCTTCTCACTGCAGCTCTGAGACCTCTCACCTCAGATGCTGTGCCGGTGCTTTTTCCTCTTCTCAGACAGCTACTGAGACCTTTTCCTTTCCCTTTTCTGCCTCTGTCTCCCCAAAAGTAACATGCCTCATTAGATTTGATGTATGCCATCAGCTATGAAACCCACTAACAAATGTTTGCGCATATGAACCTGTCTCAGCATCCTTTGTGCCACAAGTCCCGTTTCATAAAAAATTAAGGGTGAAGCTTAGCATATGCCATTAGATAGTATTTCACTGCTAAGAGAAGGAATAGCCCATGTCAGCTGGAAAGAATTCAGAAAAACACTGGAGATTCCTCCTGATCTGAAAATCAATAATCAGGAAACCCAGTGAAGTTTTTCCTGCAGAAGAAAAAAATGCATCTGTTGTATTTTCCCTACGGGCTCCTCTTGTCTCCAGGGTCTTTCTGTATTAATGGAGCTGCCTGGAAGAATTTCTATCCAGCGTGTGAATATTTCAAACACATTAAAAAGTATCATGTGGAATGGTAGGCTTGGGCAGCCCACACGGCCAGCTGGGAGCACAGGTCTGGTCGCTGGCTGCACGAACCCAGGGTGCAGAGCTCCGCCAGCCCGCCCGGACGCCCTGCACACCCAGCGCAGCAAGAGCCAAAGAGCTTCCCCGCTACGCCGTCTGCCTGGCAGACCAAAGAGCCCGGCAAAGTGGGACAGCAATCCGGACGGAGCACAAATGACAGTCTCATTGAGACTACATATCTTAGCAAAATGTTTTTATTTGTAAGAATCAGCATTTTCTACCAGAAAACCAGTCAGCTGGAACATATCCGAACAGCTCCAGCACTCAGTTTAGTCACTCATGTTTTCCTGTCCACCTTCCAGCTAATCAGCTACAGCTAAGACAGCGCACAGAGATTTGCTACCTCTGCAGGTAGCATCTCTTTGGGAAGTGTGCACAAACCACAAAACCAGGATGTCTGTCACCAGCCACTGTGGACTGTTTGTAATCACATCTTGTTGCTTATTAAACACAGGCTCCTAATCCAGCCATTAGATATGGTTTTGTTTCCCGTAAGATATTAACTTATTTTTCTCACCTCTTTTTATTTTTAACTGATAAACGTTTTACAAGTGACAGAATACTAAATAATTTTGCTTATCTGATTTTATCTATACTTCATCTACTAAACATACTTTGAGCCAGGGTAAAATTAGAAAGAGATGTTCTAAGCCCTTGGCACTCTACTTTGGCTCAGCTGACAGCACTAACTGGATGTGATTATTTATATAGCTGAGTAAATGGTCATGGCACTATTTAACCAAATAAAGTATAGGGCCTGAGTCTAGCAAAATCTTGTGCACGTACAAGGTGCTTACTTGCAGGCTCTTCAGGGGTAAATGCTTTAAATCTTAATTGTCTGGTGGTCTGAGCAATGAATTAAACATATAAGGACATAAGAAATGCCACAGTAGCCTCTCCCCAGTGGTGGCAGAAGTAACTAAATAGGGAAAGCACAAGAAACCAACTGCTTTCTTGTTCCGTTCCCCTCACGTTTGCTCAGCATTCACAACTGTTCTATTAGGGATGTTGCAGGATTCTCATCCTTTTCAGCTTCTATTTGTGGATCTGTTGTCCATGAATTTAATGCCTTTCTGAACCCAATGACTACCTCACCTCCACAGCCTCCTCTGGAAGCAAGTTCCAGGTATTCACTGTCTGCTGGCTGAAGACACGCCAACTGCTATTCTAACAGGTCTCTCACTTTGATCAAGTGTCCCCCTAGCTGTAGTTTCATGCCTTTGATCATTTTCATTTCCCCCCTGCACCGTGCCTTTGCTCCTGCTAGACAAGCCCCAAGCAGCTGCCCTTTGGTGCCCATTTGCAGAAACGTCGCCCATGAACATCCCAGGCTGCTCCCAGCAAGAACTAACACCTTGTGCCATAGGGCCCCAGGCATCGAGAAACAACACACCATGCAAGGCTCATTTCTGCTACATTTTTCAAATGGCTCTGAACATGATATTCCAAAAAGGGCAACAATTAAGCACCAAACAGTAATTGCTTAGTAAAGCTTCCCTGCTTATTGCAGGGGTGTTGGACTAGATGACCTTTGAAGGTTCCTTCCAAGCCAAACTATTCTATGATTTTATGAAAATTCTTATCTTAGATCTTGAGTACTTGTAACATTTCTTGAGGGCATCCATATTTAACAACTGGTGAAAATCTAGTTAGAGAAAATTGGATAAAGAAAACAAGAGAAATAGTACTGTTTCAGTATTTCACAAAATGTGTGCCTAGAAAATGGAGAATGTCTTGTGAGGCCATCAAAGATGCTATTGTACTAATTAAGGAACTAGCAGAAAAGCAGCTCAATTTATCCAGGAGCTGATGAAAAACCAGCCTGGTGCTGACTGAGCAAAGGGTGACCGTGGCAAAGCAAGCAACACAAACGGGCGTCTCACCTAGGGGTGATCTCGCCTCCAGATGGTTTCAGAAAAAGAATTGTTGGAGCTCTCAATATCTCCCTCTAAAGTTATCCTAAATTCCAAAGAGCACGAAACACTCTTATCACGCTCTGAGAACATTCCAGTCCAACTTGAGCTCTGCTGTATATGAGGGTAATTTCATGTGCATTTGAGTCTGCTTCAGGAAAAGTTTGTTTATAAAAAAAAGTATCTATTTAAAACCAGCAACTGGATTAAGCAGGAAGCTTAAGGTATTACGTCCATGGCTGAAAATATTCAAAGGTTACACGCATCTTAAGGAAAAGAAGTTCCTGAGCACATAAACTCTCTCTAATTAATGACAAAGAGGTGTGAGACAAACCACAGAGAGTAAACACTCCTCCACTAAAAGATGACAGCCTGTTCGTGCAAAAGACAACTCAGCTGCATGATTTGATGCCCGGCTGCTTATGATTTTAAAATCTTGTGTTACCAGCTAAACTGATCTAAAAATCTCATCACATCCTGTTTACAGTTTTTGGCAGGAAACCACCTTCTTGATTCAGTGGCATCTCAACAGGTTTTGGGGACTATTTGGTCACATCTGAGCTCATTCAAAAGCATTTAATGACCAGCAAGACATGCAAGGCTAAGTTACATATCCTGCAAGAGCTATGATAAGCTTAAAAAACCAAACAAACAAAAAAACCAAACCCACCAAAACCACAACAACCAAAAAACCCACAAAAACCCCCCGAACAACAAAAAAGCAAAACCAGGATAAGAACGACAATCATTACAAGAAATTTAACAACTTGCAGTCTGTCAACAGTCTGGACTGTTACAGTCCTGCCACTTAGATGTGATAAAACGTCTTTCCATAAATGAATACGAACATCTCCCAACAACAGAAATTATACTGACCACAAAATGGGAGAACTGATGAGTAAAACCTGGGTAGTGCAACACAGATGAGAGAGAAGTTAAAGCCAGGGGCAATACCAGAGCTTCGGCAAACTGCAACGATTTTTTCTGATGATTGGTCATAGATCGTTATTTAGAGATTCAGTAGAAGAGAGCTGATCTCTGCCCTTCTGAGCCTGTCATCAGCTTCTACAAGGTGCTGTAGGATATAACGAATGCAAAGGAAAATAGACGTCTGCCTTCAGACTGCTAGATTCGGTTTCGGTGTGTTTGTTGTGTTTGTTTTGTTTGTTTTTTCCGTTCCAAAAATGGCACTGTGTTCATGAGAGAGAAAAAAGTGAGGATCTGGTTTCGTAAAAAGCTGTTGGTTTCTCAGCTGTAATTATAACTGAAAATAAAGTCCCTCAGAAGAGAAAATGAGCCAGCCAGGAATGCCCTTATAAATGTAAACACAAACTGGCAGAGAAAACAAAAGTAGCTTGGCTGTAACAAAATAACTTTTTGTTTCAGTTCCCCAGTTGCTAGGTGTGATTAATGCAAATTAAATAACATGGGGCAGACAGAAGATTTAGTAAAAAAATATTCAAAGTCAGCTAGGAAAAGTCCTAGTAGTGACTGAAACCATATTCTTATCACTTACCAGCAACACCAAAAGTACAGTACTAAGAAGCTGGTGCTAAACACTATGTCAACATCAGTCATTAACGATAGTAACATAGAAAAGCAGCTACTTATTAAACACAATGATGATTAAGTTAATATTCAATTTACACATTATATTCTGCAGACCTACACTATTTTTCCCCCCGTGTTTTGAAAACTACACTTGAAAATAGTTGAGAGGCTACAGCTCTCATTACAAATATGTCTTAATTCAACCCCGAGAGCTGGCACTTAAACAAGCAGCACTTTATGAACCAGGGAGATTAAGCATGTTCCTCTTTGTTCCACTTGCTATTTTCCCCATACAGTCAGTCTCTGAATTTCTCAGTAAATATATTGCATTTTCCCTACACACATCAAGACATCACCCTCATATTCCCCCTTCAGCTGAAGCTCACAGTAAGGCACGTGAATCCTGTAAACACATCACTAATTTGGTGACGTGCAACAGAAGAGGATAAGACAGGCGCTCAGAAAAAAATTCCTTTGTGCACTACAACAAGCACATTTTCTCCTCGACAGGAGCTCTCTTCTGCTAAAGCAGCTCCTGCGGACCCAGGGAACACGCAGGCACCTGCGGCACCGGGCTCCTCTCTGCTGCCGCGTCCCATCCGCGCTCCGGTCCTGGAACGGTTACAAGATCAATCAGATCTCTTTACCTGAGACGGTGTAACCCAGCTAGTATCTGCTAAGAAAATTTCAGTGTTCAAAATACACTGCTTCTTGCTAAGCTTTTTGCTTTCTATATTGACAAAAGACACAAGGAATATGAGAATGTCCCGTCCTTTAAAATGCAGACCAAACCCAGGTCTCCTTTCAGCTTGGCTTTGCAGAAGGGATAAAGCAGATCTCGCACGAGCAGAACAGCCACCCCGGGGCATCGGGGAACCCGCTGCTTGGGCTCTCGCCCGCCGTTGCTGAGTATCTCCCCTTTAAAAACTGACATTTCCGTAAGCCCGCGGGTAGGGGTGGAATCACAATCAACTGCTCAATGCCGAAATTCACCTTCTTTTCACAATGTCACTATAACAGAGACATATGCATCCACGGAACAGCAACACTGCAAGTAGATGTATAGTCCCAGTTTATCCACTTTTTGATACATTTCGGCTCTATTTTTAGAACTTTTATAAACTAATGTGGATGTTTATGTAAAACAAGGTGGCTGAGGTCTGGGAATGATGAGTTCTCGGAGAGCTCCATCTAGTTTATACATTACTTAGGCAGAGGATTTTGCTGTTAAGTGAAAGGAGATCCATTTGTAATGAGATATATTCTCTCCTATTTAGGAAAGACTGAACATTTAATTAGTCCAGTCTCAGCGTCAATCCACAATAGTGCTAAATTTAGATCCAGAAATGTCATCTTATGAGTTGCATGTTTTGCGCTTTATGACTGGAAACAGTATGGGAGAAGGACAACAGCTAGTCAGGCACTCTGCAGGGACAAAGAGAATGCAACGACTTGACCTCAGCAAGCTTACAAACAATTAAAAACAACAAAACAAAACAAACCACCAACCCAAACCCCAAAAAAGCAACACCCCCCCACACTACATGCCACTGAAATTCTAAAAGGGACTAGAAAGCCAGAATGTGATGAACTTAATTAGAATCATACTAAGGCTTTGAGTAAACATCTTCACTTACACAAAAACATCAGAAAAAGTGGCAATTACAATATTCATCTATAAAATAGTGCCCCACCATACATACCACGCATGGCTGCTACTATTTAACAATGCACAGCACAGAAGCACGTCACCTCTCCCAGCAGCTGGGCACCGCTGTGCTCTTTTGTACGAATACCTATCGGTTCCCTGTTCCCCAGAGAAGACACAGCCTACAAGGGAGGGCAGAACAGAGGCTCAGTTGACACTATTAAAAAGCAGCACAGTGGTGTTCTTCACTGATCTTCTATTCTGATGCTTACGTGAACCACCTCACAGACACAGCACCAGGACTCTACTGCTGTAAATTTTAAAATAACACTGTAAAAATATGGGAAAGTGCACCTGTGTAATTTGCAACATGCATTACAGAACAAAAAGTTATAGCTCAAGATCTTATCCCTTCTTTGGAATATGATTTTTCAGCTAGTCAAAGACGACAAGGGTTCAACGAGACATCCCTCAGATAACTCTAATGCATGGTTTCAACTACCATGCAAAAGTACATTCTCCCCCCTTGGCTTTATGAAACTCAGCTGTAAAGTCTCGGGACCATTTTTTCTATGTTCTTTCCTACCATCTAAGTCTCTTCTCTATAAAAAGAAGAAATAAGGACTGGCATTTCAGAAAATACAGGCACAGATTTAAGTATTATACAGTGAGAACAACTACCCACTGGGGACTTGGAAAAGATCAGCAGAGCTGTTGCAACATATAATGTAACTGAGATGGAAAAAACTTCACCTTCCATCCTGGATGTTTATTGCATATGTTACAGTTCTCTGTACATCCAGGCATCACTGATGCTCATAGGAATCGTATAAGCAGAAAAAGAACAGAACATTCTCAAGAAAGCCTCTGCAAAGATAAGTGTGATCTCCAGGGTGAGAGCTTGTGTCATTAAATGTCTGACATCAGATTTCATTGCAGGCGATATCAAAATTCCCACTGAATTCAACAGCAAAGTCTGGGCTATAGGCTCCCCCCGTCACTCTCCATTGGCCTTGCTCCTTGACAATGGGCTCAGTGCAACAGAAACAGACCAAGGCCTCCAGAAGCACATAGAGGAAAACCTTTGGCACTGCGTTTGCATGTCTCCTCAGCTACCAAGAGCTTCCCTGTTCACACCCAGAACAAGCTGGAGCGCTGCTCTGGAGGCTGGTTGGAGCTGCGCACACAGGGGCGCGCACCCCGCAGCCCCATTCCCGATGAGGGGCATCGCGAGATAGAATCACTTATTTTTCAGCATCATTAAGCCCTGTGGCATGCCAGCACACCTGAACCCGCACTGCAGCTGCAATCTGGGCTTTTCCGGAAAGCAGCAATATGTAATTCTCCTGAAATTTTCAAAATCACGTTGGCAAGAGACGGCGTTGAACAGGGTTGAGATTCCAAATCTCACTTTGCCAAGTCAGCGTATGGCACCATTTGTGCGAAAACAGACCCACCTTCAGAAAAGCGGGCTAATGAACTGAGCCATCCTCGCTTTGAAAAAATAGAAATGGATAACACTTCAGTTTGGTGTATCTAAAACTGCTTGGTGAGCCCTAAAGCTCTTCCGGGCGGCACCCGGTGACGCAGCCAGCCAGGGCTGCGCTCGCACGGCTCCCGGGGAGCAGGCAGCTCCCCACCAGAGCTATCTCCCCTGTCCCAGGCCTGACCGGGTCATTTTGCAGTACACCAATGACATTATCTGATATCGAATTTTTTTGTTGTTTTTTTAAACATACATGGAAAATATATTTTTTTCATGCAGGTATGTCATCAAGCTCCTGGCAAAGGTTCGCATCATAGCCAGAAAACGCACTGCACAGCATGACGAAGCAAGAAAATATTTCGTAAAGTTTTCTCTTTTACTGAAAAACCAGTGATTTCCAGGCTTTAAAAGTATAGCAAAAATGTAAACTAAAAATATACCTCAACGCAGCCTATAAAATTCAACTTTGATCTAAATAGTTTTTAAATGAAATGTTACAGTAATTATGTTTTATAAGGTCATCTAACCACACAGTTCCATAAGCAGCTTTTTTTTTTTTTTACTTGGAACACTATTTCTTTTTTCCAGTATTTAAAGACATTACAAGTATTATAACTGCCTTCCTTAACTGGCACTTCCATTTTATGGGTATCTGAAAGAAGCAATTAAAAAGTTAAAAATAAAAAGTATCAGACAAATACATGATTCATGCTGCAATTTTCCATATGCTGACTACTGCCAGCTTTACAACTTGGCAGATGCTGGGAATATCCCAGCTCTACCCTTGCAAGTCTCCTCCAGGAGCATCAAGAAAGCATTTCATCAGGCTTTAAATATCAACAGGATCTCTGGTGTGCTATGGGTAAGCCCCCCAAATATAAATGCTTAACCAAACCTTGCTGTAGCTTACTAGACTTTGAAGTTTTCCCATTCCCACTATTCTTTGGCACATTTCCCCCCTAATCCACTTTGAGAGTCAGGTGAAAGAAACTTGAAACCAGTATCGAAAAATGGGGAAATCTCCTACAAGCCAGGTAGAAGGTGAGGATGTACTGTTCTCCTTGCAGAGCATTTGATCCTTCACAGAGGCTCTGCTCTGGGTAAGGCGCAGGGCTGAGTTCTGACCTGTTATTCCAGGCAAGGCAGCCTGCCCCCCCAGCCCAGCGGCTGCGGGTTTCACACGTGCAGAGCGTGTTCCATCCTTGGGTGCGTTACAGGCTGTTCAGCAGCTCCTGCCCGAATCTCTCGCGGCTGCACAGCTTGGCTGACCCTGGCACTCAAAGCGAGCGATGGTGGAAGGACCTAGAAGCAAGTCAGCACAGCTCCATCCATCACACCAGCACTGTCTGCCTGTAAAGTTTCTGAAACTGATGCTTTCACAGCACTTAGAGCCTTACCTCTGTTAGTGTTTGCACATGTCCTCCCTCCCATGGCAACACCCTCGTAATAATTTCTCTTTAAAACTCTATGTACTATATCCAAGACTAAGTGCCACCTGTAGCAAAAAAATAATTGAAACCAATCTGGTAAAATTTAGAAGATGGAACTGTATTTTCCTACTAGTCCATCAATATATACTGCAAAGGACTTACAACAGGCGGCACTGAAAAGCATCCTTATTTAAATGCTTTCACAAATAAAATGGAATTCATTTTGCCCGTGCATCTCATTTAAAGCAAAATGCCTTTGCACAGCTTTGTGTATACGCAGCAAGCAGAGGTTGTAGGACTATGGTGATTACCCAAAAGGATCAGACATTTGATGTTACGTGATTGCACTGAAGTCAGCCAGTGTTTGGGGAATGAAACGGTCTTTCAGAACACTGCTTTTTATAGCAGAAAAATACATGCTGTAGAGTACTGTGGAAAGAAAGACACATTCAGTGAAAGGAGAAAAAAAAGCAACGTAGATTAAAGAGAAACGCACATGATTCCTAAATTCACATTCTTTGGACATGATACCCTTCAGCTGGACACTGCTGAGAAAGACCACATGGCCTTTTCAACAAACTGGCGGCTGGAGTAAATCATTGCAATTTCAGCTTCGTGTACTGGGAGCAATTTACACAATTCACTGATAGGTGGCAACACTATACAGAGATAGAACACGTGCAGACAGCTTATTCAAGTGATAAATAGCTTGGGCTAGCAGAGAGGTGGACATCAAAAGTACCATATGCTCAAATTTATGGTTACTTAATTTTTGAAGAGAGGTGGCTAAGTCCTTCCTTATCCTTTTTTGTGTCCTGGCCACATTTAAAAGTCTGTGTTTCCTTTAAAAAAAAAATCTGCAGGAAAACTGCAAGGTACATTCTGATTGACAGAAAAGACAGGCACCCCTCTGCCAGCGGCAGATAAAAGCTTTCCAGGGAGGCACTGGCAAGGGTGAGTTGAGGGAGGAAAAAAAAAAAAAAAAAGAGGGGGAAAGAAAGAGGGGAAAAAAAGAGGGAGAGGGAGAGAAAAAAAAGAACAATAAAAAAAGACGAAAAAAGTGAAGGAAAAAAGGAAAAGGAAAAAAGGAGGGAAAAAAAGGAGGGAAAAAGGAAAAGAAGATAATAAATAAAAAAGGGGGGGGAAGGAAAAGAAAGGCAAAACAAAACAAATGGGAAGAGAGATTTAATCTTACGGGGAAGGCAAAACTTCCCGTACTGGCTTACCGGCACAGACCGCCGGCCCTGCGGGGCGCAGCGCCGCCCACACGCCCAGGGGGCCGGGCCGGGGCTATAAGAGCGGGCGGCGGCGGCGGCGCGCAGGTCGGGGCGCAGCGCGGGGTGCAGCGCGGAGCAGCGCAGGTCGGGGCGCAGCGGGCGCGATGCAGAGCGCGCTGCTCCTGGCGCTGCAGCACGACAGCGGGCGCATGGAGCGGGCCGGCCGCCGCCGCAGCGAGGCGGAGGAGGCGGAGAAGGGCAGGATGAAGAGGACGATGTGAGTGTCGCCCCCCAGACGGGGTGAGAGCGGGGCGGTCCGAGGCTGCAGCCCCCCGGGTTGCTCCAGGCTGGCAGCGGCAGAGCCCGGGGGGCAGCGGGCTGGGCTGTCAGGGGGAGCAGAGCTCCTGCAGCTGTGCCTTGGCTAACAGTAGCCACTGGCTAGCAGGCAAATCTCTTGATTTAAGCGGGGGTAAAATAGTTTTCTTCCTCCTGGAGAGGTGCTCTGGGTGACTCTCTAGGCACAGAACTGACAAAGCAATGTCAAGAAAACTTTTGCAGCTTTTGCCAGGAAAGGGGTTGGTGTCTGAAGCTCTTCAAATTGTCATTTTAAACATGCCACTGCTTCTTTGTTCCTCCAGTATTAAAGATTGGAAGACAAGACTGAGCTACTTTCTGCAGAACTCTTCCAATTCTACTAAAATGAAATCTAAGAAAGTGGGAAAACACCGCACCTACTTCAGGTAAGTTATGAGAGATTTTGTTTAAATAACTCAAGTGTTCTACAAAAACAAAGCTTGAGCAACAGAGTCTAATGTTTTCCATCTCTTCATGCAGACCTTCCCCTGAAGAAGCCCAGCTGTGGTCAGAAGCCTTTGATGAACTTCTTGCTAATAAATGTAAGTTTGTCTTCACAGAATCACAGAATGTTAGGGATTGGAAGGGACCTCGAAAGATCATCTGGTCCAATCCCCCTGCCAGGGCAGGAACACCTAGGTGAGGTTACACAGGAAGGCATCTTCAAAAAGTAACATTCAAGAGCAAAGGGATGGAGAAGTTTATATGTCTGTAAGAATGCTTCCTTGCATGTCAGCATTGTACCTTTCTAATGTAAATAGCTCTGATTATGGTCTTGAAAGTTGAATGCTTTAAACTGTTTAAAGCCAAAATTCACAGAAGTATTCTTAAAAAAAAAGTAAATTAATATTAAAACATCAAGAATAGTTCATTGTAGTGGATTTTTTTCTGCAAACCTTGTGGCTAAAATCATACCTATTGGCTTGGCTTTGCTAATATGAAAAGAGCATTTGTTCACTGAGCTCACTGCTTAACCGAGACAAATGCATTCAAATAACTTGGGAAGGATTCTGCAACATAGAAGTTCAAAGATCTCAGGGTTTTACTGCAGCTCTACAAGGAAAAGCACTCAACAGCTGAGCAAAAAGACTAAGACAAAACCATTTGCTCTTTGAACTTGAGTCATCCGTTCCATTGCAAAAAATATTCCAGAAGTTTGCAGCACAGTCATAAATATTTACTCTAGTGTAAAGGTTAACACAGGAGATCCCATCTAGAGAGGTGGGGTTTTTTTTTCGATATATATATGCAGGCATCACAAAATGAAACATACCAACTAGAAATGGCTTTCATTTTTTGTGTTTACCTAAAAAATGACCAATTCAAAATGAAGCGCATCAAGCCATTAGAGAGTTAATTTGTTTGCATACATAAATAAGGAAATTCTTTTTAATTGCTGTGATATCCCTGGAAGAACCAGACCAGAGCCACAGTAAAATGTTTTGGTAGAAACAAATGTGACCAGTGGGTAAATTCAAAATTCCTGACATAGTTAATTGATGTGTATTTTTTTCTTCTCTCTCCCTAGATGGTCTTGCTGCTTTCCGAGCTTTTCTGAAGTCTGAGTTCTGTGAAGAGAACATCGAGTTCTGGTTGGCCTGTGAGGACTTCAAGAAAACCAAGTCTCCCCAGAAGCTGACATCAAAAGCAAAAAAAATCTACAATGACTTCATTGAAAAAGAGGCTCCCAAAGAGGTAAAGAAAACTTATTGAAACATAAGTGTCCCATTCTATGAGTTCTTACAGCCTTTCTTTATTTCTCTGAACTCACTTTAAGATACAGATGCCAAACTGCATTGTAGATATCTCACTGTCCCTGAACCTCTCCCTAATGGCCTCTCCACCAAGCTGGAAACCAGCCCAAGCAGCATTTCAGAGTTTCCATCTTAACTGGTGGAAGTCAAGAGCTGCATTTAACACCTGTAACATATGAGTTTGGCACTGAAAGGTTATGTATCTGAATTACTTTGGGTTTTGTATAGAAGAATTTTCTTAAAGGAAACTTCATTAACTTGACCCTGTAGTAATAGGCTCTTGTCTTTTTTTACCTCTTCAGAAATTTTAAGGTGTGTTATACTTACTCGAATTCAGTTCTCAGAAGTAAATGTCCTTTTTTTTATTTCAGATAAACATAGACTTCCAAACCAAGAACATGATTGCACAGAACATTCAAGAAGCCACACATACGTGCTTCAGCGCAGCCCAGAAGAGAGTTTACAGCTTAATGGAAAATAACTCATACCCACGGTTTTTGGAATCTGAGTTCTATCAGGAGCTGTGCAAGAAGACACCCATCACCAGAGCAGCCCAGGGGACATGAGCAATGGAGAAGAGCGAGGAGAAGCCCCTCAGCTAGTGAGAAAGCAAGCCATGGCAGCATCCTGACCTGAAGGACTAAGATACCAAGCGCTCAGTCTGTTTGCCACAGTGCAAGCACAAGTACTGACTTTGGTGCAAAGCTGATGGCAAGAGCGGTGCTGCTGGAGGGCACTCAGAGGGGATGGCAGCGTCCTGCCAGCCGCTGGCAACGCGCTTCCCGGGAGCGCTGCAGGGAAAGGTGGCTCCGTGCTTTAGACCAAGCCATAGGATATCAGCGTCCTCCTGTCGCGGCTGAGGTGGGACGCAGCGGGTCAGGACAGAGCTGCCGTGTCAACAGAAGCTGCTCTGTGCAGTTGTGCGGTGCTGACAACTTGAGTGGCTGGTTGCGTATTTATTTTTCCTAAACATCAATCAGTGTTGCCCTTGTCAGTCACTCTGTGTTCACGCTGGTTCTGTATGCCGCCTCCGGCTGCAAAGGGATGTGCTGGGTTTCTGTGCAACCTGCAGACAGTAACAGCACTGTGCAGCACGGAGGGAGGAAGAGACAGAGCTCAGTTCCCAGAGGAACAGGTTCTGCAACTAAAGCGTGCAGGGCCGGGTTGTGTCAGCGGGGCTGCGCAAGGCCAGACCAAGGGCGAAACTTGGCCAGCGCAAACAGGAGTTGTATAGTATTATATTTATATAAGGATTATGATTGTGTTGAACGCTGCAATAATGTCATAATTCTGTCTTGAGGACAGCAAGCTTCAGTGAAGTCTCTCATTGTTTTTAATAAACTATTTTGATACAAAGCTGCCTTTGTTTCTTAACTAGTTTTGCACACACAGACATATACCATCTGGCACTAAACTCCAGAGTCCTGGGACTGCGTGTCCTGGGTGTGATCTTAACAGGGCTAATTTTAAAGCAGGTAGTTCTTAATCTACCAGACAAGTGCTTTTTTTAAAAAAAACAAAACCACAACAACAAAAAAACCCCAACAGAATAAAAATCCTCAGAACTTGAAAACTTAACGGACAAGACATATTCCATCACATCCTCTGTCTTAACCATGTCCCCATGAAACCACACTCTTAAGTGCAAGGCACACACACTGCTACACATGGTGACAGATAACTAGGAAAGCAGCAGTACTGCTGCAGGAGGTCATACAGGCACCGGTAGTACAGCAGTGGCACGGTTTCTACTGCTGGAGATTTGTTTCAAATAGGGCTCAGGAGGTCTTTAGTGCGATATCAGGCTGTAAAACCTGTGCAGTCACTAGAGGTAATACTACAATGAAAGCATTTGACTCCCTGCTGGGTGAGTGCTTCTTGGGGGGGAAGTCACTGGTCATCATTACTACATGTCAGGTTTTTTTTAACTGACAGCATCCAAAACCAGAACTTCCAAAAACAATCCCTAATTTGTTAGTTTTGTGACTTGTCTGAACTCTAGTTCTGTTTAGGTCCTGGCTCCACTATTTTAACTCCATTCCTCAGGCCACAGCTTTGTTTAGTTCACATATAGCCACAGCAGTCACTTCTGTAATGGTCCACTCCTCCAAGCATCAAGAAAATTCCAACTATAGTCTTTTCCACATCAATTACTAATCCAAAACTGTTCAAAAACAACTGCTTAGTGCATTACATACCTATTGCAGGATACATGGCAGCGTGTACATGTACAGAGATTGGTATATCTATTATACTGCCTCTGTAGATTGAAAGAAATTTGGTACAGTCCCCGCTTTGATATAGCCCCACTTCTGGGGCCGAGAGCGCTCACGCTCATGCAGCTAGGTTTGCTGATCAGTTAAGTCCATATAAAACAAGTGCAAAAGACACTTCAGCCCAACAATTTACTGCAACAGAAAAATTTTGGGGTTTGTTTTTGGGTTTTTTTCTAACCAGGAAAACCCGATTTGGGCTAATAATTGCTTTTGTAATCTAAATAACCAAAATAATTTGAAGAGCATAAAAATAGCCAGAACTATACCTATTAATGACTCAGAGCCAAGGCAGGAACGATTCCATGAAGCTTCACTAGCTTCAGTTAAGATGCATTAATCTGTGCCAATTTGGGATGTGGTAATTAACGACTGCTGGTGTCTGGTTTCAGGGAAAGAAACATTTCTCCTTTCAGCAGGTGCCAGAACTACTTATAGCACAGTATGTGGTTCAGAGGGGAAATTAGGTGGGGCTGTTAGAGCATCACTGCCTGAGGGCTGTTCTTGTATGCTTTTAAGGTTCAAATCATGAGTGTTGGTCTTGAGGAAGGCTGTGGAGGCAGCTCCATAGCTTCCAGAGAGTGTGCCCAGGCGGTAGCAAACAACCCAAGCCACGCCGAATCTCTGGCATGGTCTGTCTGCAGCATTTGAGAGCCCCAGGTTCAAGGCTAAGCTTTGCAGCAAAACGCCTTGGTGCATCAACAGCAAAAGAGAAAAAAGATCTTTAGTAGAATACAACACATATGTGTACACAACATTCCTTCCAATTACTTTTCCAGTTTTTGATAAGAACCCTGTTTGCTGAACTCCAGGGCTGTCACCACAAAAAAGACGCGCTACAGGCACATCAGGAGTGCTGCAACCCTGAAAGATTGCTGTGAACATTTCCTGAAGGAACAGAAACTCACCAATTGCTTTAAGAGATAATGGTTTGACTCTCTGGGCAGCCTTGCAGCTGCAGGTAGAATTGGTACTCTGGTGTCAGTGTCCAGTGGCAAGAAATAAACCAGCTCATTCCTCCACAGCCCAGCTGAACAGCTCAAGTCATGGAGAAAAACCTGGAGTATCCCTAGTATTTCCCCAAACCAGAACTTAAGACAAAGACTATGCAGTCATTTAAAGAAATAAGATATCTCATTTTTTAAGTCACCCTCATGATTTTGAGAAACAAGGTCATGAGTTTCAACTGTCTGGATCCTGCCACAGCTTTTTTTTTAAAAATTTTTAATGGCTTGCCCTGACACTGCAGCACAGGGCAATCCAAAGGAGCCCTCCATGCTATCAAGAAGGCAACATCTAAAGCAATCTCCCAGCATACAACACCAAAGCAGCTGACCCTTGGCAAGTGCCCTCTGGCCCAAAGGCTGGAGAGGAGCTCTGAGAACGGGGTGAGCGCGACAGCAATGCTGACTCACCACTCCAGTCCGATGGGAAAGCAACTCCACTCAGTAAACAAATGGCAATGCAGTGCTCTTGCTCCATGTATTTATGTATTGCAGCTGAAAAATGTACCAAGACTATAAATAAAATCTACATTTCCACTTGAAATCCCAGACCTCTGTTTGGAGAAGGAGACACTAATGACAGTTTAAAGGGCTTTACAGGCACACGTATGTGTGTGTCAAGAGTTATTTGGATGAGACTATAACTTGGCAACTTGCATGGAGCAGAAAAGTGACCTTTAGAAGAGGTTTGGGGATCTTAATGGATTTTCTTTTTTTTTATTACTAAATTTGACTTACTGTGATTCAAGACAGAAAAATTGTTTGGAACCTGGGACAGCATCCTAAATTCATCTTCCTTCAGATGGCAAAACATTAACCATGACTCCTCTTCATCCCACCAGCACAGCAACACCTCACGTCCCTCCTGGTTCACATGTGCCAGGAGCAAGCTTCTGGGCAAGGCCACTGCGTCAACCCAGGATCCATCCCAGAGACAAGCCAGAAACAGGGCTGGTGACAAACATACCTGCTACGTAGACACTTGGTCCATCCAGGAGAGAGAACTAGATGTAAGGCTGCACCTACAGGACAGTACAGCTCAGCTCAGGAGAAACAGATGGCTCTCAAGGCAGGGCTTAAATGGAGCCCCGATGATGGGCAGCAGGTGTGGGTGGGGGCTCAAGTGGGGCTGCTCAGGGCAATTAAAACATGAAGGAGCCCTTTTCTGAGGGTTACTGTGTCAGCCATAGGGGCCTGTCAGCTCCTGACCCCAAAACAGTGTGAATTTTTGAAGAGGGTCTGCAGTTGGATTTGTAGTGAGCACGCTCAGCAATTAGCCTTGGACAGTTCTGTAGATGTGCTAATTGGCATTTCCCTGTGCGCTGTCACTGGGAAGTGATGGCTGGCCTGCACAGAAATCCAGGGAAAATAGTGCCATGTTTATCCTACAGAGGAGTTTAAAGTGAGTCCTTTGGCAATCTTTTATAAAAATAATGATTTAGATCAGAGTTTCCAACCGCTACAATGTACCCATAACCAGCAATTAAATTATGTTCCATTAAAAATATTAAATATTCCATTCAAGATAATCTAATTGACAGAAATTAATGTTTTTGTTCCCCAGCCAGTTTTCCCACTTGGGATCTCACGGAATAAGTTGCATTTCTGCATTACAGCTTTAGACCAGGGAGCAGCTCCATGGCTGCTGGGTGGGAGCCTGACTTTGGGTTTTCAGGTGATGTGGTGCTCATCTAGTATTTATAGGGCTCAGAAAGTCAGCTGTTGGATATGGAAAAGGCATTCAGGAGCTGTTTATTGAGGCGGTGTGTTCCTTTGTCTTCGTGGATGTCCAAGGGAAATGGAAACACCAGGAGCACTGCAGGGTACGTGCACTGCAGAGGGGCAGCGAGGAGCTGCGCTGGCACCCCGCCGTTCCAGCTGTTGCTTTTAAAGGCCGGCAGAACTAACCCTTTCGCTGGGACCAGCCGGCGCTGACGGGGCTGAGCTCGGTGAGCGCGGGCGAGCGGCTCCGCCGGCCCGTGGCCGTCGCCGCTGTGGCACGCGCGGCTGTCGGAGGCTTCCCCTGCTCTCAGCGGGCTCCGTACTGCGTCAGAGACATGATCTGTCGTGTGTGGCCGCCCTCCCTGGCGGCCGCCCAGCCCGAACACATCTGTTTGCAAAGCCGAGCTGTCTCCTGACTCGGCTGCGGTTGGTTCCTGCTGTTTACTTCGCCCGACACCCGCTGTGGGCTGAGCCCGGGCGTCCGAGCAAAGGGAGGCAGCAGGCCCGGCGGGCCACGGCTCTTGCAGCCGCCTTCGGTGCCATCGGCAGGCCGAAACCTCGCTTTTGCCTTTCGTCCTGCCTGCGGGCTGCTGGGGTTTGGAGCAGGGTCCTTCTGTTTTCGAAAGAAGAGTTCAGCTCGCTCGGCAGCAACAGCAGCCCTTCGAGATGAAAACGCCAGATAAATATGCAGCGTAAACGGATCAAAGTTGAAAGCTGAGGAAAAGATCAGCCATGACCTTAGCATCAGATAGTCACAGGCCTTTATGGAGGGCAGGATGGAGTGGCATAGTTGCATGATCCCACTGGCTGCATTTTTATGATGCTGTGGAGATCACACTTGTTTCAAGAGGCTAATGCCTGTATGAACACATAGGTAGCTATTGAAAATGTACAGAATTTTCCCATCGAGCACACGTCTTCACGCTGTGCTTAGGAAGTTCACATCCAGACCAGAGCAGTGGACTTTGGACATTAGATACCTAGGAGACAAACAGATCGTCTTCCTGGAGATCAACATTTAAGCTAAGTGTTCAGATACAAACTCTGAAACGCCTTGAAGAGCATCGGGCCTCGCTTCTAGCCAGCAACCCTTCTCCTTTTCACTCCCCCCATTCAAGTGTTTCACCCCCACAATCTAAAACCTTACACTTGCATAATAGTGTCCTGAAGCTGTTTAGTTCTGAGGAAATAGAGAATACGCAGTTTTTATGAAGCGTGGTGTTCTGAAACACAAGCACACTTGTAAACCATTCTCCTTTTGTATGTTTCCTTAGAAAACCAAGAAATAACAATGGTATAAAAGATGCTGTACTCTGCACTAAGCAGTCTTTGCACACTGAAAGGTCACTTGTCTCTTGGTGTGCTTGTGTACTATAACTTCTGGAGAAGGTACCTACCCCCGCCCACACAGAAACTTCAGCGAAGCTCTGTGTATATTGTCTCAAGGCTGCCAGCTCGGGGGGAACCTCCTGTAAGTGGCTCCTAACTGCCGTCTCTTTTCACGGCTGGAATCAGAAAAAAATAAAGATTTTAACCAGCTCTGCTGGTCACCATAAAACCGTTAGTTATTCTCTTTCAGTAATTTCTCTCATGTGAAGAAACCAAACATTTATCAGGGCAGCAAACTAACGACAATGCCTAGTATTGAAAGGAGCACTAAGCAACAACCACACAGGCTGCGCCCCAGGTCCCAGCTAATGCACCTGCCCTGCAATGTTCCTGTCATGTTTAACCCAGAGTAATTATTATGTAAAACCTAGTTGAGCGAGGTTTTGGTTTGGTTTTGTTTGTTTGCTTGTTTTACAGTGTCCAGCAAAGTGTTGGATCCGGTGTCAAATAATCTCGGTTCACTGCTGAATTTGTGCTCTCAGCAGTGCTAAGAGTTTACAGAGCGAGAACCAGCTCGGTGAGAAGTCGGTACCACACAGGTGACCACCAGACCTGCAGCCGGGGTCCTCGCAGCCCTTCTCGAATGTCTTCCAAGCAAGGGGCTTTACATCCATCAGCAGGTTAATCACCACCGTCTCGCTCTGTGACAGAGAAGGGGAAACCAAATTGCTGGTTAGTTTAGTGACATATTAAGAAACAGAATGGTATATTAAGAAATATTAAATAGAGATCCTCATCTTTGTGCAGAGCAATTATACCAATTAGAAATTCCAGAAGATCTCAGCTAATGAGGTGTAACAGAAAGAGCAAAGCAGGGAGTGTGCCTATAATTGGGTTGTAATAGCCAGCTCCCAAAAGTAGCATCTAGAAACTTAGAAACCTCAGAGGAAGGCGAGTCTCTCTGAAACACCAGTGTGCTTCCAGAACAGCAGTATGAGTCCAGCCCAGCAGTCTGGCATGATTAAAGGAGCACTGGGGTTGAAGTGCCCTTGGCATGGGAAGTGGCTTTCCTAGAGAAGACGGAGCATTTATGTCAGGGCAGATAGGTGGCAGGCAACATGGTCAAAGCAGGATGTTGTGCAGGGACTGGATGGCCGCTAGAGAAGGGAACAAACCTGCCAAGCATTTGCTTCAGCCCCATGAATCACCACCGAGCGAAGGTTTCAGCGGCAGCCTCAGGATGGGAGAGTCATCCCCTGTTTGGACATGAGCAGGTTCAGTCCTGGGGCGGAGTCCCTACTGAACATATTTTCCATGAGGAAGTAGTAAGTGATGGTGTTAGTAAGGCCCATGATGATGGCAGTCATTAACATGGCGACAAATTAGGGAATAACATCCAAAGACAGCAGCAGCTCCTCTGGGTTAGCACAGCCTGGTGGAGCAGCTGCCCCTGGGCTTCGGCTGGGCTCAGGCGGGTGCTGCTGGTGACAATGGGAGCACTGGGAACTGATGCCACCAGAAACAAACAAATATGGGGGAAACAAAACACAATTTATATGCAAAGAATGTGTCAGCTGCAGGGTTTGCATGAGGTTGCAGTGCCACAAACAATACAGGAGCATGGATGAAATGTGACTAAGGAAGTGTGGGTGTAGTTGGTAGCAGATTGCCAACAGATAGGAAATATTCCCCCGGCCCGGCCCGATCAAGAGGAGCTGGCAGAAGCATCACTGCTTGCACTCCTCAAGGACAGAAAAAATGCAGCTGCTTTGCTGATTTACTGACAGCAGAGTGTAGCTTGTGTCTGTGGGAGTTAATACTGCCCAAATTACTTTTTCCTGGAATAAGCCACTCGTAGAACTGATATAACCACAAATGGATAAACAGAGTCATTTTAATAGCAGTTCACCAAATCCAGCCACATTTGGGTAGCTCTTTTTTAAAATCTCACCATGCTGTTAACATGCCCATTGAAGGACCTTGAGCAATATTGCCAGGTGGGTGACAGCTGTTTGGTCACGTCCTTCCCATCCCTGCCGCCTTCGGTGACTGACAGGGCACAGGATATGCCTTTGCTGGGACCGCATCAGCATTCCTCCGTGAGCTTTCCGCTGGCTCTTGCTAGCAGCACAGGTTCAGGGAATTTTGCTCAGACAAACGAAGGATATGGTTTCTGTGTCACGCTTTGGTATGACGTACTGGTGGCAGCTGCTTTACCGGGAAGCAGGACAGTCGCGCTCCCCGGCTCCCTCCCCTTCGCTGGTCTCTGCACGTCCCTCGCTGCCCTTGCATCTGATTTAGCAGCTGTGCAGCTGCTGCGGAGCTGGATGAGCAAGCTGGTTGGGCAGGAAATTTTTCTTTTTTTAGTGGGTTTGTTTTCCATGACATCAGATCCCTGATCCAACTTACTCCGCAGCCATCCAGATGATAGATGAGGGTGATGGGGAAGAGAGGAGCAGAGCTGGGGGAGCCCATGGCCTGAGATGCAGGAAGGTGGGACTGACCAGCCTAGAGATTCAAGTATCTCATCACTGTTTTGTCATACTTTCCCCTTTGCGCTCCTCTACCACCTTCCTCTGGTGCATCACCAGCCTCTTTGCAAGGAATGCCATTCATCTGCGAATGGCACTGCTGATTTTCTGCCCCTCCTTCTTCGGTAACCCAGCCAGACCAGCTGGGCACACAGCAGCACGTCAGGAGACACTCAAAGACCATGGGAACAATGTTCACAGTGATGCCCAAATAGGGAAGGGGCATCTTGGGTTGGTCATCAGGAAAGAGAAGGGCTCCTTGGCTGGTTTAAGATCATCTGAATACCTACTGACGCTGATCAGCCTTGTTGGGAGGTTCAAGGTTCAATTATGACCTGAAAATAATTCTAGTACATTGGCAATGTGACCTGATCTGAGTCATTGGCATAATGCAAATGGGCAAAAGTGTAAACGGACAGAACTGCTCAGCACCACCATTTTCCAAAAGCAGCTTAGCTGATTTCCAGACAGAACTAGAAAAGCAGTCATGCAAATTCACACCTTCCAGCGGTACATCTTCATGGATTTAGTGGATTTCCAGTGATGAGTGCAGTTTCCAGGGTAAGTAAAACAAACGCTGTTATGGAATAGGGAACGCTGTCTACAGTGAATGCGTTTTTATAAGGCAAATATCTGATTGAATAACTCCTTGTTACAAATCCACTGCCAGGAGTCAACTTTACCAATGACTAAGGTCTAAGCCATCTGAATTTGCTGCTTTCTGCAGTATTTCGGTACTATCAAGAAGTGATATCTTCCCAAACTGGTTAGGATCAGACTGACTTAGCCAAGAATCCAGTATATTTGAGGTGAGGGTTAGTTTTAACCTAGTTTGTTGATGCATCTTTCTTACTGTGTAGTTTATGAATATTATCCTCCTCTCATGCACTACCTGTAACAGAGAAAATGATTTACTGGAAACAGACGCAGCTCAGCAGCCGCAGCTGAAGCTGTTGTTATTGACTGCATGGCCTCTTCTGCTGTTACCAGACTTACCTTTTGACTAAGGGCAAACAAACTAATTCTGAGTAGAGCAAGGACTTCAACAGTTCTTGCTTGAACAGCTTCAGCTTTCACCTAAAATTTGCTAAAGTTTAATTGAAAATTTAGTTAGAGTACATATGCATTTCTAAACAGCCCATACCTCCTAATTTAATCTCCTCAAAGACGTAGGGGACGTGTTACTCACTAACAGGGACCAAGTGAGGAAGCGCTGTGATTGACCTCTGCTGCAGTGTCAGAAGTGCCAACAGACTTGGATAAGTTGACATAGCAGGTTATTTCCCTTTCCCAGACCCTGCTGTCTGATGATAATTATTTCTGTTCTTGCTGTCTTCTCCGATTCCCAAACTACCATTTCTATTTCCTATCATAACTGCAACATTGCAAAACTCAGGGAATCCTTTTCACCCACATTTCCTTCTTGTCAGGAGTAAGTGAAGTCAGCTACGTCAGATGTCTTTTTCTCCATCATCTTTTTACAAAGAAAGAAACAGATATGTCCTCGGACACTGAAAGCTGGATCCAAGGGACAGAAAATAACTGTGAGGTGAGCTTGGAGCCAGGTTTCTGGGTTGAAATGCCTCTGAAATGTAGCTTTTCCGTGTCACTGAATGATCACCGGTTACCGACACGCACATCTTGAGCTGCGCGCTGCCAGCACAGCCTGCCTGCCACTGACCTCCGCAGCAGCCGCTCTCCTCCCCAGGGGAGCATCTTCTGCTGTGTGTTTTCCAAAAGGCTCCTCACACAGCCAGCATTTACCTTTCTGATTAGCTTTCACAAGAAGCCGGGTTTGTCTGAAACCAAGCCGGTACTGGAAGCCCAGCCAACATCAGTTCTGTCAAGTCACACCAGCAGTGACACCGTCTCACTTGCTTTCAGGGTGAGGATCGAGCCCTCCAAGACCTTCAGCTCTGCTTGAAGGTCTCAGCTTCAAAAATTGCCCTTGTTTTTGCTGGTGCAAAAAGCTAAATGGCACATTTAAAGCAAATAGAAAATACACCCTGGCTTAGACTTGGCTCTGTCATACAACAAGGCTGGCATACTTTTGTTACAAAAAGGCAAATTATTGCTATATCTTTCTTGCTTCTCAAACTGGAAACAAGCCTATCACTCCAAAGACTACTCTGATCTAAACAGAATACAAGATTTTGCAAAAAAAAGAGAATGTTAGTATAAAGACTGGCACTTATAAATATCAGCACAACAGAAATTTTGACTTTCTGTTCCAGAATATCCTTCCCAGTTCTTTAGTCTGGGAAAATAGGAAGTGATTCAATGAGGTTACAGTGATGCTTTGGTTTACTAGGGAAAAAAAAAAATCCAAAAAGGTTTTAGTTCTTTCCACAATTCCATTAAACTTTTTCTACACAGGAAAATTTGCTGGCATAGTTAGTGTGGAATAAAATATTCCACAGTACCCAGTCCAGGACAGAAATATTCAGATGATGGTACCCAGTTGTCTTTTCCTTACTTAGTTTAGCCCATTCGGGTAATTACATTAAACTAAAATGGACTTCCATTTGGAAAGAGGTTCCAGGAACAGACGTTCAGGAATCACTTTAAATCAACCTGAGGTAACTCCAGAGCAGTTTCCTAACAGTAGGTCTTATTTTACTGCAATACACTACTGGGAAGAGACGGAAAATAGAGACATACAAAATCCCTAGACAACATCAGAGCAGCCTTCAGAAGCAATTTTGGCTCCCTGGGCTCCTGCTGCCTTCAGTAGCGAGTGCCCAAGAGAAATCCCATGGCTGCATTGGACAACTTTCCCTTTCAGAGGTTTGCTTCCCACAGAAAAGCCCATGGGAACAAGCTGATAAGCAGAAAGTGAAATCGGATCCACGCTCGTGTCCCTGCCAGGCTGGGAGCTGAGGAGGGCCAGTCCTCGGGAAGGAGTTCACACCTTGTTACTCCACAGCCAGTTTTGAGGGAGTTTAATACTTTAAGCTGAGAAAAAAAGGTGGCAGAGGGGCCCGTTTATATTTCTGCAAATAGTGCAGAGATGTTAAAAAAAAAAGCCTCAAACAAAGTCTTCTTGCTTCACACAATACGGGAAGCATCTGGCACCCAACTGCAACTGCTGGGAGGCAGATCTAAAACAAACAAGTGGGAGCACGTCCTCGTACACTTTGTAATTACACTCTGGATCATCCGGAGGTTGAAAGTACCAACAGTCTTAATATATGCCTAGCTAGATTAGAAAAAAAATTCCCCCAAACAAACAAAATAAAAACCCCACAAACAAACAAACAAACAAACACAACAACAAAATTGGGCTGAGCGAATATTAGAAGTGATGGTCTGCTTGCAGGACATCTCCAAGCGGTGATTTGCAGCCAGAGTACCAAGAGAGAGGGATCGTCTCGTATTTGCCCCCTTCAACATGCTGAGTAAGGCAATGAGCAGGGACCCATGCTGCCGTGCAGAGCACCCTTAAAATTTAGGAGGTTCAGCCGATGTGAAGATGGGAATGTGTTAAAGCACAGCTGGAAATCTTCTCAAGGCTTTTGCTGAAGTTGTAATTAGGATTTAGGAACTGCATATTTTACCTGTCCTTCCTGTACACCCTTGTACACACACACTGTCAGTGCTGCCAGTTGCTGAATCGTGCAGCTAAGGAAGGGGCAAAAATGCACCCATTCACAAATGGTGAAAATCCATGGGATTACAAGTTCTCTTCCTGTACACCCACTGCAAAAGCCCCAAAGCCCAAGACAAACTTATTTAACAGCACAGACAAGCCCATACACCCCAACGTGAAAGTACCTGCCTAGCTTTCTGTCAGGGATGTGCGTCTACGTGATGCCAAAGTTGCTAGCACACACAGGGCTTGAACAGCATAGCACGAGACACTTGAGAATGAGGTAAAACCAGCATTATGCTGCAAAAGTGCGGTCTAAAAATCGTGCTGTTGTCAGAGTCTGGAATGTAGTCCCGCAGCAGTGTTGCTGGGGACTTCTTGTCTATATTTAGGGTGTTGCAATCCTGCCCTCTCACCCACACATCCTCACTCTCAGCAGGATGCCAGCTCTGGCATTTCAGGAGCACAAAGCGAGCCAGCTCCCTACACCCCCTTCCATGGCAGTGTTGCAAGTATCAGCTCTCGGGTTGGGGTGGGGGCGTGCGGCGAGGCAGGGTTTGGTGGCAGAACTGGTCATCGCTTCCAGCTACTTAGGTGATTGAGAGAAAGGTTAACAACTGGCTCAGCGCTCTCAAATACTTGGTAGCACATGGCATTAAACCTACGTGCACAGTTCTCATCAGAGCTGTTTGCACTGCACCCAGAGTCCGACCCGCAGAGTGGGCTTTGATAACCTCTCGTGCTGCGAGCCACGGCAGGGTAATTAACAACCCTGCAGCTGATTGTGCTTTACATGCACGTCCCAGCATGCGCGAAGGTGGTGTTTGCACTGCGGTGTCTGTGCGCATTTGCACGCTTGCAGCCAACAGCACTGGGGACTCACATCGGTTCCCCATCATCCCACCCCTAGTGTAGAAGGGGACACCTTTCTGCTCACACATTGTTCTGCACCAAACTGAACAAGATATTCAGTTTAAGAATAGAAACCTGATGTTCTCTGCTTGTTTCGTTCGCTGTTCACATAAGCCAGCCCAGAAAGCTCAGGTGCAGTCTTTTTGTTCTTGCTCTGTAGATTTAAGACTTACTCAAACAATTGTCCGGCGGCATGAGGCTCTTTTTAGTGAAGTTCCACGTACACCAAGCACTCCCACATGCACTACTCATTATGCTGCTTCTTAATATTTTCCATATCAGTCACTGCAGCACATCAGGATGCACACACTGAAATTGGCCCTTCCCCCTTGATTCATGCGGAGGTGTCACCGCGCACAGCTACGGGTGTCAGCGCGGTGGCACCTGCGCGTCCTTGTGACGCAGCTTCCTGACGGAGCAGTAAAAGTGGGGCAGGGAGGAAATCACCCCTTGCTGCTACCAGAGCAGCAGCAGAAAACAATCATGGTGTGTTAATTAAGTGGGTATTTAGTAACACACTCTAGTGAGATTATTTGACAAGGTTTGGGCAAGGGAAAATGGAAAGTGAAAGTTTAGACTTAGAACCAGATATAGATTAAAAGCATGTTGTACTTAGGCAGCATTTCTAGCTTTTGGGATGTTTTTTGTTTTTATGAGAGCCCTCAGTTCTTGGGATTGTGGTTTAATGTGACAAATTCGATTTTCTTATTAAAATATGTTTCTAGCATTTGCGGTTGCAGAGCAAAGGCTGAAATACAACTTCCAAAAGCACAAAAGGCTACAAGACTAATCAGCCCCCACCCTCCCTCAACCCAAATCCCCTTTTTCTTATTTAAAAGTCTTTACTTTAAAATTCTTATTATTTCGAGTGTTTAGGACTAACATAAAATGGTGCAATGTCATTGCCTTTGCTTGGAGCCCCTGTTGCTGCAGTGCAGGGGTCTCCTGGAAGGTGACAGACTCTCATCGCCGGGAACATTTAAAAATTATTATTTAGACCCAGTTGTGGAGGGTCAGAGCCACGCTTGCAGCAGCGCCTTCTTAAAATAGCAGCTGTTTTGCTCAGTTTATAAATCTAAATACCATTTATGGACACAACCCCACAGAGGGGGGTGGGTTCCCCTTTTGATGTATGAACCTCATGTTTCAGACTGAGAGAATAAAACGTAACTGCCAAAATAAAGGCACATCATGGAAAAAGCTGCAAACAGCCAGCAGCAGTGATATACGAGCGCGGAGCTGCGTGCAAATCCAGAAACAGGCACTGCATCATTGTTCATTTAACACCTACCAGCATGTGAGCACAAGGGGTGAAACAGCCCCTGGTGTTTGCTGTTGTCGCTGGGGGACAGGCACATCCAGCCCCCGCCATCAGCAGCAGGGACAGCAGATCCCAGGGCAGCCTGTGGTCACAGCAAGGCCACGCACAGAGTGCAAGAGGACTAGCGCTGATGACTGCAAGAGCGGGTGAGAATTGCCTCGATGACGACAAAGAAGTGATTGCACAACTAGTGCAGAAAGAAAAGGGGCTGCTGCCTTCGTCACATCCCCGGGGAGTGTCACAACGCACGTGCATCCTGTGCTGGGCAGCAGCCTCTCCCGCTTCTCAGTGCACCACCTTGTACTTAATGCAAGGTCTCGTGAACGAGGGGGGTTTTTTATTTTTTTTGCATAAATTTAGTGTAATTAGTGGTGGTATGAAAGGGCCTGAAATTTTCAGGGCTTTTTAGGTTTTGTTGTTTGTTTTTTGGTTTGTTGGTTTTGTGGTTTTTTTTTTTTTTTTTGTTACTGCAACCTGGATACAAGTAGCATTAATCACATGTAGCAGCACATTATTTTGGCTTCCAGTGACAACCTATGGAGTCGGGCAGGGAGCTGTTCCAGATGCCAAGTCAATCCCAGGGTAAAGGCAGATTTTTCCTGACGTGTACAGTCCAGACCTCACACCTGCATCTATGTGGATCTAGGATCTGAGCACATAGATGCAACTGTCCTATATCTGTTGGTTTTTCATCACTTTTTAATCACACAAAAGCTCTCCTTATGGATGACACTGAGAAGAAAAATTTAGAGAAAGAAAAAATAAAGTGCAGTCAGAACCCAGAACTCAAACATTCTGCACAAGAGTCTCTGAAACTGCATCTTTTTAAACAAGCGCTGTAGTTTAGCTCTAAGCTTTGTTGCATCTTTGTAAACGCAAAAGGCTGAAAATAAGTAAACATAAGGAGATATATTTGTATTTTCTATCTAAACATTTCAAGAGCCAGAAAGAAGATGGGGTAGGACTGGATGAACAAGATATTAACGTAAGACAACATTATTTATAAATAAATTCTCTGAGGAATGATCAAACAACTTTTCTAATACAAGACTTAAATTTTTGCCATATTTTCCTTAAACGCTTTGAGGACTTTTGATTACTCTTTCAGAGAAACTGCTTGTGTCACCTACAAATCTCTGAGACAGTTTATCAAAGCTCTGTGAAGTGAGGTCCCCGGTGCCAGTTTGTTCTTTGCTGCTGCCAGTGGGCTCTGCAGAGGAACTGGCTCATGGATAAATTTCCAAGTGAGAGAAGAGTCTTGAGTTTGTGCCTGTGAGCCCCACAGACAGAGAGCAGTGCTGCAAGCCACTGTGTGGGGGCGCAGGTAGGAAGGTGTTTCTATCACCAGCCATCTTCTACTGCAGGGAAACCCAGGTTCTGTTTCGGGTACGCTGGCTCTGACACCTCTCTGCAGCCACAGAACATTTCTGCTTGTGTTAGGTGAATAACCGAGTCCCCTTGTTCTGTGCAAAGTTTTGCATATTTGCCTTCAAATCCAAGGCGAAGCCCCGCACCTGCTCCTGCCAGCAAGCCCGCATCGCTGACAGGGGTCGCGGCTCCTTTTCTGCATCACTGGAGATAGATTGCTTGTACACTGGAGATTACTGCAAAGTCCAGATCAGACCATGCTTGTTTGGGGAGAAAATGAGAAAGTACAAAAGGTGACTGTGGGTTATGTTTATAGACATACTGTGCAATGGCAAAGCAGTACAGAAACTAGAGAATGCAGAAGGGCACCAAAAAATACCAGTTCCATGCAGATTTCGTATGTCATCTACCTGTGAATGATCTGCACAGAGATGAGGGTACGAGCTGGCTGCAGCTGTGTCAAACTAGGACAACCGCGTGCATTTAAAGCGTCTTTGGAAATCAAGGCAGTTCTTGAATTCTAAATTTAATGACTATGTCTTGATGCATATACTCAGGGAGGACTAAGAAAAATTTTACAAGCAACTGTAATTCAAGCATTTCTTTTGCATGCCCAGTTTCACACCCGTGATTATGTTCTTTTGACGCAGATGTACACATATGATTTATAGATTTATACACTGATGCAATATCTACTTGTGTAACACACAATGTTCTGTGACATTCACCAGAAATTCTTGGGGAGGAAATCCTGACTGCTTGGTACTGCTTTCATGTAACCTTCCCTTCCTTCCCCCTCTGGTACTGTGCAGACAGTACAGGGAGTGTCCTCTACCATCAACTGTATCTCTAACAGCACAGATCCCTTCATATTTACTTCTCCATATGGTTCAAGGTTCATTTATGCTAGTTTTTACGATGGAAAGACAATTTTTTCTGTAGATGGAAATGCCAGTAACTTTGAAAGCAGGTTTCATTATCTACCTATAATCGTTTTTTTTCAGGTATTACACATCTTTGTTTGGGAAGGTTCACCTTTGCCAACATAAGCTAAGTGAGCCATTAGCAATCAATAACATCCAGCTCTGAGCTGTAACACGTATGCCGCCGAGCATTTGCTGTCCGCTCCCTTCTCCTGTGTTTCGTAAATGGCTACTGGCCTCTGCAGCTGTTCTGGGTAGCTGGAAGATAACCTCATCAATACATGTTCTGTATCAATTTACACCTTCCCATCTTTCCTGGTTTTTCCAACCTGTGCCACACATCTCCCAAGTACTGGTGCAACTTGCTTCTTACCAAATGCAAGCATTTCTGACAAAATATATAGAGTCTCTTCCTGACCGGAGGTCACATTGTTGCACAGCAAGAGCCTTGCTAATGCCAGGAGTGATTTATTATTGGCTGGAGATTTTGATCTGATAATGTTATTTGTGTTGGTAGATTGCTCACGTGTCAGGATTAGTGCAAGACACCAAACAAGGAACACAGTGTTCTGCTCCTATTTATGTTTCTTGCTATAGCTCCCTCAAAGTCTGACATCATTAACTTCCCCTGTCAGACAAACGGCACCCATTTTCAGGTCATTTGTACCTGCCTTTTACACTTCAGGAGTTCTCGAGCAAGCTTGAAATCTAATGGAAAGCCGAAGTATAAACGTAGCAATGTGTAACACGTATTTACATCAAATTAGACATTTGTGGGTGGCTCCTGTCGCGATTTAGGACCTCAAGCCAACAGTAAAACGCTAAGAGAAACTATATTGACTTTAGTGGCATTACAGGTCTCAGTGCTTCCTTTCTGTAAGTTTTGGAGTGGCATTCAGGAAAGCCAAACCTGATCCTTCTCTATCAGACCGTGGCAAAGGGGCACCCACATTTCTCAGGGCAGGGCAGCCCCTGCCACACTCGGCAGCTCTGCACTGCAGAGCCCCGGCTTCCTGCACGCGCTCCCAGGAGGGACGCTGCTGGCTCCGCTGGCACCGCACACACGGGGACACTGCTGGCACCGCACACACGGGGACACCGCTGGCACCGCACACACGGGGACACCGCTGGCACCGCACACACGGGGACACTGCTGGCACCGCACACACGGGGACACTGCTGGCACCGCACACACGGGGACACTGCTGGCACCGCTGGCACCGCACACACCTGGAAGAATGAAGCAGGAGGAGATCTGCAGACAAAAGCCTGCAAAGAAAACGCCTGTCTGTGCCTAAATTTCTGGGCTGTATTTGTGCTATCTCCATCCAGGCGTTCTTTGAATTGAGGGACTGCAGCCTTCGCCTCGCTGCAGAGCAACTCGCTTGTGGCCAGGGCTGGCACAGCATAACGTGCTAAGCAACGAAAACACCACCAGCTATACAGTGACTGCAGTGATCGTAGCAACCCGCGTGCAGGACATGCAACAAGGAGCAAGCTGAGGCTGGTCACACACGTAGGGCACGGCCCTGTTTAGTCAGAGGCTGGCATTTGTACATCGCTGCTTTCCAGCGCACAAGCGTGCTCCAGGCACAGAATAGTTTCCACTGTTTCCCTTTTCACACATGCTCAGAGTTTTCCAAACCATTCACCTTTGGCAAAAAGCTTCGCGCCTGGCCCCTGCGAGAAGGTCAGTTTGTTTTGAAACATGAACAGAACTCTTTCAGTTGTTAAAGATGCGGAGCAGCAAGCGAATTCACTTTCAGATCTGATGGTTTGGTTTTTTACTTCATCCTTGTCACAAAATTTGTGCACCCTGACCTTCCTTAAAATGTATAGTTCGTTTTTTGAGTGAGACTTTAGCAGCCTGGTAAACAGAATTATCCCCTAATAACCGAAATATGTATCAGGGAAATGAGGTCTCCCATTGCTACATAGAATGATCCTTTTTTTTTTTTTTTTAGCTAAACCTATTTTAGTCCTGTACTTTTTGTGCCATTGTCAGGTTTTTTTGTGCGCATGCTGACATTTGCGTAATTTCCATGAGGGAAGACTAAAATGTTTCAGGAAAACACAACGCCAAGTCCAGGAAGAGAAAACTTTTCAAACAAGGAGAAGGGAAATGACAGTGCCAAGGTGAACCAGGCCAGCGTTTCCCATTGTGCCACGCTGGGCTTGCTCCCCAGTTTTGGCTGCATTCCTTCTGACATGTACTCTCTAAGCCCGACATTTTTGCCAGACTGGTGTGTTTTGGCCAAGTGTTTCTGTACAGACCTACAGCTCCTCTATAGCCTGTCAGCAGAACGTTCAAACAGATGCAATGCCGTAAGACTTGACTCTCGTGGCATTCCGCAAAAATCCCTCCTGCACAGAGCGTGGTTTTCCAGCCCCCCTGCTCTCAGCCAGCTTGCCCGGGGTCTGCTCCAGCACTTGTCAGGCCCTTCGCTTTTAACTCATTGAACTGGCAGAAAATGATCGAGAAAAAACCAAAAAGTGTAATATGGTTTATCTTATGTCAGAAAGGTAAATTAGCTCAGTTATGGTTCAGAACTGGTTCAGGGAGGGGGCAGGACTGCACAGCACAAAGCAAGCAAAGGGCAGGGGAAGGAAGAGGTAGGGCAGGGAAGAAGAAAAATCAGTAAAACAAGCTGCTGCATCGGCCAGGCTGCCACGGCGGACAGCGCTGAACACCTGAAAGGCATCATCCTGGCCTTCAAGATATACCTTGGCTGGAACATGAAGAACAACAAGGGAATATAAGAAGTAATGAGACTTGGTGGAAAAACAACAGTAATCTTAAAAACCTGCAAACGTCTAATGACGTGATATATAAGTTAGCATTAACAGAGAGAAAAAAAAACTTCTGAGAGACAGTACTGGTTTTAAATGGCACAGGAGCTATCTTGTACTTCCAGCTTTCTTCTGTTTCTGTGACTATACTTTGTTAACTCTGATAATTTATTGCACAGCCTCTACAAATGCTATGTAAGTTAGATAATTTTGTCATTCAGCTTCCATTTCCCACAGAGACCCCATTTGCTATTTCTTACCAAATCTCCTTTTCTAGGAGAAGACCATTTGAATAATGACAATATATGTAAGAGAAAGAATTATATTCATTACACACTGGGGAAAAAAACCCTAAGGAAATATATGCCAATGACACAAGACAACAAGGTCAGAGTTTAGAGCTGAATCTTTAACCCCTGGTGTGTACCTGGTTATCGCCGCTGTCCAGGAACCTGGACTTACTAAAAATTAAAAAGCAATAGTGAAAAACGAGACAGAGAACAAAAAACTATACAAAACCACAGCCGGTCTAAAACTTTTATACTCACAAGAGAATACTGACTGCACTTGCACCACCAACTAAAATTAATGGGTATTGCACATTTCAGCCACCCAGCTCAGACACTGGCAAGACAGAGTTTTACTTTTCCAGAAAAATCTGACCCTAAGCAAAATGCTGAAATGTTTGTCTTGTTGCTTACAGCAATGTTATTTCCTTTAAAAGAACATCCCTCACACTGTAAACAAGGAACTCAAGCATTTATAATAATAGAATTTAAATAGAACATGAATGGTTTAAAATTGGGTTAAAAAAGTCTGGTTTGTAGCGCTTAATGGAAGATGGAAAATAATGCAGTCAACAGAGACACATTATACTTCACAAGGGAAATGTTCTAATCTATTCTTAACTCACTTTTATCAATAATTCCCATAGCTGGCTTCTGGCCATTCCAGATGAATAATTTAGAGCCAGGAAAAAAGCAATCTGGACAGACATTACCCACATCTGTAATTCATCTTCTTGCTATATTAAGTCACACACCTGTTAAAAACTAATTTACTAGTATATAGATGAATACGCTTAAAGGTTACACAGTTAAAAATAACGCTGCCTCCAGGATTTTCTATACTGTGAAATACATAAGTTATCCTTGTCTGTATGGTGCTATAAAAAGGTTTTGGCTCATATTTCTAGAAGCAGAAATTTCAAAGTTCAGTCAGGGGTTACATTTTGTAAATACAGCTTAAATAGCTTTGCAGCACGTCTAAATATGTGCATTTTGTTTTTAAAGATACTTTATTATTGCCATTATTCAGCAAAAAAGCTATCAGGTTCACCATATGTGAATAGTAACACATGCCAAAAACTAAAAAAAAATTATGACTTTTTTTTTCTGATTTTTTAAAAATTTTCGGTAAATGCTCTACGCCTGATAGAACTTAAACCTGCAAATTTTCTTTGTTGCAAAGCCATTGCACAAACACGCTCCTTCTTTCTCAAGAAGGCGGCTGAGCAGCTGCAACTTGCTCTTCCCTCCCACTGCCCCAGGCCCCCCAGCAGAGCCCGCACCCCACCGCCCATGGCCCCTTGCTCCCCACTGCCCATGGCCCCTTGCTCCCCACCGCCCATGGCCCCTTGCTCCCCACCGCCCATGGCCCCTTGCTCCTCACCGCCCATGGCCCCTTGCTCCCCCCAGGCTCCCCATCACTTGCAACACCAGGGGCCATGCGATGGTCAGCCCTGTCTGTCCCCCACTGAGTTTCCACTCCAAGCTTTCTTGGGCTAAAGGGGATGCGGCTTTATTCCATTTTGAGCATCATTAATAAAACGATTTGCAAAGCTGCACATGCGCATCACAGCCTCGGTGCTGCCGTTGCTATAGCCCTGGTAGGGCCTAATAAGGTATTTATTGCTTGTCATTATATAGAAGAGGGAAAAAATGCTCTTTGTCTCTTGGGACCATGAGATGGCTTTCACTGATCTGAAAGAGACACAAGAAGGTTTCCACCTCTAATGTGGATCTGGAAATCACCAAGATGTAGTTAACTCTACAGCTGATGTCTCCAATGGCCAGGACATCACCCTTCAGTGCCACTCAGCACGGCCGTACGAGAAAGGAGTGAAGTTGTCTGCATACAGCCACTGCCTTACAGTTTCCTTCTGCTAATGAAAATGCAGCAGAAAAGCCAAAGTAGCAGAAAAGCCAAAGTGGCAGAATGCCAGTTACATTAAATAGAAGACGTGCAGCTAGTAACCTTTTGTCCATAAAAGAAGTTATCTGAGGGTCAAAACAACAATGGAAAATTGTAGTTCTCATGTCAACACTATGCCAAGTATTGTCAGAAATGGAGAGGGTTTCTGCTCCAACCAAGCAGATGGAAATTATTCTATCGCATCAAGATAAAGCAGGGCTCCCACCCGGGAGCTGACTGCACAGGCTGAGCCTTTCAACCACCCTCCATGCAAAGCAGCTTTCAGGAAGGAGGTTTGATACTGCAGCTATTTTTACTATTACTCCCTATTTCTTCTGTCCAGAGATGCAAACACAAAGACGACTCTTTCCATGAAAAAACAAGAGACTTCCCCTGATCAACGGGATGTTGGGTATTCTTCGGAGTCACACTCACACCTGCTCTCTTTATGGCTGCGTAAACATCCTTAACTCCCTTGCACATCCTTTTACATACTGTACACATAACGCATCTTCCTCTTGCTCTATTCATCGCTGGGCTTCAGTGGGAGCAGTTGGTGAGTCACTCAGAGCGCTCTTGTTGTTAGCAGGGGACATTAATCACTCATCATCTCATTTACGGCCCTGCAGCAGAAAAGCACAAAGACAAATACATGAATCCATTCACAAACATTACAAAGAAATACACAAGTTTTCCTTTTAGCAGAACAAATATTGAGAAGCAACCAGTCAAATCACAAGATCAGCCGGCATCCTGGTCTACAATATTACTTATATTTACTTTCTCTCACCTTATCTAACTTGATTAACTTGCATTCAGGATATAGGCATACATTCATGTTTATCTTTCCGAATATAGTACCACAACTGGAGTAAACCTCTGCTGGAGTGAAATTCCACTCAAGTCAACGGTATCCAGCCATGTTCCAACACGTGGGCTGGGTTATCGTTTGTTTTCACTCCTCAGACCCTCCTGGCTCGGTGGAACGGAAGGCCAGCACCGCACACGCCGCCCGAGGGACACCGCGTGGGGGCTGCAGCAGGATGCTCGGGGTGCCACCCTCCCCACCCTTCTGAGCGAACGAGCAGGAGCAGCGCACTGTTTGTAGCCCCTCTCCATTTCCACCTTTCCCCACGTCTCTGTGCGTCCGTGCCCTTCATCCAGTGTGCTTTTTCACAGCTCCTTTTCTCTGTCTCCTCCGAGAAAACATTCACTTTTAAATCAAACCATTTAACGGTTTACCAGATCAAAGAAACCTGGGCTGGCTTTGGGTTCCAGGCAGGAAAACAAAACTTAGGTTTCCTATGCCTATAGCTTTTAAACTCAAAGCAGCAGCAGCTCAGGAGCTGCAGCCAACTCTTTTCTGTAGATCATTTAAATCTGAAGCTTGAATGGTTAAGAAATAGCATATTTATGGACCTGAAAATTTTAGGCTTTCCATATATCCAATTTATAAGCTAGAGAAAATTAAAGAAGATTAATATATTTGTTTCTTTAGTTACAGCATCTTTTTAGAAGCAGATTGTCTGACAGACACTTAGTGGGAGTTAGAGATGTAAATGCAAACTGTCATATCTCTGCTCCTGGAAAACAAATAGTCCTTCCTTGCCAGCAACCTGGAAATGAAGTAATGAAACAAAGAACACAGAAGTGTTCGATGGCTCTTCTAGGGTTATTACACTTGTGATTCAGCTCTTAAACTCGGGGTAGCAATTTTCTTGCGAGATCAAAGGGAGATCCAATATATGTAACAAATGATAGACTTTATCTTAAGACATTTATCATCTTAATAAACAAAAGACAGGGAGAGAGACAGGAAATCAATACATTCGCTTCAGAAATAACATCAAGAACAATGACCTAAGGAAGAACAAAAAGAGGAAACACAGAAGATAAAGCACACTGGAGTAATTTTAGACAGAAAGAAGGCAATATCATTCTTCTAAACTAGCAGGGGAGCTACAGTGAGGGCAACCTGGGTAGCTAGAGGTTATAAATAGTATGGAACAATAGAGAATAAGAAATATCAGAACTTTATAAGCCGAGGGAGAAGAAAGAAATGAAACTTTACAGTCCCCAAAAGTTTTTTGTGCAGTAACTAATGCTCATGTGAGCAGGACGTTTGTCCCTCATCAGTGTTTATGAGGGTCCCGCTCACTGCATGTCGGAGTCCAAAAGACCAGGGCTGAAGAAAAACTTTACTTAATGTTGCCACAAAACCACGGGGTGAGATCAGAACTTGTAACTGAGCATTTCTAGTGAGACTGACAAGGTGCTGAAGAACTAACTTAGTTAAGACATTTTTCAAAATGTTTGTACCATAGAGGGATGTCTGAAATACAGTATTTGAAGAGGAAAAAAAAATAAAAGAAAAAAAGAAAAAAAAAGTTTAACTTCAATCCCAAGCAAAAAAAGAAGAAAAATCTATAGCAGTTACTTTCCACAACTCTGTTTGCCTTGATGTTGTTAATGACTGATGAGCTCCATGACCAGCTGGTCTTTGAGAAGAACCAGTCCAGAGTCCAATAAGCTGTTGACCATTTATGAACGGAGATATTTTCATAGGGATTACTTTTCTTGAGAATACTTTACCAGATTAAAAAACCATGACCGCACAGATTTCTCCCCCTCCGCCCCCACCATTCTCATTTACTTTATCAAGCATTAAGTTACAATAGTTGCAGACATTTTCTATTATCCTGCAATGCACAAGGAAAAGTTATAAACAAGGCAACCTAAGAAAGAAGAGAGATGCAAGAGGGGCAATGGTAACCAAAATAAGGACCGCACCATACTACTTGTTGTGACTTAAGAATTCTTAATTATTCCACTACATTAAACTCCAGCAACCCCACCTCCCTCCCAACGCAGTTATTGACTTGCTCAAATCAGCACCTGGATATTTCACCAAAATCGCCTATTTAGCTTATGGAAAACTATTTATAGTAGTCACTGTAATCATCTAGTTTTCAGACCTTTCATGGATATTTCATTACATTCTCTGTTTCCCAAAATGAGTCATTCTTGCTTCAGAGTATGACAATACAATATGTAGAAATAATGCAATATTTTCCTCCCTCCAGAATTTTTCTCAGTTTTCTTGTTCCATTTCAGAGTCCATTATAAACATGTATAATGACATTTCTACTGTTCTTGGGTCATCAGCTGCTTCTAATTAGCGTAGTTCCAGTTCAGTTACCAGTTCTAGTTGTAATGAGCTCTTTCTCACTGAAATTAGTAGAATGATACAGATATACATTCAATTAAGATTTGGACCAATTACATACACACGCTAATGCTTGTAGCAAGAAATTATTTCTTTATTTTTAGGCAGTTGGAGAAACAACAGTTCATTTAATTTTTTAAAAAAGTTTAAGGAGAGTATAAATAAGAAGAGCACTGAAAAACAGTCACATATGTGAATACAGTAATTTAAAGGGGTAGGCAGAATTCTTTCAGATCAACTGGCAACTTCTTAAAACGCTTGTGAATCACTAGGTAGTTTTCCCCCAAATCCCTCTGTTCCCATCGAGCAGTGAAGGACAAGACACACACCGTTTAGACCTGCATGCTCTAAATTTCAGAGTGTGGGGAACATCGGTGTGAAATGTTTTACTAAAGCAAGGTGGCTGTATTGTGGTAATTCCCCTTATACTAGACACGAGGGGAGAGAGGAGGAACGGGGAACAAGGTGCCGGTTTGCACTCTGGCCCCCGTCCCCACTGAGCGTGGGACCCACAAGAAGCGCTTGGCGTGGGAGAATTTGATTTACCCGCCGCTGCAGCAGCTCCTGCGGCAAGTCCCCAGAGGACATAAGGGCCTCTTTTGGGTCTTAAATAAGTGCTGCAAAATTAACATCCCTAACTGGGCCCTGGTTAATAGAGTAAGTAGAAAAGAGGCTCTGTTACAGTCTTTTTTGTATGGGAGTGGGGTTTTACCCAACTTCACACACCCAAATTAAAAAAAAAAAAATAATCTCCATTTGCACTCACTGCCTAGCTTTCTTTTAAGATTAGCAAAGGGAAACAGACATTTCAAAGTTGTTTACTCTGTTTTAAATGGAAAGGTATTTAAAATACAGCAGGCAAATTACAGACCAGATGCAGGTATTTCTCTGCACCGTTAGCGCAGTGCTAGGTAAGCGGCTCACTAACAGCATCTGTACGGCTAAAAGCGGGCGAGATAAGCCCCATTTCTTTTTTTTCCACTGGAGGTAGCTGTCCGAAGGCAAAGGGCACGGCCCAACTCTGAGTTTTGTCACTACCACAACCGGCATTCATTTATATGCCGCAAAGAACAGCGGCCCCGGCTGTCCAGGAGGCGTCCAGGAAAAGCCATAAATCTGTCCCCACTGTGACCACCCGGGGAGACAGACCTGCGGGATGCTCAACACAGGGCCCCGCCAGGTCCTTCGCGAGTCTTGATTAAAGAGAGCTCACAGCTATTTTTAAATCCTGGAAAACAGGCCTAACAAGGAAAGACAAACTATTCTATATTTGGAAACATAGTTGCTGACAATGGACTTGACTTCCCTCACTTTTGCTCTTTTCTGACCCCAATGATTCAATATTTTATCCTGATCTTCAAGCTAAAAGTCCAGGACCAGATGCATTTGACAAATGTGCGATTCGTATGGCTGATCTATTTAAATATACCAACGAATTCTTGTCTTAGCTGTCCTTTGCTTCTCCCTGCTCCACTCTCTTCCAGGCAAGAAATAAAAAGACCTCAACCCACTGAAAGGTCTATTTGACCTCATCATACAAAGTCCTTGTCACCAGCAAGGTTTTGTCTGAGTAAAGATTTTGTAATACAATCTTCCTGCTGTTCTACAGGATTAACTTTCACTCTGATTTAATGTAAATAACAAGATCTGAAGAGGACACTTCAAAATGACCATTTCTTGGAGTTTTAGCCAGCTCCTGAGGCACCCACTTGAGATTTTTTCACCTTTCCAATTTGCTTCAAATGCCGAATGACCATAGAATGGCTGACATTGAGTTCTTTGGCGACTTCTCTGTAGTTGTAAGAGGATCGGCTTCGATGACTGCTCTGGATTGGTCATTGTCATCTTCTGGTGGCCGCCACGATGCTCCTCATCCTCAAGGCTCTTGTCTCCTTTGCGAAACTTCTGGTACCACCACTGCACTGCGCGCTCATTAGCAGATCCTGGGCCAAATGCGTTGCTGATGTTGCGAGTTGTCGGAGACAACTCTATGACTCATTTTGAACTTGAATAAGAAAAGAGCTCGAATTTGCTTTTTGTCTAACATCATTTCCATAGTCTAAAATAAATACAAAATAAACAGCAAGTTATAAGTCAGTAGCAAAAAAAAAAAGCCAGAAAAGTGCATTAAAATGGTGTATAACATAACCACATTTAAGAATGTATTCCAATATCAAACAGCAAATTTCAACAATGCAAAAAACGCAATTCCTTTTGCACCAACCTAATAGTACTTTCACCCCATCCTGTAAAAGCCTGATTCAAAAAGGAATTTGAAAAAAAAATGCTCTATATGGGATCTTTCTCTCTAGCCTTCACATTGAAAGCAATGACATGTTAGCAAAGCAGAAAACGTAAATACAGTGGGGAGAAGAGACTTCTGCTCCCAAGTAGGGGCAAAATCAACAAATGCAAGCTTTTCAAGAAAACCTCATTCTTGAAAGGACAAATAACAGTTAAACTGAGTTTCCTTTTAGTCTTCTGTGTTTGGGCAAAACGTTTGAGGCAATCTGAATGCAATCTGTACAGATGCAAAGTTCATAGACGTGACTGTCTGCAGAGATGTGTAACAAGGTCAGTTACATTTGCTTTTGCACACAAATGGAAATTATTCCCGCATGTATTTACTGGGCTCCTTGACAATGTTATGGAATAGATTTGGTCAGTCAGAAGATCATTCAGTGTGGCTCAGTGTATCATATGCTTTCCTCATATCCATTGCAAAATAGATAGATGTTTCTGGATTAAATAGACAGTGAATTTCTTCAAAGAACCTTACTCAATCGCTTCCAGCAGTCCTCAGTGATCCCGTTCTCACTGCAGCTCTTGTTGCTTCTATTTTCTGTCAGATAGGAATGGAAGATAAAACTGTGTCAAACGATGGAATGTGGTTTATTATTTCAGCTGTCGTTCAGACAAAACGAACAACACAGACACTAAGCTCCAAGCTAAGCAAGACTTGGTTAAACATGCAGACACATCCACTGAACTTCACGTCTTTTGATACAGGACAGCAAAACACCTGAAGCGCTGGAGTTTCTGCACTCAGTAACTCTCATAGAAGAGAAACAAAATATTTGACCAAAATGGTATAGAGATAGTTTACCTTGCAATTTGGCTGAAAGTTTTACATTATAATAATGAGGGTCAAATTCTCCTCTGTGTTGCCATGGACTTACAGGATTAGAGAACAGGATTTATGCCACTTGCAATAAATTGTGACCAAGAGTCACTTCCTTTAAAGCAGCCTTCATTTCAAGTAAATAATTTAAAAATAAATTCATAGACAAAACCACCACCAAAACCAATCCTGGCAGTTACACACTAAAGCATTCACTAAACGCTTTACCTCCAACACACTGACTGATGACACCAAGCAAACACAAGACATTTCTGGACAAAGATTTTTTCCTTCACCTGACTGGTAACGAGGCTTTGGTATGTGGTTCCTTTCCTCTGCCCGTATCTGATAGCAGCTTGGTTCCCAAGGTGTTTCTTGAACTGGGTTCAGCTATTCACAACAAAGCATTTTAAGTATCTGTCTTTGATTTATTGTTGGAAGAAGCAAGACTGCCAAACCTTAAGGTTTTTGCACATTGTGGGAACACATCAGGCCCTGAAAGCTTTGTCCACAGACCCCACAATAACTATGACTCATGAAATGCTATTCTTTTCTCAGTATGCAATAAAAAAGTATTATTTATAGCATTGTACAAACTATTAAGAAACTTTTCCTTTGAAGCTTAAGCATAGTAAGGGAGTAATATTTTGGACAAATCGTAGGATTTACAGTTTGAATTGGAGCCACACCTCACGTCTTGGCAAAATACGAGGTCATGATGAAGGATCCCAAGTCCCCCAAATAATTCTGACAGTCCTAAGTTTGTCGAGGTCTAATATCTGATTGTTTTTGGCTCAGAAGTGGCTTGAGCACCAAAGTAATTTTAAGAACACGAACAGTGGAACAGTTTCCTTGCCTTAGAGCTCTCACTCCAGTGCCTCATGCTGGGTCTTCACATATGTCCTCAAAAAGGTCCTACAGCTCTCAAAAAATGCTTTGGGTAGGATTTGTCAAAAGTTTTCAGCAGAGACTCATCTGTTCCCACTCAAGTTTGTGGCAAGAGCCACAAACCCTAAAACCCTCTGCTGCAGAAAGTTACACCAAGTTGTACATTACACGAGCATTACTGCTGTTATCAGTTGTGCTCCGAGAACGTCGGTCACAGAAGAAATAGCTCATCAGTGTTCATTTCGGCCCAGACTAGAGAGAGAAAAAATTCTTCCCAAAGATGACATTTGAGGCACAATCAGTTGTAACAAAATGTTCTAGAATGGCACTAGGTTTACGACAGAGTTTTTCTCTGTACAAAATACTCTTTTTCTGAAGCTGATTACAAGGAAGACCAGGAAGCATCATCTTACTGAAAATCAGAGGGAATTGGTTGGTTTGCATGTAGCAACCAGAGAAGAAATGTATGTACAGTTCCAAATAACGTGGCACCTTGTAAATTATGTTATAATATGCAGCCAAAAATTCATGAATGTTTAAAGCCAGGCTCAAATCTTTTAGTTTCCAACCTACTCTATTTAGGTTAAAGTCAGTTTCTTATGCCTGCAGCCCAGTGACAGTTTCAAGTCTAGTAATAGTTATGTAAGACTCAAATAAGAAAAAAATCCTCAGTACATGCAGAACACCCCACTCCATGTGAACTGGAACATGGTGAACATCTATTCGGAAGCAGACACCAGAAAATGGATGAGACACATGACAGAACACAAGTGAAGAAACTTGTACACACTCTTCAGCACCTTTCTTCATCTCCCAGGATCTTGTGGTCTGCATAAGAGAGGAGCCCTCAACAGCAGCCCTGCTGTGGAAATAACACTAGTCTTACTCACGGTGCAAAAGGTATTCTCCTGCAGCTGTTCATTCTGCAACACAACTTAAAAAAACAGGAGTAAAAGCGTTTATGTAAAAGATTTAAAAATATGAGTAATTTCTTTTTTGTTTTCCCTGCCTTCCTGGGACAGTGTGAATTCATACAGTGTTCACAGACCCTGGCAACAGGTTACTTTTCCCTTTATAAACAGAATATTGCTATAAGATTTTGTATTTCCTGTATTTTCATCCAGAGCAACGATACAGGAACCAAATGCAATAAAAAGCTGTTGCTAAAACATACACTGAAACACAAACTGGGTTGAAGGAACAACTGTCGCACTTTGCACACGATTCAGAAGGGCATCTGGGTTCCTGCTGTCACCAGAAGTTGTATTTTAATCGCTACAGAACATGATATGCCAGAGATAAGTATGCGAGAGCTGCAAAACAGCCAGTATTTTTCCTCAGGTCATGTCAGGCAAAAAGTACCACAGTTTCTTTTCTGTCTATCTGATTTTATGCCAATGTACTCGGAAAGCTGTCGTCTGGCCTTTCTGTGCCTGTGATGTATTGCATCAATCTCCCAGTTCCCACAAGTTCATTTTTAAAGAGCTTCTGTTCATTTATGTCTGCCTCGTAAAAGATCTCTTCTGTTGTTTTTCTCCCCACCCCCTTCAAGATTAATAAACACTCTGCTAAGAAAAGGCTTTAGCATCAATAAGATTTCATAACTGATTAGACAGGAGATACTCTGGCTGCATTTGCAATGGGCCTCTCTCAACTGTTTTTGCTTCTAAAATTAGCTTAGCTATTTCCTGAGAGAAGTCTCAGGATAGAAGCAGACACCCAGAACGCGGCACATCGGAGCTGTGTCAGGCAGCACACCGAAAAGCTCATCGGGCTGCCCAAGAAAACCGAGAAACTCCTCAGCTCCCCCTCCGTCCGCAGGGGCCGCGGAGCCCCAGGCTGCAGAACCCAACCCGGACGTCTCTATTTGGGAGGCTCAATGTCCGATGCAACAAGGGAAAGCCAGAAACAGATGCTGAGGACAGAACGCTGCTCATTAACTCATAAAATCAGAGCTCCCGTTATTATTGACGCCAGGCCTCGTTCTCACTTTGCTGCTGAGCAGCCACCACGCCACGTCTGCCAAGAGCAAGATCTACTTTTCCCCGAACGCCCCGGGTGCATCGCCGCAGCCACCTGAAAAGCAGAGGCAGTAGTTCACCGAAACGTTGCCTGCCTCATGCGTAAAAAGAGCTTCTACTCAGTTTTTCAGGAGTTGTTGAGTTCAGCCAACTTACTGAGTTCTGTGAAATTCAGTAGAGTAAATTTTGGAGCAAGGGACAAAAGTCCTGATATCCACGTTGTAAGTAATGTATACATGTCAGAATCTGTGCAGGCCCTATTTATGCAAGTTTACACCCTTCTGACAGTAGGAAAAAGGTTGGACTCTGATAAAAATAGGTCACAGTTACTTTTGCAAGGCACATATCTTCTCCTTAGCTCAAGTTTGCTTTCTCCGACTGGCCAGCCCATATTATGAAATCAGAGACAAACATTTGCTTGAGGTCATGGTGCGGCGAGTCTCACGCAAGAGATTTAACGTGAGGGCTTTCCTTTTAAAACGAGGAACTGACAGAACCAGGTCCTGTTAAGGACAGCTCTGAAATGGCAGGCTGAGGACGGATATTTGAAGATGCAAACAGAATGGATGATAAGAGAATTGATGCAACTAAACATAAGCCTGAACTTCCTTATTTAATGAATTTCCAAAATATACTATAATGCTGATTTTAGTCTAATCGAGTTATCATTATCTTCTAGGAGCTTGTGATTAATTTAATATACACTCTTAGTCAGTCAAGATAAGACTAAAGGCTTCTCTACATGAGGACCGTTGCCAGCAACTCGCTTATTATGGTTTGCTTGAACTGTATTAAAAAGCTAATTTTTCTTTGCATGCTTAAATCCAAATCATATTAGACTCTGCTAATTATAATCCCATTATAAACACTGTTCAGCCTCATCTAGCCTACTCAGACCTCCTGCTAAAGGAGCTGGCGCAGAACAGACAAATCCAACATGCTACAGAAGTGCTTTAGAGCGACTGTGTATAAAAATATCAAGCCAAGAAGCCAGCAGAGACTGGGCAGGAACTGAGCATAGTCCCTGCATTACGCACATCCAGTTGTTGACATGCTGTGCACATTGATTCTCCTCACTGCTGTTTGTACAAAGAGACAGTTCCAAAAGTAGCATATCGTGTAAAATATACGTTGCCAAAGGAGAGATGCTAAATGGCTAAGGGCAATGATTTTCACAACTCTTGGGATCCAACTCTGTTAAAGAACCTGAAGATTTGTCTGTATCTTCTAGTCAGATAGCCTCCAAGCCCCACTGAAGTGCTGTTCACCGGTACACACAGAGGGGGAACTCCGGTCAGGGCAGCCGGGACGACCGAGACTCCCACAAGTGGCCTGTAGCGAACACCCCGCACCTCGTAATCACCCCCTCCCTCTGCCATCACAGGACACCAACGGTGGAGCGCGAGGGCGACATTGCGTGCGGAGGCCAGTGCACACCTGGTGAGCGTAACGTTCCTTTCCCAGGAAGAACAGGACTCACACTTTTAAAGATGCGCGGAGGAAAAGAGCAGCGATCGTGCTCACCTGCTCCACAACGCCCCCGTGGTTAAGGAGCAAAGGAGAAATGCTCCCAGGTGTACATCAATCCAGATAAAGTCAGAAATAAAGATACAACGAACCCCCAGAACTCTTGTTGGTAGCAAAGGGCGTTCTACATCAGCCTCTGCTGGCTGCATTTTCCACATTTTTACTCCAATTAACCATAACAAATTACAGTCATACTGTAGCCAATTTATGCTACATAAATAGAGCCTGAAAACATGAGCTAGAAAGGATCTCATGTGATCGGTTCTGTTTTCGCAGAGTTTAGGACAAAATACCCACCGAGGGCAGGGCACTCTGAAGGCACTCGTACAGCAGCAGCGGCTCCACGGCAGGAAGATATCCAGACCTGGTGCTCCCGCCTGCCTCATGCAGAAAGGAGAGCCTCGTCTCCGCAGCAAGTTCATCCTCCCAAGTTTCTGACATGCGTTATCTTTGGGAAATCACATATCCCAGCTGACTAGTTCCTCCCTCATCAGTGTCACAAGCCTTTCTGGACATTTCAGACATCATTAAGCCTCTGATGTGGTCTAAAATATAAAAAGAAGCAGTCAGTAAAACTAGCTGGCATCTATCAATACTAATTGTAGCTCCCAGAGAAAGGCATGTCCAGCCTTGACTTCGTCTTACACATTGTATCACTAGAGATAGGAGAAGAGTTGGACTATTCAGTAAATCCTGACGTAGCTCTAACAGCAAAGCAAATACAAACTTAATTAGTTCTTACGCTTTATTAACTCTATGTGCTAACCGTGTATGTGGTACATTACACACTTAAAAGTAAAAATATGCCTTAATCGTTCCAACGTTTCCCAAGCCATTGAGGCAGCTGAACAAAGAGATCAAACTATCACTGAGAACACAAGCCTAGTCTCTCACTTCCACATAGTAGTAAAAGAAATGGGGCTTTCAAGTTTAAAAATCAATTACTGTATGTTTTATCTTTAGAGATACAAATACGAAAGCTTACATTAGGACTGGATTATTAATTAATTAGTACTTCATGCAAAGCAGACCAGTTTAATATTTTGTAATTTTGAAGTAGCCTTCGCATCTGTAAATATTACTCAACCTCCTGCTTTTCTTCAACCTCTTTCTATCACGAACTCGCAAAAATGATATATTTTGCTTCACCATTTTGCAAAAAAAAGAAAAAGGTCAGGAAAGGAATTACAAGAAAAGCAAAGAATAAAGATAAGTTTAGGTAAAAATGAAGAGCAGGAACAGTATATAGATTTTTTACTTTGATTGTTCAATACATGGTTTAGCAGAGAAATGGTGACCTCAAACACTAAGAGTTTACCAAGTCTGTAAATACACAAGAGAACAGTAAAGCATAACATTTCTAACAAATAATGGACTAGGAACAATATGGACTGAAGCCCAGTCTAAATTAAACATCTTATTTTTAATTCACTCACAGCTGTTCTGAACCTAGTTTTACTTACAGTGTGAAAGAAAACACTGGAGGTATTTCTTATCTGCTGCAGTTAGACACTAGGATCTCATAATTGAAAACTGTTTAGAAATACAGCAAGTAGTTACTCGAAGACAGTGAGCTAATCAAGTACATAAATTATATACACAGGCGCGAGCCTCCCTAGCTGTCTACGTGAATTATTTATGTGAGAAATCTGACTTTAGTAGGACTCTTCACATGCACATAAATATTTGCAGAACTGGAAATCAGTCAAATGCTGGGAAAAAAGTCCTCTTACACTAAAAAAAAAAGTTTCAAATACGCTGGGACAACATCTAAAAAAGTGATGAAGCTCTTAAGTTCCACTGTTGATCATGACATCATCACAAGAAAGAAGTACAATGAAAAAGTTCCTTACGTGTGTATGAGATCTAAGTCCAAAGCCAATGGAAACATACAAATCACAACCAATTAACGTGTCTCATCTTTAACAAACCATTAGTCCACTTCAGTTTTTGTCACCAGTGGAACGGCTGAGGCATCTGACATACTGTCTGATTTTCCTATTAAGCATCTTCTTGGGGGCGAGGCGGGGCGAAGCATATGAATGCATGGTTTCAAATTAAGGATTTTATACTGACAAAGCAAGCCTGTAGACCAGGACGAGGATCTGGACTTTGGCTCCATCGCAGTGAAGATTACTATCTTTAGACCTGGCCTTTTCTCATGTAGCAAGGGATTATATTTACCAAGATACAAGGACTGTAAATTCAGGCTATCTAGAAGAGAACCCGAAGCATGCAATGTACCCATGGTGTCTGCTGTGAGCACAGCCATTAATATTTTACAGCAGTTGAGAACCATAAACTTTATTTCCTGCACATTGTGCTTGTGTATGCAATAAACCATAGCTAGAAGTCACCGAATTTAGCTCTGCAGTGAAAGAGACACTGTCATCAACAGATAGAATGCACGAACGGTTTTGCATCCCTGTGTATATCTCCAGCGGCCACCTATGGTAATGTGTGAATACAGATAAGAGAGAAAATTTGACAACTCTGTACTGAATGGAAAAGCAGCCACCCACGTCTGCTCAATGGAAGAGAATCATTTCTGAGACAGTAGCGTTAATGAAAGTTGGTGTGAGAGTTATAAGAATAATGAACAATTCTTATTTCCTTACAACACAAATAAACGAGGTTCTTCACTTCTCTTGCTCTCCCATAATACAACCAAAGCATATTTTCAAGTGTTTCTTTCACCTTCATTACAGACTTTCCAATCCCTGCCCCAGATTTCTGAGAACAGAAGTCCCAAGCCATTTTCTTTGATGGCACTATCTAACTTGCTTCTCTCTTGTATATCTTGTGTATCTAGTATTCATTTGTTTTGGAAAGAACTATGGCAGAACATATGATGCAATTATCCTGATGCAAATACTGCATGAATATTACTACAATACAGCTCCATCTAACATGAAAAACAAGTAGCTCTAGCATTTAGATAAATTCTTGTCTTTCTCATTAATTCTTTTTAAGTCCCTTCCACTTCTGCAGAAGCTGCCAAACAGTTGTCTGTGTGTTAGAAAAAGCCACTTTTCTTGTTTTTCCACTCTGAGTACTCTCTGTTGGTGTTGAGCTCCATTTTTCAGCTCTTTGTTTTCAGTTTTCCATAAACTCTCCAAGTAGTTTCAATCCCAGCGTCATCTTGTATACAAGTATTGCTAAATTTTCCTCAAGACAAGAAAGTGTCCAATTTCTGCAACGCACTAAACCCTTCGGTTACACCTGGCTTCCTCTCGGGTGGTCATAACTTTTACCATTTTTGGTATCCTGAATCTACGTCTTAGTCAGCCTTCCTTTAAGTAACCCAGACAATACCGTTAATGGGTTTTTGGTGGCTTCAAACTGTTAGCAGATGGCGCAGCATGCAGCTTGGAGTGATTCACGAAATACACAAAGGATAACAATCTACTGGAAGTGTCTCATCCCACTTCACAGCGCTGAACCAAAATTCCAGCTGCACAGAATTTGGATCCTGCTGCATCATTTACAGGGAAAACGACCTTTCCGCGCCCCCCCCCCCTTTCCCTCACACAAACACTGTAGGGGCCAGGCCTCCAAAACCAGCCAGAGATGATAGTGTCCCATATTGAATAAATCAAAAAATATTTCTGAAACTGTCACGCATTCTCTTCTGGCCTTGACTTTTGTATTTCTATCTTACTATAAAATTACATGTTTATAAATACTTTATAAACATAACACAAATCATCATTGGCAGTTCACATCCCATTTGGTAACTGGCAAAGTAAGAAAGAAAAACATGGAATGAGACTTTCCCACGTATTGAAGGGGTTTGAGCATGTAAAGGCGATACAAAAAGATGGGACATCTATGTAACATGCTACTACCATTAAATTATTAGAAATTTGACTTAAATGTTTTGTCATTGGGACTGTTCCTTTATAAAACTTAGTGAGGATTGCTTTCACCTTAAAGATATGTTACTACACCTTGGGGTTGCTGGCTAGGAAGAAGGCAGAAGCCAGGAAAAGCAACATCTGCAATTCAGCACGAGCACTGGGCAGTCCCTCTAGAGTCACCCAATCTGACTGAGTGGAAACAAGGCAGGTACGGCACCAAGTGAAGAACAGAAAAATTGAAATGCAGAAACACATCAAGCTCCAGGGAGCCAGAATGACTGTGATTGCTACAAACCCCAGCAAAACAGCACCACAGAAACAGGAATCAAAGACTGTATGAGCTGGGCTGCCAGGGGCGCCAGCAGGGCAGCCCCCCAGCAGCAGCGGGTCCCCCGCACCTGGCAAAGGTGAGCAGAGCAGGTCCGGGGCCAGACTCGGGCACAGCCCAGGTCTTCAGGCAGTGTACGAGGAAGGTCCAAGGTCAAGCCAAGAAGCTGAACCAGCAGGCCAGGATCAGATCTGCAGATGGTGACCAGGGTGATGACCGGGGAAGCCCACAGCGACACGGCAGGTCTGCAGTCAGGCCAGAAAGTCGAGTCTGTGGGTCAGAGCCAGAGCCTGGATTAACAGGGTACAGAGCCAGGGACGGGCTGGGCTGCAATGCAGGGGCCCTACGGGTAGCAATGGAAGGGGGGACGAAGGGGGGGATGCACTTGGGGCTCTGGCAAGGTGTTTTTTCAAGCCTGAACATAAAGATGAGTTCTGGATACTGAGCCTCAGGTATCTGGGACAGCATAATCCTACTGCACTTATCTCTCCATTTCTCAGCATAGTGTGACACCTCCCCTAAGACAAGCTCTCTCTTTATCATCTGTCAGGCAAAAAGAACTTTTCTCACTAGTACGTAGACAATATTAAGTAATAGTCTCTACTATTTCTGTCAAGTGGGACAGCAATATCTGTCTCATTTCCATGTACCAACATTTAATTCTGACGACTTTTTTCCTTCGTGTAACCAAGCAGGTAAGGCAGTGAGACAGATACAGAAAACTCAACACATCCCTCACTCTCCTACTGTTTACCAGAGAGTTGGAAATTAATTTATATGGGGGGGGGGGGAAGTACAAGGGAAAACTGATACATTATCTTATGCTGGTAACTTTTGACAGTATAAATATTCTCTGAACTGAGAAAACAATGGTTTGGAGGAAGACAGGAGTCACTGTAAAGATACTACTTCCCAAAACACAGCTTCAAGTTAAAAGAAGATACACGAACATCAATGCTTTTGTCATCCCCAGGGCTACCCTAACAACCTGCATTACTTTTTGCCCCTCCATCACTAGAGCATTTCCAGGATTCAAACCAGTCTCTTTGGTTAGTTATGCCTTTCTGATAAAATCTGCTGTAATATATACCACTCACACACATATACAGTTCCTAAAAACATGCACCTGATGATGCTCCATCACTTTAGAGAGCAAACCCCTGCTCTCACATTATGTGAGTGGAGATACAGGGCTGGATGTCAGAGTGACATTTAAAAGATGAAACGGGAAAAAAATAAATGAAAGCAGCTGAAGAAGCTTAACTTTAAAATATCTTTTTTTCCCCCCCCCTTAAAACCAAACTGCATTTTCAACAGTAATCTAGGAATCTGTAGTCATGTTTAGATCACCTAAATGTGCTGCCGCATTTAGACTTCAAAGTAAACATTGAGCACGAAACTTCCTGAAATGCTCTGCAGATTTCTAAGTGATTGAGAAATGACCACAGCATTACTGGGAAAATAAAAAGTGGAATGAGAAAGATGTGGTTAAAGAAAAAGCTCATAATATTCTCTTCCGCTCTCGGAAAACAATTTTTCTATTGAGAAACAAAACTGGTAAGGCATGATGCGGTTTTATTTCTTGAAGCACACCACATGGTAACCATGATGAGTCACGTCAAATGTGCCCAAACTGTGCAGAACGTTACTTTAAATACTATCAGCAGAATTATGCATGTGTTTTATTTCCTCAAGACTTACACTTTGCTTTTCCATCAACTGCAAAAGCAAAATAGCTTAATAATATCTTAGTAGACTTGATAGGGACATTGAACCACAAACTGTTTGGTCTTATGTGGTACAATATTGTCCATTAAGGACAAGGAAATCTGACTCGTTACTATAAAAACATTTTTTTCAGTATTTGTTGTGAAGAAATGGTAATTCACGTACACACTTGTGCACACATTTGTGGAAAGTGTTTCAAGTAAGAGGTCCTACTGGATATTCAAGTCAGAAATTATTTTTATGAGAAATATCCGACAGTTACATCATGTTTTCTTGTTTTAATTGGGATACAGCAATTATGTTGGTACCAGACTGCCATCAATAACATTAGGAGAAATTAATAAAAATATTTGCTTAAAAGCGCACTGTATTTTTCATTCACTGAACTGTAAATATTGGATACTGATAAAACTGCAGATGATTGCTTAGTTATTGTCAGAGATGTAGCCCTAGCAATTAGCAATGTGTACAGTTTAAAAAAAGAAGTCAAATATTAACATAATCTCCAATTGATGTAACTACAGCATCAGCAAACCGAACAAAATATGGAAAATACTTGCTTATCATGGCAAAACATTTAACTAGACTTGCAAAGAGCCTTCAATATAACGAACTCTAGTTAGATCTTATTAACAGAGGGAAGTGATATTATTCAGATCAGACAAAAATGCTCCATGGCTAAACTGTTTTTAGCAAGATTTGCAGCCATCACACATAGAGAAACCTACCACAACCTCACTTAACCTTGTAGTTGTAACTGTTGGAACAACTCTGCATTATTACTACTTTTGCTAAAAAAGAGACCAACACTGCAGATTTAGCTAAGTCACCAGGACGAAAAGTCTTGCAAAGATAAGGACGTCCAGCACTTTCATCTTGGAAACTCAAGAATAAATCCATTGTTAACTAAACAATGACCTTCGATATTACCCTGTGCGGTAGTAAGGCAACACACAGCCTAAGTAGTGGGAGGGAAAGAACAATAGCTCCTTACAGGAACTGTTTTGGGAAGCACAGAAAGGATTTATGAACGTTATCTTAAAATGTAGCTTAAAAATAAGAATTTGACAGTGAAACTGACAAATTTCACATTTCAAATATCATTAAAGATTTGTTGAAATTTTCCAAATTAGAGCCGATTTCAGAAAACACTCCAGAAAACACATTCGAAAGGAGAATTTTGTACAAATAAGTGAATACAAAAAGACATTTTCAATCTCTGAGGTGTGGTTTTCTTGTGGTGGTTTTTCGTGTGTTTGTGGGTCTTTTTCTCCTCCTTTTACACTGTTCTCTCTTTGTGTGTCTTGAGGAGATAAAAAACAAAACAAAGCTCTTTCCTCTATCTTTTCACGGATAAATAAAAAAAATTCTCTATCATAACAGTTGACTTAACTCATATTTCCCTTCCATCTCTAAGAGGTGGAAGTCATTAAGCATTCACTATGTGGAGTGACCCTGTTTTTATTCATTCCGCTCAGATAAATTGTACGAAAGTATTCACAGACTTCATATCCTCCATTTTCTACTTCTACAGCATCATGAGAATAAATCAATCTGCTATTTGATCTGACATTTAAGCTGCTGATACGCACATGTACAGATAGAATGACCATTTTCCCTGCAACACGCATTTATTAAAAGCAACATCATGAACTTTAAAGAAAACCCACATAAGCTCATTTGCACTACTAAATGAAAACAGCAAGTAAAAAGTTACTCCTGTGGAAGCTTTAGATGTTGCAATTCAAATAGAAAAACTGCCAGTAACAGGTCATTTCCATGAACAGATGTAATCATGTATAAGCACCTATTCTAAAGATACAAAACCACTGACCTTGTAGATGACTGCCGATTTGTATTTTCTACAATCTGTCTCCTTTCACAGAGCAAAGGACTCTGCCAGCAGTACCACAACCATCTGGATCCAATCTTCCCTCTGCTCGGGGTAACAAACTCTTCTGGTGAAAGTTCATTCTATCGGGCTTTACTGTGACCAAAAAAAGTTTTATTTGTAGTAATACATTGGGGAAAAAAATATTTTTCTCTCAAGCAAACATTTAATGAGCCTAGTGGTGTGCCTTATTTCTTTCTTCTCTTAGCCAAAAGCCAGACTACGGCACTTTCATGTGTCTCTGGGCAGCTATCCACTCCTAAATCAAAACACGGTTGAACAGACAAACTTGTATTTTAAATTTGTATCTTTACACTAAATTTGCATTTTAAAATAATTCATGCACAAAACATAAAATGTTACACTGTGAAGGAAGAAATCAGGCTACGGCAGGATTCTTAAATTTTTTATGGACTATGTTAAGACTGGCAGCCAGAGAACAACACTGAGATCACACTCAAGTTTTACATCGGGATTTTGTGCTAACAAACTTTTAGCGAATGCAAGACACAGTGATCTCTTTTGGGCAAGAGGAAACAGCAGGTGCACGGCAGAACTCTTCACGGAAACTGAGCTTATTGTTTATTCTCATTATACCCACATTTCGGTTCTGACAGCTACGCCGCACCATATGTTTGTACCAGCAGAAAGCAGTAGCCCTTTAAATAAATCAGAACACAAACCCTTCACCATTCTAAACAGGGCAAAATACAGTATCGTATAACTGTAAGATCGATTAAGGCCCAAACCTCTATTTTGATTTTTTTCAGCACATTTGGTAATTCATCAACTTCACATACAGCTTTACATTCATGTGATACTGTCCTAGAAGTAGGCAACGCACGAGTAATTGCCTTTAAAACCAAGACACACATTATGAAAAATGATTTTACAAGCTTGGTGAAAATGGCCAAAAAATAGCATATGGGTTTTGATCAGGGGGGGGAAAAAAGATTGTATGATCTCACAAAGCACACTAGTTCTGAGTTGTTCTATGTCTGCACTAAATACCCTTTTTTAAAAAAAATACTTTTCATTCACACATTAGACTAACAAATTCTGTTAAAATTTGATCTTTTTATCCATCCTCTTTTTTCATTCCACAGATCCAGAAAGTTTGCTTGCAATATACATTATTCTAATTTCTTAAAAAAAAAAAAAGTACTATTAACATTTGTTGACAGTTGCAAAAATAATGTGCTGCTTTAGCAAAGTTCCTTTTCCTCTTGTACATGACCAAGCATGCAAATGAAAGAATGGAATGACTTCAGTTGACGTCTATTACGGAAGAGCAAAACCTTAGAAAATTCTCCAAGAATATCAGGGTGCAGCATGAAATCATCAGGCTACCAGTTAGAAAGACAGACAAATCTTTCCAACAGGTTGAAATAGAGTTTAGAACAGAAATGGAGCAAGAACAGAAATGCCCTTTACAGAGGAAGAGTCTTTCCCTTCCCCTGAGCAATAGTGCTGCAATGAATCACTAAATTAGGGAACTCTCACACACAGTTTATGTTCTCATCAACCCGATCAATTTTGCACAAAACACAGACATGGATTTTATGTTATTTTCTGAAACAGATCTTACCCTTCCGGCCACAGCAATGACCAAGAGGATCCTTCCAGCAGTAGGAGAGCACAGTATACGTTTTACTTCTTTGGCCAAAATTTTATCTTGTCAATACATATGAAGCTCCAACAGATAACAGAGTTTGTTTCACATCAGAGTTTAAGCAAATTCTCCAAATATAGTATATTCTTATGATACAAACCTATAAGACCAAAGGACCTCACAGTTCAGTGAAGTATGCCTACAGGCAAAGTAAGCAAAACAAACATCTTTTACTAGTTTTAAATGACTTTCAAACAATCCAAGTTCTTTTCCTTGGTTTTCGCTCTCTTTCTAGTCTGAGTCTTTTAAGAAGAAACTGGAAGTTTTCTAAATGAATTTATACACACTAACAGTGTTTCAGTAATTCAAATATTCCGTATTGTTACAATGGCCCGTTACTATCCTTACCTAAATGATTCGCCAATTCATACTTCATGCAGGAGGAGCCCTAAGGCTGCAGGACACCAGGTCAGCTCCGTTCCCCAGACATTCCCCTTGGTCCACAGAAGGCAGGTCAAGCATCTTCCATTACAATGTTGCTATCAGCAAGAATCTTTCATGCGTGTTTTTTTCTTATATTAAATTACCTCCCAAGTCTTTAAAACAATGCTGTTTAATTTAACATACTCTACAACAGTACTACCTTATATCCAAAAACATTAACGCCCTGAAACATACACCTTCTTTCTAACCCAAATTTATAGCACATATACTTAAAGTCACAAGGGTGATGATATCCAATACATACCATAATGATCTTATCCAATAACAAAATATCACAGAAGAAAGTTTGCCAAAATAAAAATGGGAATATTTATTATATTTTCTACTAAAGCAATGCAGATCTTTTGAGATTATACATTGGTCTTTGCAAATGTTTCCACGGCTAAATTCATACTTTTCAATTTTGTAAAAAAATTAGACACATACTTCATAAAAACAAAGACACCGGGTATGTCACTGAACCATTGAATAATCTTATAATTGTTAGTAGAGATGAGCAAAGAAAGCTCATGCTTATACTTAAACTCTGGCATTTGCATCATTATCATATATTCAAGTGGGACAAAATGGGTACATTTTCCTTGTACATTTTTAGGTCCACTTCCAAAGCTTTCAGAAATCAGACAGACTGTTAAATACTGAACTTGACCAAGAGAACCTAAACATTATTTAGCAGTACTACATGCACAAGATGCAGGGGAAGGAAGAAAATTAGACCCGTGCATACAGTACAAGACAAATGGTTACAATTGTCAAACGTGCGCTGGACAAAATTTAAGTTTATGAAAAGTTTTATTTGTTGTCATGAAAATAGTTTCAGAAGCACATAATTGTATGTATTTTTCAAACTCTTCTTCACTTGGCCTCCTGAACTTTCTTGGCATTCTGTTTTTCTTTCGCCTAAAAAACAAAAGGTAGATGGTGTTAAGCTCTGCTAAGACAAAGGTCTTATTTTTGGAGCTTTGATTGACTACTTACTACGCTTTTGAACATTCAATAAAAAATACTGTAGAACGAGACAAAAAAAAGTAGACCCTTCAGAAGTAGCTACTACTATTTTACTAGGTTCCTATATAAAGCCTTTCAAGAATACCTATATGTTTAAATATATAATACAAAAGAAACTATAAGATTAGTTAACTTCCATAGAGAAAAAGGAGGGGGGAAAAAAAGCACTATTTCTAAAACATAGTTTAACCTTCACTTTTCATACCTCCATAATAATTTAATTTAACATAGAAATAACTCTTCCTAGTGAAAACACTTCATGTCACAAGAAAACACGGCATTCAGATATACTGATTATCACAAATTAAAAACTCTGAAGCAACCAAGATCTTAGTTTTTCATAGCTTTCAAAAGAGCAGAGTGGAAAAAACTCACAAGAGTTCCTACCAAGGTATTTGCGAACAGATCCTTATATAACTTGCACCCATTTCTAGATAGCTTGAATATGCAGGAAATAGCATTTTCTTCCTTATGAATTTAGTGAAAAAAGGTTAGGCAAGAAGAGGGGACAGTTCAGATGCAGTACTAGCCATCTTTCTGCTAAAACATTTGTTTGTTCTGAATCTGACTGCTGCTCGTTACCATTTATTATTGGACAGGACTGGATCTGATTCAGTGGTTTAGAATTAAGATCTGTTACCACCAGCTGCTCAGGTCCACTGGGAATTTACTTGTAAAAGAAGCTTGATGGTGTTATAACTAACTCCTGCTTACATGAAACTGGATTAAAACTCCACAAGTTACCCAAAGAAGGAAAAGATTAAAAACTGAACGCAAAAGTTACCGTCTTATAAACTCCTGGCCTGCAAACATACTTTCCTAAATAAATTCAGCTAAAAAATACACTCATTAAATAATATTTAGCTCTTTTTTTGTGATAATAATATAGAGATTCTTTTTTCAGTGAGAGTTCAAAATCAGGGATACTGTCTATGGTAACCTGAGCAAATATGTAAGTCAGCACTGATCTGATTACCATTCAAGTACTTGACTAGCCCTACGGTTTAATAACCGAAAGTGACAGACCCACAATAATAAACAATCCTTAATACAAACCTTAATATTAAATCAATGTTAATAGCTAGACAGCTTAAAAAGGGGAGCACAATTAGCCAGTAAATCAGTGCAAGAACAGAGAAAATGAAGAGAACAAATTTCAAGCTGCCTAAATTACCAGAACCTCTGTACAAAGATTGCCATCTAGTGTTGACAACTAGGTAGGTCAAAAAACTGAGTACTCAAGAGTCCAGGTTGGCAAAAGGGATCAATCTTGTACATATTCATCTGTGTATGCACACATTTAAACATCTTCAGTTCAAAAAGGGATATTAAGATAGTATGGAGAATGCTACCACGAAGCAACTGGAGCTACACATCACAATTTTAATAGGACTTTTAATTTCCCAGGTAGCATCTTATGCCCTGTAATGCGATCGTTTAGCTGATACCAAATTGCTTCTTCCTACATCACTATTAGAAATTTTTTTTGTGTTATTAAAGGGGAGACACAGTTTGCCTTTGCACAACAGTGCAAAGTCAGTTGGTCTCAAAATCTCCAGTCTAGCAATACGCCTGAATGTAGCAGTTTAAATAAACCCATGCCATTCATGCTTCCAAGACATTTGACTGCATTTTGAAATTTGAGGTATGAAGAATTATAGTAATATACTGTTTCTTACAAGTCAGCTTGGAAATACTCACTTTTTCTACTAATGGTATTAACTGTTGGTGCTCTGCTAGAGTCTTTAATAATTCCATGATGAAAGGCAGGTAGTTATGTTTTCTTCTAATGTTTTCAATCTAAAAATAAATTAAAAGCATTAACAGAATTATTATATGTCTAAAGGGGGATTTTTGCCATCCCTGTCATGGTTGTCCCCCCATCAAGGGCTGTAGTTCTTTTTATTTTTAGCTGGCTGAAATGTAAAAGTTAAAGCAACAGAATTCTGAGCACGCTGTGAGAAAGCGTGTATCAGATGAATTTACTGCTTAAGGTACAAATTCGCTTAATGGTGTTTTGTCATAGTAGCCAAAAACCCCTCAATGCTTTAACACTGACAAGTACTATTACCGAAACTATCCACTTTTTTCCTCCTCAAATTAAATTACAGTTCAACCTATGTATTTTTACAGTCTCTTGTGTAGTTGTGGCCTCAGACCATACTGAAGACTTAAACCTTTCTGTAATGTAACAGAATAACTACTTTTGTTATACTAAACACTTTGCAGCTTCTACAATGGTTCGGTCCTTCAGAAAGGAAGGTCACTGGTTTTTCAACCGAGAGGAACGACCTCCACAGACCACAAGCAGATACCCCAACATAAAAAAAGTGTGGACTTAAGTGGTTTCCACAATTTTGCCCACATACAATTAGGAAGTTTAAGGTTTTTTGCCCCCCATTTCATTTGTTTGCTCACTCTCACGCTTGGTAAAGCACATGCCTTTTTTTTTTTTTTTTTTTTTAAATAGTTTCTCAAATTGCATCCTGATGCTGTGAAGCTTTAGAGACAGAGTAACACTTCACAACTTAACACATTTACTGTAGAAATATATCTGAAATTATAATTAGAATTATTGAAGTCTTGGTCTGTACCTTCTAGAAACTAGTGAAAACATTTATTTGATTTCTTTATCCTTTGATATGTACATTTATTTCAGAATTTATTTTTAATCTAACCACCTTCTGTACCCAAAGAAAAACAGGTTAAGGGATTATTAAAAAAAAAGTTACCTGCACATTCAGGAATGCAACATGTATTTACATAATATTGTCTTCCTAGCACCCATCCAGTTCCTTCAGATTAATTGCAACAGCCTCCCATAGATATAAAAGCTGGCTTTTTCTTACAACTTTTCCAACAGTTTCATCAAAAAAGCAAAGGCTACATACCTTATATCTTTTTAATTTTTGGTTCTCTTCTTCAATTAACATCTGGTACTTTGCAACTTCTGATTGTATAGAACTTAACATATTACTACTTTGATCTGTATCCATAGGCTCCTCCTTCCGCACAAGAGAAAAAGTTAAATGGATGACATTACTGCTTTTTTATTTTTATTTTCTTTAATTAAAGTAAGTCTTGTCTTAAGAGTATTTCTATCACAAAAAGATTCAATTTTGCTTATAGTTACAGGAACATTCAAGAAATTTTCGCAGATAATCATAAGCAGATTAGCTCAGGTACTAGGAAAAGTTCCACTACTACAGCAAATGAGTCAAGACAGAGCCACGATGACACGGTCATGCTGTACCGAGCGCTCAAACCAGCTCACTCACAACTAACCAGACAGATAACGCCGTAATCCTTCCCTGCTTTTTTTTAGTGATGCTTCATTAGGAGCAAGGAAAGAAGGAGGTGAATAATAAAGCAAAGAAACAGAACTATTATCAGAGAACTACTCCAGCAACTTAAATACCGTGGCCTACCTCTGCAAGTTGCTGCTGTAATTCTGCAATCCTCTGCTCATATATCATCTTTCTGTCAGATACAATAGCCATCAAGTTAAACCTTATCTCACCTTCACTGTATCTAAACGAGAAACAAACAAACAAAAAATCACTTTCAAAATTAATCATTGATGTGACAACTCAAAAACTTCCTCCACAATTTCAACATAAGGGAATTAATTTTGTAGAAAAAAACCCACCTACATGGATCTATTAAAGTTGTGCTCCAGATTCAGTGTTGCCACAACATAAAAGTCAAACCTCAGATGAGCACTATCCAATACGTAACTCCTAATAACTTTCTCTCCCAAAATATTACTATTCTTGTCTATGGTCACAATAAATAAACAAAAAATAAATATTGAAACTGTCCAAAACCCAAAACAAAACATAATATAGTTGACAACAAAACTTGCGCAAGACTGCTGCACACAATAGTTTTTACTTTCTCACTACTGTTGCTTTTTAGAAAATGTTGGAGACTTCATACAATGTGAAAAGTACATTCGCCAATTAGACTAGCAGGCATTTCAGAGTTTGAATTCTCCAAATGCGATTTGGTAGCAATGTTTTGCTTATCAAAAGAAAAAAAAAGGTCTTCAAGTAAAGGACTTTGAAAATGATGTTCTAGAAATGGCACAAAATCAACTTCTACCACATTTGGGGCTGCAGTTTGGGGTCAGAGCTACGAAGTAGGAAAATTTCTATAGCATGTTTTTCTAGCTTAAATTTCTAAACCAAGCCACATACCTAAGGAAAACCTGTTATCTCTAAATACCAGCTGTATAAATATAGTTATTATCTGGTATTTGTAATTATACGCATACACCCAAACTTTATCCATGGTAACGGCACTCTTAGTTTTCACTCGCACAGTTGTCTACCAGAATTCATCATCTTGCTCTTCCTTTTTCAGAGCATTAGTAGGATCTCTCTTCACTACACAAATACCTACTTTAATTAATCATACAGGAACACAGCGCATTTGAGACTTATCTATCACCACATTTGACTCATCTTGGGCAATAATTTCTGAAGTCACTCAGTGATATGCACATAAAAAATGACGCGTAAGAGTAATTCCTTAGAAATTCAGTTAAAAGCCTTTAATTGAAGGAATTTAAAAATAAGGAATTTTTAAACATATATAAGTGCTACGTTTTAAAAGCATCATGACCATTTACTTTTGTATACGTTTCTCTATGACAGGCCGTACAGCACTTATCCAGTCATCTTGATTGCATGCACCTAGAAAATAAACACAAAGAAAAAAAGATTTTTTTTTTTTTTTGCAAAATTTATTGCAGATTCAAGACTTGTATAAGTCAGGCTTATACAGCAATTTCAGAGTATGCAACAAGTTTTTCCTTGGCAACTGCAGTCTCAAATTACTCAGGTGATTTTTTTAAGAGGTAGAAGACACTTTTTAATAACAATATTCTGATAATGTACTGGGCCAAAGCAATGGAGGAAAACTAATTTTTAAGGGCATAAGCATCTAACTTTTTTTTATAGCGAGAAACAATGAGGGTGAAAAGTATGCTATGTAAGACTTCTGTGATAAAAGAAATTAGTTGGTATGACAACATAAAAGTAGACAGCACAAGAAAAACTGTAGATAATTACAGCTGTTCCACAAAAAAAATATAAAAGGATACATGATGGAAAACCTTATTTTAAGATAAATGACAGAATAGCTAGAGGTGATTTTGCAAGTTGATAATGACATCTTAACAATTTCAAGATCTTAAAGCAAATGGAGAGACTCATGATCTTGTGACCATAAAAGTAACGTTACTGGTAGGTCTGCAGACTGTACAGTCTCTCTAACCAGACTAAAGGTGCGATTTAGCAGCAAGTCATTACTCAGCCTAAAAATAAATGCAACTGTCAAGAAAATCGGGAAAACACTCTGGAAATGGAGTTTGGAGCATATTGAGATGATACCAGACTCCAAAGAGAGTGCAGACACATGAAAGGCACTGTAGAGCTTTTCCAGACATAAGATGGCACACATACCGCCAGTTAAGAAATATCACAAGACACAAACCAGGAACAAGTTCTACAGAGAAGAAAACTATGCTGAAAGTAGATATTCTCTTTCAAGAGACTAGAAAAATATTTGCTACCTAAGAAGAAAGAGGTCAGTGTGTAAACACCAGACACATAATGTATAAAAAGTGTTTGAAGTCAGCTGTATACATGCTCCCACAGAAGAAACAAATGGTAAAATAAATGGATAGTTTGTAATCAACCTGGGAAACAAAATAGCTTTGAAAACATGACACGGGAATTGTCTTGGGTGACAATACCACAAAAAGGAAGACATGGGGAAAAATATTAGCAAAGGGAATTGTACACTATTGGTAAGGAAAGCTGAAAAGATTACATAGTTTTACCAGGTTTTGTTAGAGACAGCTCAGAACAACAACATATTTCCTCAGGTAAGGAGAGCACATATCCACAAGAAGTGGGTTATGTGAACTTCTCTCTTGCAACAAAACTATTAAGGTATTAGGAGCCCAATGGATTGCATGACCTGTTCATTTGATTACTGAATGGAGAAATAATCAGAAATGCAGAGAACCGGGAAGAAAACCTCCTTTTCAGACCAACAAAACTAAACCAATATAAATGACTGCAAAGAAGCACAAGCTTGAATAGCACATTAAGAGAATGTTAAAGATATGCTTTATTTTCATAAATCACTTGGTTTGATCATATAGTATACAACTGATTTGTTGTAACAAGCTACTGTTAAAATGAAGGATGTTCAGAAAAAATATGAAATATTACCTAAATCAATTGGTCCTTCCCTTAAGCCATCTAGTTCGTATAGTCGTCCATTAACAGGAACATAGCTTACAAAGTGAAATGCATCTTCTTCTTTTGCTGAAGACTTTGCATCAAATTCAAACATCTGTTGTCTGCAAAGAAAATTTTAAAAAAGAAAAAAAATCTGAGATGAAAAAGAATTTGCTCAAATTTTGCCCAGATTTAAAACATGCGTTACCTGGCAAAACTGTTGTGAACTTGCCGAATCACTTCTGAATTGCTTAGTGCCAAACCTTTCATCTGAAAGCAATTAAAAAAATTAAATTGTAAGCCAACATAGGTATAATGCTATAGTACTTAAAATACAGAAAATAGTAGGCGCTTACCGCAGCATCAAAACTTTGTGAAAATTCTTTAAATTCTGACAAAGTCTCTCCCAGGTGGATATCTTGATGAGCGCAATTTAATAGCACACTTACTATGGCCTGAGTAGCACAAGCATTATTAATTACCTAGAAAAAAGTTTTGAGAATTTGTTCAGTACTGGTGATAAAAACTTAATTTAAGCTGGACAACATCTTTCATTACAAGCACATGCTTTCTATGCCAGTTCACGTTAGAGCTTCACTCTAAACCAGGCAGCAACTCTAGTCTGAGTAGTCACAAAAAAGTCTTTGCTGTAGGAGACTTAATAAAATGAGCTCTGCATGGTTGTCATATACAATTCATTGATAAAACTGGTATTTCACAATTCTACCTAAAAACTGTCACATTACTGTCTCACCACCTCCCTAAAATGATTAATAAAGGACAACCCTCTGAAAAAACAAATAAAGCACTATTCAAAGCAAGCTGCCAAATTACATTATTAAATCTATGATCTTTAAAAAAAAAAGTCAACTCCCCCAAAGAAAATGTCCTTCAAATAATCAGAATTCAATAAAGCACATTATGGAACCTGGAATTTTTATAGAAAGGTTGCATTGGACAAAAAAAAAAAAAAAAAAAAAAAAAAAAAATCAAAATATCCTAGGGATAAAGTAATAAAATTTAGAGGTCTTCCAAGACATAAAGATTTTTTTAAAAGATGGTTTGCTGAATAATAAGCCATATGAAACTTTAGATTTTTCACTTATTTCTTAATTTACAATCTACCTATCCTTTCCAACCTAACATTTAAGTTACTAGTCTGTGTGACACTGCTCCTTAGACTTAAATGTTAAATATGCCATTTTTAGAAAATATAAACAAATCCCTTCATATTACATCCTTGTCTTTAATGTTGCTTAGTAATACCTAAACTAAATTTCAGTATTTAAAGAAAAAGAGAGACTACAAGGATTATGAAATATAATCTGAGATTTAATTAAAAGCACAGTAATCAAATGGTGTAAGACTAAAACACAAGGAAGACTTTGTCTCAGCAGTTTTTTTCTCAGTGAGCTATAGACTAGGAAAAATAATGTATTTTAAGTCTATGAGACTAATTTGCAACTGAAAATGCTACTTAAACCTTAGGACTGGGAGAGAGGGTGTTGATTTTGTATTAAAAAAATCAAAATTAGTTCAGGGCTCTGAATGCAAAACCACTTCCAACAAGACAGGAGAAAAGAATTCAAGAAAAAAAAAAAGAGAAAAAGAACAACCAGTCTGTTTTACAATTAAAGCTAGTCCTTAACAAAGGAAAGCCTACTATGTTAGTACTATAAACCACATCATATATTAATTTTCTATACTTCAGGTTATTCTCAGTTCAGATTATGCCTGTATATTGCAGATGATAAAAAAGTAATAAAGCACGTCTTAAATTAAGAAAAATAAAATCTAGTTGACTTAAATGGTAATCAACGGTAGTCAACTACACAGGCAGAAGAGATTAGCAACCGAAACTCAAATTAAACAAACTGCAGGTACACAAGGCTAGAGTTCACACAATTACAAAATAAAGGACATAGAAGGGAAATCCATCAAAAAAACCCACAAACCACAGACTACTAGAATGACATAATTTGAGAGAAATACCATAATATAGGAAAGGAAGAAGAACTAAAGATTCTCTGAGCTATGACAAAAGAATGGCAGAGACAGCTGTCACAGTAGTACTACGATGAAAGCACGAAGATCCTAAGTGGATCAGAGTGGGCTAACGTGAAGCACTTGTTACAAATATTGTAATTAAGCTGACAGACAAAGTACCTGGTGAGATCTGTGGTGACGAACTGTTAGAACTGTGCTATTACAGCGAATGGAGGGTCACTACAGCAAACGGCACTTGTTAAATGCTAACTAATACAGGCCATTAGAGGGAGAGATAGCACCACCTGGTAACTACTTTTACTGAAAAATCAAGATGGAACAATCAGTTCTGGCAGACCACTAATCCAATAATGGCTTCAAAAAAGAAAAGGGAAATTAAGAGACATTTTGTGCCTAAAGGCAAGATCAACACAGAAACTGTGTTGGACCAGACAGATACAGGAGCTTTAAACAACAGCAAAAATAGCAGGAAAAATTAAACTTGGCAGGGAATTTGTGGTCTCAAATATAATATTTGCCTTTCAGCATAAATATATTTTTGTATTCTAACTACCGTGTGAGTCTGTTTAAATATATAAGAACCAAGCTAAACAATCTTGTCTTACTGCTAGAACACAATACAGAGCAGATGCAGGTCTTATACCAGTAGTCCCCAGCTGTTGAAACGAAAATACATTACAGAATGACAAATACTCTTCAGAAAGCGAGAGGGAGGAGGTAAGGAAAAGGCAGCAAGAACAGTCCTGTAGCAGGGGAATACAAGCAAGTGCAGGTGATACGCATAAGAATACAGTGTTCCTGGATCTAGATGACAGAACTCCCAAATGGATGGAGGTCCCCAGCTAGTGGTAGTGCATGCGGAAGAGCAGAGAGCGAGGAGTGGGTGACAGCAGTATCAAATGCAGATGACTGCAAGGCTCATTTGTCACACAGGCACAGCACCCTATCAATGCACCCAGCCAGTCCAGCACTGCTATACACACAGGGCAGTGAGTCCTTTGAGAGAGAAATTGGTCAGGATACATTGGAAATGAAGGTAGATGGGTATCTCTTACTTAAGGTGCCTCGGCGTCGGCAGAAAACATTTTCTGCATTTAGACAGTAGGATATTATATGCAGGTTGTCTCAGAAAGATTTGTTTATTTTGACTTGAGGAAACCGAAGAGCATTTTCTGTATTTGTCCAGAAATCCCAACATTTGCCTGTATATTTTTGTCCAGGGAGTCCTGGTGAGATACTTGATTGAGCAGTATTCAGGACTCCAACTTAAAACAGATATCATATTTGAAAGATTTTGCTAGCAAAGCTACAAGGCGTATTTTAAAAGAAAACTATAATATATATACAGATATATATGCATATTATTGAGATGACCTCAAAAAACCTGCGAATATTGCCATATCATCAAGTGAAGCTTAGCTTAAAACAACGGACCCACTTGAACAGGCTGCTCTCGCACACTCTTCAGTTAAGATGTGTAACTTCAAAACCATGCACCTTTCCCTAAGGACCCAGTGAGTCTGGATCAACTTAAGGCTGAAGCACTTCAAGTTCTTGATTTGCATTGTCCATCTTGTAGATTACGTATTGGGTTTGTCAAAAAGCTGTGGATAACCCTGTGCTGTCATTGGTAGTATAACCAGCGAATTTCTGAGGTTCACTTACTAAGCATCCCAATGTTACAGAACAGTTGCCTTTACAAAGCTCAACGTGGAAAATTCAGCATTAGGATAAAGTTCTGAAACTTACTCTTGTTTAAAAACCCTATCTAATTTCATTCCTTTGGAATAAAGATATAATCTTCCTATAGGTATATTCAATTCCTGAAAACCACTTCCTGACTTGGATTAGATGTGTTGCAAGTTCACTTCTTAGAAGTTACGTGTTCTCTCAAGTTTAGCTTTAACACTGATATCTGGTCTACCTTAACATTACCAAAACCGAAAACATCAAAAATATTGAGTTTGAAATCAACTGAAGCATTGGAAATGTTAAAAAGATACATATAATATGCTTCCATTAGTGGCACAAAGATAACTAAAGACCAATGTTTTGTTATTAACAGCATTATTTAGATCCTCTTTCTAAAGGTATATGTGTTTTATTTCCAATTAATGAAGTTAATGTTCTATCACCACAATGCAGCATAAAATAAATACATGGCACAAAACAAAGGCATGATACCAATACTTCAGTAATAAAACCTGAAGAGATTATTAAAATAATACATAAGTCTGCAACAATGGCATTATTTTTTGTCAAGAGACACTTCTGCAGCGATCAGCACAGAATATAGGTGTTCCAAACAGTGCTGAAGACAGCTGAATACATTGAGTGGTACAATCCTGTAGCCACTGTGTGTAAAAATAACAGCAAAGACCTACTTAAGCAACACAGAAATCAGGAAATTCAGAGTTAAGGCTGAAATTGTATCCTTAACTCACCTCATTGTGCCTAGGTATCCTAGCTCAAAGGGTATGTAAGATCATCCAGAGTTCTGTGGCCTCAAATAGAGGGCCAAATCATACCTAGGCATAACAGGGAGGCCAAATTTAACATAAGTGCACATAAAAGTGACCATTAAAAAAAAAAATTCTTTAATATGCATGCGTATTAGACAGGCTTCAAAATTCAACCCCCCAACATACTCATGATTTAACTTTGAACAAGATCTAGTTGTCACTTGGAATTCAACTACAACATCGCTATGAAAGTGGACATGAGTAAAATGTGAGCTTGTACAAGCTTCTCATCAAAATTGTGTCTCTAAGTGCAATTTTGAAGATGCTTTGCTAGACACAGCTTGAGAGCTACAGCCTTTTATGTCTAACTAAAGTTTCTCCCCTCAATATGAAATAATTTTTAAGATGAAACATCTAATTAAAATTGAACAGAAATGAAGCCATGCTGTAACAGAATAATTTACTTCCCATATTAAATTGTTGTTACATATTAACAGTTAATTAGTCTTGCTCACACAAGATTCAGAACAACACTTGAAAACTTCTCTGCAGTAAACTGGATTTTATCATCTCTCTTTAGATGGTAACATTTAAAAGCAGACATTGTATGGGAAAGGAAAGAGTCAAAGACTTCTTGAGATTTTTAGGGCTTCAGTGTCATGCGGGTTTTGAAGATATAGATCAAGAGATCAGTAATCTGATATGTCATTAAAATTTTGCTAACCCAGAAAAGAAATCTATTTGTTCTGGGGTTCCAGCCCCCAAATGAACATATGGTTATTCTACTCATTACTTTCATAATTATGACGACCAAAAAAAAAAAAAAAAAAAATCTCGACATCTGAAAAAAAGAGTCCTGAAAGGTAACAAAACCTCATCCTGAAAGCCACCATAAAATTGGACTTAAAACATGCATAGAGAAAATAAACAAAAAAGGCACAGGAGCCTAGTTGCATGATAGCTGGGAGGAGTTGCTATTTTACAATAGAAATCTTTAACATTAATGCTTGTGTTCCTTGGTGACCCAGAAGCATCCACAAACTACAGTTTAAAGAAATTCAATAACCTCAGCACTACTATAAAGAAACTCCTGTTCTCTCTCACCTTTTACCAGCTTTGGCCTGTACAGACTCACTAAACAAATACATCTCATAATGGGCCAGGAGACCAGCCCAGAAAACACGCACAGAGAATTTATAGAGAACTGCTGGCTGATGAGCTGCACTGGCTCAGGGAAGTTCAATGCACAGCTGAGCCATTGCAAGAAAGGAACACGACCGTGAAGTCAAAAGGATACAGGTCGGGAGGACCAAGACATCCTGTTATCATCATCAGCAAATCATCAGATCATCCATTTGCTTGAAAAAAACAGTCCTCAAAACAGAGCTTGTCAAGTTGGATCTCTAGCTAAGGCTAACTTCCTCCAACGTGAAAGTCACAAGAGCTAAACTGGTATTATAAAATCCCCCCAAAATATCAAAACCAGTTTCTCTCATTTATCTGTTGACTTTTAATTTTAATTTCTTTGCGACTATTTATTTTACTAGTTGTCCAGTCACAATACCTCAGTCCAGGCAAAACTGAGCCAACATGAAACACAAGCATATACCTGTCTCTAACAAATGTTTTGATTTTGTTAAGCCACTGCACTTGACTAGCAGACAATATTAAAACATGAAAAAAAATATTCTAAACTCTTTGCAAGCATATATTCCATGCCATCAAGTGGCTTAACTAGGTACTACTACTTTAGAATAGTGAACACTTCTAGAAATTGCTTTCCATGCCGAAATTAATTAATTCTTAAGAGTCACTCCAGCACACCCTCCTTAAGGGCAGCAGCTGAAGGAGGGGGAAGATTAGAAAGTTCTGCACCTTCACAAAGAGATTTCAGGCTTAAGAAAACAGTAAAATATGAATGCTTCAAAGAAAGCTACAAAATAAAGACTTTGCATTGTTGGCCTTTAATGTTCTGCTTTTATTAGCAAGTCTAACATTATCCAAATATTCTGATGTACGTTCTGCTATCTCAAAGCTCAACAAAGCTCCTCTGAGTTACTTGCTTTTAAACAGTGTCACGCTTCAAAAAGAGAAGCGGGTGGGGGGAGGGCAAAAAAAGTGGAGCAAGCAGACAAATGCTTTGAAACTTTTCAGCATCCAGAAGAACAGCAATTCTGGGAGAACCTCTTCTGCTCACAGGAAAGAAACAAGAAGGATGTAAATCTGCCTTCATCTTAAAAAACAAACAAACAAGACCTGTCTAGATTCATATAGGAGTAATTTTCTCCTGTCGACTAATTACCCCTTGAGTTATGTCAAGGATTTTCCCTGAGGTTCCTTGCATCAAGGCTGGTCTGTAGCCACAGCCTACCGATCACTAACAGTGTGTTGGATTAATTAGAAATCACAACCTAAACCAGTGCCTCTCAGACCTGTAAAGGCACTTGGCAATCTACTGCTGATCACGGTATCAAAAGAATGGTGGACACCGCTTGGCAGGACTCAAGAGCTGCAGCAGGGGAAGAATGAAGAAACCAGTATTAAAAAAGACCACGTAATAAAGTCATCCACAATAGTATGAAAGAGTGATTACAAAAGAAACAGATTAAAGATTATTATCTGCACAACAGAAGCCCGTGTACAGAGTAGCCACGAGAGCTATAAATACACCTAATGTTTCCATTGTTTTCCATATTTCAACACTTTTAACTGCAAGTGTGTGGAGACTTGTTTATATCCTGAAATTTACATACAAAACACTTCTGCATTTGTGGGGAAAAAAACCAAACAACACAAAAACCACCAAATCCAACCATCAGTCTATGTGTTAGTCTTCATAGAAAACCTAAAATTTTTCCCTTTGATACGAATGCTTTGGAATTAACACACATAGGGTTACACTTCTTGTTTGGAGTGTTACATTTATCACTGTTTGAGAAGCAGGTCTTCAAAAAGAGCTAGAAACCATTATTAAATACTCCTACTTTCATTCTGGTTACTTTCTCTTGCTTTTCTGGCTTGCAAACAGTACACAGAGCAGCCTGTCAAAGCTGACACAAAATTTCAGTACTACTCAGTAGTTAATAAAACACAGTGGGTTACATTAACAAAACCAATTTTGCTGTAATGTCTAATTTAAACTCAACTTTCTGATTTAAACACTTAAAACTTCCATGCCAAAATGGTCTGCAAACTCTTAAAGGGAAGTATTATCACAGAGATATACTGCCCTAGCTGCAGAGCACTTGAGAAACACAAGAAATAAAAACTAGACCAAAACAAACATTTCTTCCTAGAATTTGTTGAAAGTGGTTTCAAAAAAATAATTTTCTCATCCTGCTGAGAACATTTATGAAGTAATTCTTTATTGCACAGAAGAGTTACTAGAGCTTTACAAGAGTAAAATATCTGATGATATTTTTGTCTGATTTGACTGATCAATCTGATTTGCTTTGCTAATAATCTTTTAATACACAGTTCTTAGTCTCACAGAATTTATTAAAGCTATTGCACCTCGTAAAATCTTAATTTTTGTGTACATATTAACAAACAGCTAGTTTATCTTTTGGTATTAAAAGCTATGTTTCATGACATAACTAAGAAAAAATACTGAACTTGGCTTACCTGTTTAGCAAAAAATATTGTATCCAGTCTGGAATCCTGAACAACAGAACCTGCTGGTTCCTCTCCAGGCTGCCATTTGAAGAGGAAAATCAGCCCATGTACTGGCCTAAAAAATAAAATTGATAGGGGGAGAAAAAATAGAGAGAAAAAAAAAATAAATCACCTGTATTGATTAAAAACACAGTCAGAAACCTCTGCTATTATTTACCTGTATGCTGGTACTGTAATTCTATTAATTATTTCTTTTTAATCATAGGGAACTTCCACTGAAATTCTGAAATGTGATCTTTTAATTAGGCAGAACATAATTCAGGCTTCTTTCCATATATGCTAAACAATCCAAATCTGAATTAGCATTTAGTCAGTAATTTTTGTAAGTCAGGACCAGTTTTCCTGGTTACTGTAACTATTACAGCTGCACAACATTCATTTGAATTCATTAGCAATAAATAGCTATCAAAACATTTGTCAATCACATACAAGGGCTGGAACTAAAGTTTTGGTAATCCTGTTAGGCAAAAATGAAATATTCAAAAAGGAGCTTTCGTCCAACTTCATGCTTTGAGTTCTCTCTTTGATAAGTAGGAGAAATCCAGTTCTCTCTTCTTCTAAAATTGTGTCTTGCTTTTCAGACTGCATGTCCTGCATAGTAAACGGCTTTTACTGCACATTGCACTGTATTTAGTATTCCCATGAAATAAAAACTTATTAGTAAAGGAAACAATTCTTACAAAATCTACAGCTACAATTAAGCAAAAACTTATTCATCATATCAACCTGAATTTAAGGTCATCGCCACAAAGGCGCATGAAAGGTAAACAAGCTACTGTACTGCATGAGAAACTTCTCCTAAGCTCTGATCAGAAGTCTGAGATGCCTTTTAAACAGCAGGTCCACTGAAGGAATTTGAAAAATGCTACGTGTTATTATATTCTTTAACTCTCAAAGTTAAAATACTGTACACGTGTGTGGAAAGGAAGCTGGCCATCACTCCAGCCTACAGAGTTCTGACAGCACAAGGAAGCAAAGCTGTTACTTTGTGAACAAAACACCTAACCTGATGAAGTATCACATGAAGTACACAGTGCAGGCAGCAAATAAACCAAGTTCTTAAGTAACATTTCTGCCATTCAGATGTCACTTGTGAAATATCTTCAGTCAGACAAAAAATTATAAAACTACATCTTCTGTACTAATTGCTGCATCTTCTGAAAGATTAATGATGCAAGCATTAGATATCTGCACAGAAATAGCATATGGCCTGGTTAGGTGACATCTTCCTCTTAAAATCATGTACGTGAACACTGATAACAACACATCATGGACAAAATGATAAAAGAATCAGTATTGCCTAATGAGGGCAGAACTGTTCCATATGATGAGTATTTGACTTCACACACATATGGAAATGGTTCTGCGAGAAAAACAAGTTACAAAAGTACGTAAGTACAGCATATTAATTTAAGGCAATAGATGCAATATCATGTTATGTGAGGAAAAAGGAAGATAAAACAAGGAACAAAAGTCTGTCAAAGAATTTGCCAAACGATACAATACAAGCCAATGACAAAATCATTAAAAATCTATTTTCACATTCTATCTGCTATTAGCATCTCCTTCAAAAAACCAGAAAAGCTAGATTAAGTACTAAGGCATTAATAAAAAGTAATTTAATTGCCAGATATTCAATTAAATCAAGATCCTAATGAACTTCTGTGGAAACTGAAGGAAAAAGACAAACAAACAAAAACAAAGCCACAAAAAAACCACCTGAGTTTAGTATACATTCTTTCAGTGACTTCACACAAAGGCCAAAACCATGCAGATTAGAAAAGTGCCTTACTTCAATTTTTCAAAGTTCTCTGGTTCCAAACTCCATATTTCTTCAACTTGTGCTCCTCTACAACCTGAAATAAGAAAAGATACAGGTTTCTTCAAGTACCCCATTTAAATGGGATGCAGCCAGGAACGACAAACACATGGAAGAAGCATAGTTAACATCTGCAACTTGTATGTCCAGGTTATGGAAAAGTCTATTTACAGGCTTTAACGCATCTTCTTTAAAAAAACCAAACCAGACAGTTCAAGAGAAATTATTTCAGGAATTTCTCCTGTGTATGGTGATGTTGTCTTTATAACTAAGCTGCACTTAAAAAAGAAGTAGAGGAGATTATGATATCTTGAGTCACCTCATGTGCTTTGCTCAACTGATAATAATACTGGTTTTAAAGACACAGTCGGCTAGTCCAAAGCAGAACTTAAAATATGTATCTCCAGAGAAAGACCCATAGTAGTAGACTGAAAATACTGTAAACGATACACTCACACAAAACGTGTGCATAAGACGGATCCCCAAAAGTTCAAATACTTAGTATATGGAAATTTACCTCTTTAAATAGAAACACAAAAGGAGAAGCATGCCTGGACTTCACTTGTGAGAAAAAGCTGCGATGGAAATTATAAATCAATGTAACCTAGCATAAAATCACATTGCTTCTTTGGCCAAAATCCTGTGTAGGCTTATCTGTTGCTACAACCACACAAGATATTAAATGCAAGTCAACATAAAATTTAATACAGGGTGTTTCAAAAAGATGGACACAATTTCAAAGCACAATATTTCACGATGCAACATGTTACAATTACATAAAAATTTATGAACGGTTTAATGAGTTATCAAGTTTTAGCAACCTTTTAATAAGTGCTCTATGTTCCCTCCACCTGCAGTACAGACAACATCGAGGTGATAGTCGAATTTCTGAGAATGCAGCAATTTCAAATTGCGTCCATCTTTCTGAAACACCCAGGGTTCTAAAACCCAAAGCAGCCCTTTGCAGGCTGCCCACCCTCCTGCCGAGCCCCACAGCTCAGCTGGGTCACAGCCAGCCCCTTCTCTCCTGGAGCCTCTGTAACTGACTCAGCTGGCACTCGATGCAAGCGCGTTCCCAGCCCGCTGCAAACGCAGATATCCCCCCCGGCCCCGCCTGTGCTTATCCGGCTCTCTGGCAGAGGCCGACATGTGTCCTGGGTCACAGGAGGGCCCCCGTGCACAGCCCACCTGCGACCGGCACGCTCGGCCCCGGCAGCGGCGGGCAGCCCGCGGGGGCTCGGGGCCGCCGCCGCCAGCGACCGGGGCGGGCCGCGGGGCTGCCCGGCGCCGCACAGCGCGGAGCGCCGGGAGCGCGGCCCGAGGCCGGGACAGCCGCGCAGCGTCACGGGAGACACGGTCGCTCCCACCCGTGTCCCCAGCCGCCGCGCTGCCGCTTCCACGGGAGCTCGTTCCGCGCCGCTCCCGGCCCCGGCGGCAGCGCGCCCCCCACCGGCGCGGGCTGGCGGGGCTCGCCGGGCCCGGGTCTCCGCTCAGTTGTTCCCCTGCCCGGCGGGGCCGCGGCCGCGCTCAACCCTCCGGGGCTCCGCACCGTGCGGCCGCTGGCGCGGCGGGGGGCCGGTGTGGCACCCGCACGGGAGCGGCCGCAGTCCCGCCGCAGCCGGCAGCGGGGCCGCGGCCTCAGAGCCGCCCCGCCAGCCCAGCGGCGTGACCGCAGCGCCCGCGTCCCCCTCACCGAAGCCCTTGATGAGCTCCGTGAACACGCCCGGGTCGCTCTCCATGAGGCACCACTCGCCGGCGCTGCTCCCGCCCGACATGGCGACGGCCCGCGCGCTCCCTCAGGCCCGGGCCGCCGCCGGCCGAGCTGCGAGGCCCACGCGCGCCGCTCCCTTCCCGGCAGGCCCCGCGGCCCACGCCGCGCCTGTCATCTCTATGGTGAGGCGGGGCGGGAGCAGGAAGCGGCGGCAGGGACTGGATCCGGGGCAGCCGCCGCCGCGGCCGCCGCTGGCACCGCCCCGGCCGCGGAGGGGCCCCGCCTCCGCCCCGCGGCTCCGCTCCTGTGGCGGCGGAGGGGCGGCGGGCGGAGAAAACCTCCCGCCCCGCGGCAGGAAGCGGCCCCGGCCCGGCGGCGCGGCTCCATCCGGGCACCGCGGTGCGGGGGCGGTGGGCGCGGCCCCATCCGGGTCCCGGGGATGCGGTCAGGGCGCCGGCGGGGCGGGGCTGCGGGAGACGCGGAGCCTCCGGCGGCCGGAGCGGGAGCCGCCGTGCCTGCCCCCCGCGCCCGGGCTCCGCCGCCGCCCGCCGGCCTGGCTGCCCTCCCCCTCCCAGCGCCCGCCGCCGCTCCCCGGGGCTGCACCGCTGCTCGGCGGCGGAGGCCGCGCTGACCCGGGCAGGCCGTGCCCCGCGGCCCCGCCCAGGCCGCGGCCTCGCAGGCAAGTCGCGCCTCCCGAGGGAGCGCTGAGGGCGGGGAGCGCGGGCCGGGCCCGGGCGGGCGGTGCGGCGGGTGTGCGGCGTCCCCGTCCGGCTCAGCCCCGGCGGGGTTGGCGCGGCTGCGGAGGGAATCCCGAGGGGCCGCGTGTGCCCGCGGGTGTCTGCTGCTGGCACCCGCGCCCGGGGAAGCCCGTGACGGGATTAGCGGCCTGGCCTTTGGGGTTGCGCCTCTGCTTGCCCGTCACTTGGGTTTATCTTCTTTATGGAGACTGGCAGCTGCGCTGACGGGTTTTCAAGTATCAACGTTAGATGCTGTTTTCTCCAGTCAATACATTTTTATTACGCAAATTCCACGGTAGAATTTTTTGACCAAGTATGTGGTTCACATAGTGTTGTATCTCCTGTGCTGTCATCACGCAGGTCGTCATAGCATTTGTGAGCTGGAGAATGTTCTGCTACCGTTCCTGTTTGGATAGAGATGCTTATTTTCTGAAGTGCGAAGACTCATGTTGTTGTCAGAGCTCCGCTGTAGTACAGATGTATTTTGTTACAAGCATATTTCAGTCTGATGGTTATCATCTCTGTTCAACAAACTAGGAGACGTTAGTTATTTATCATCTTCAGTTTAATGCATATAGAAAATTTTGAGAGCAGAGTGGGAGGAAGCAGGTTCTTGTAGAATAAAGCGCTTTCCCACTAGATCCTGGTGAAGTTTAGCGTTAGTGACATTTATTTGTTCTAGCTTATCCTGAGAAATGAAGCAAAATGGCTTTTATCTTCTGTAACCAAAGAAGCACGTCAAAAGTTGATATCTGCAATACCTAATCATTGTCAAGTGGATTTCTTGGAAATGTCATTTGTGTGTGCTCAGGCTTTGATGTGTGCATATTTTAACATCTGTATGCAGTTCGATGGATTAGATTATTGGTGCTTTGTTTGTTTGTTTAAATAGGACCTCTTGGCGCTATTTGGTGGCTTTTTATTGTGTTGTGAGAACTGAGAAAATTGAATTTATTGTTGACATATTAATGTTTTGGAGATAGTGGTCATCATGATGAATTTTCTTTCTGTTACCCTGCTGATTTAATTTCAACTACATTTATTTCAGTTTAAATGTTATGGCTTGAATGTTACCATGCTAGATGTTCTACAAGTAAGTGCAGTGTCGTTGCTTACAAATATTACAGCTGAACTCTCTTGCAACTCAAGGGTATATAAAGACCTGAAAGCCTGTGAATTTTCATGCTTTTTTTTTTTTTTTTTGTCTTCTTAACCTCAAATATAAAGCAGTACAGAATTTGTTGTTATGTCTGTGTTATTTCTCGAATGTCACTTGAAACAGCAGCCTGTTTGAGTCTTCAGTAAAGATAATTTTTTTCTTGAGCTATTGTCAGTTGTCAAAAAGCTGTTGCCTAAGCCTCACTGAAGCCCCCCATATTTAATCTCTCACACAGTCTTCAGACTTAACAGTTTTTCAGTATTTTCATTCTTTATTTTAGCGTTGCGTTTCTTCAGTTGTCAGTATTACCAATTCTTTGGCAAAATACAGTAGGGCAAGATCTGAGTTTTGAGCAATTTAGTATGCAATCTGAAAACCTACCTATGAAAGTGGTGTAATGTATTAGTGGCAAATGGGCATAGCACCAATAATGTTTTCTTTGTGCCTCTTACTGAGGTTAAGTAGTTTCTAAGTTGGCTTTAAGGAAATAAATTTGTCACCATTGTAATTCAGAGATTTTCTTGTTTCTTTTCCCCTGATGTGTATTGTTGCACACTTAAGAGTATACTCTTATTAAATCTGTGAAGTAAAAATTACAACTGTATAGTTAAGATACATTTACTTTGCTAAGAAGTGAGAAAAGAGTACAGTCATCAGGTTTTCATAATAGTTCTTAATAAACTTTACTATTCTTTTGACAGGCCTCTTGGACGTGTAAACAATGGAGGATGAGGAAAATCAAGTGCCAGCCCTGAATGAAAAGCAGGTGCCGAACTCTGAAAGCGGTTATGTGTGGCATGTCACCGACATGAATCGACTGCAACGTTTCTTGTGTTTTGGTTCAGAAGGTGGTACTTATTACATCAAGGAGCAGAAGCTGGGCTTTGGAAATGCAGAAGCTTTAATAAGACTGATTGAAGAGGGTAGAGGTGGTGAAGTTGTTCAAGAAATAAAGACATTTAGTCAAGAAGGCAGAGCAGCAAAACAGGAGCCCCTGCTTTTTGCTCTCGCAATTTGCTCACAGTGTTCTGATGCAAAAACGAAACAAGCGGCGTTTAAAGCCGTTCCTGAGGTGTGTTGCATACCAACCCATCTCTTTACTTTCATCCAATTTAAAAAAGATCTGAAGGAGGGCATGAAATGTGGCATGTGGGGCCGTGCACTGAGGAAAGCTGTTGCAGATTGGTACAATGGAAAGAATGGCATGGCTCTTGCTTTAGCAGTTACAAAATATAAACAAAGGAGTGGTTGGTCTCATAAAGATCTTCTGAGGTTGTCCCACCTAAAACCTGCCAGTGAAGGTAATAAGTTTTTATTTACCTGAAAAGACTGTGTTTTAAACCTTTTATATTTACTGTGGAACTATTTTGGAAACCCAGGTACCATTGTAGACTGATGATTTCTTAGTGATAATATGCTGTAATTTATACCTTAAAAACCCCAAGTGCTTGTATCAGAAATTGACCTGTTTATCTTCAAGGTACAGAGTTTGTTCCTTCTTTTTCTTCACTTATGTCAAGAGAAAATAATACAGTTCCCTCAATTTGTTCCTATTTCATTATTTGGGAAGATCTGTTTGTTTCAAATATGTTAGGATCCTTCCTTCCTCTAAGTTGTGTGTGGCTGCCCTTTTTTATAGCAGGTTCACAGGTCTAAGAATGAAACCTGCTACCTCATTTGCTTGCTAGAGTGACAAATGCCAGTGTAAACATACTAATCCTGCTTGGAAAATATTTTTTATTTTCAATAGGAATTGCTATAGTCACTAAATATATTACCAAAGGGTGGAAAGATGTCCAAGAGGCTTATAAAGACAAAGCAGTTTCTGCTGAGACTGAAAAACTCTTAAAGTATCTGGAGGCTGTGGAGAAAGTGAAACGCACAAAAGATGAGTTGGAAGTTACTCATTTAATAGAGGAATGTGGTCTAGTTAGAGAGCATCTCCTGACAAACCATCTGAAATCTAAAGAGGTAGGTAAACTTTGTTAGCTTTGTGTTCTCTTTAGAGTAACACTTTCCAGAGTCTTAAGTTCAGATTTCCATAATAGCCCTTATGCTGTTTTTCAAGTTATTTACCCGAGTAGCTAGTTTAAAATATCAAAGGTCTTCATATGACTTGTACATTTATTTTAAAACACACTTAATTAATGTACAGATGTCAGTTCTCATAGTTTGGAAATCTCTTTTTTTTTTTTTTTTTTTTCCCCTTCTCTTTCTTTGGTCATAGGTTTGGAAGGCGTTGCTGAAGGAGATGTCCATTTCTGTATTGTTGAGAAATTTAGGAAAGCTGACAGCAAATTCAGTGCTCGAACCACGAGGTTCAGAAGTGGCGATAGTGTGTGAAAGACTGAGAAATGAGAAACTGCTAAAAAAGGCAAGAACCTTTTCATAATCAGTGCTAGCCTTTGTGGTTTTTAGTCTCTTCCTAAACCGTATTTCTTCAGGCAACCTCTTTACAAAATAAAGGGGAAGTTCTTTGGAGGAAACGTGTACTTAATATTTTAAAAACCTGCAGTGCAGAGTACTTGCACCTTTATTTTAAAACTTGTATTTATCATTTCTCATTTGATTCCCCCCACCCTGCTATTTCTGACACTTTTATACAAATTAAGTATATCGACAGGTAGGATCTCTTCTTAAATTAGGGCTGTGGCAAGCTATGCCTCTTGGGTTCATCAGTCGCTTCCGAGTCTTGTAGTTTAGAATCAGTAATAACAGCTTAAAAATTGAGTGGAAGTCACTTGTCTAGGATCCTAGGAAATGAATGAAGAAACTAGCATAGCAGCTGAGAGGAAAAAGAAGACAGAATAAGGAGACGTTCTCCTTTCAGATTGCTTTACTATCCGTCCAAGAAGTAAGAATATAAGATGGGGAAAAAAGGGTTCCCCAAAGGCAGAACAAAATTCTCAGGAATTTAATGGGAGATAGAGAAGACAAGTGGCTTTTTCTAGGAGTTTTGTGAGTTGAGGATATTAAAATCAGGACACTTCTTCAAGACCATACTTGAGTTGAGAACAACAAAAGCTAAATACAAAACTAATTTTAAGTTTGTTCTTATACTAACTCAACTCCATTCCCCTCATCCAGACAGGGACTTTGTTTCACTGTAAGGCCATGATAGAAAATAGCACGGGACAATCATAGATAGAGATGTGAAATTTCTCCAAAATTCTGGTGATGGCCTAAGATAACATTGGGAATTCATTGGAAGATGCTGGAAAGGGAATGAAGTCCATTACCAGTAACTGACAAGTATCAGTTCATGCAATAGCTGTGTGAAGACTGCATGAACTCTTCAAATTTAACAAATTTAAAGGAACAATATATTAAACCGGGGATTTTTGTAGTAAGATCTTAGTTTTAGTTTCCTACTTTTTTTTTTTTCGTAAGGAGTTCAGATTTTCAATAACTTGCTGTTGATTTCTTTTGCCTGTAGGGTAGAATACATCCATTCCATATTTTGGTTGCGTTAGAAACCTACAAGGCTGGACATGGAAGCAGAGGGAAGCTTTGGTGGCGTCCCGATGAAGACATTTTAGAAGCTTTAGATGCCTCGTTTTACAAAACTTTCAAGGTAATATAGTTCTTCAGTTTTTTAAGCTTTGTAAGAATTCTTTGTTTTCTGAAAGCTTGTAAAATGATATGGAAAAGTTTATTGAGTGGATACCAATTTTGAAACTTTATAACGAAAATCTTAGGAATTAGGATTTTATTAAACAAAGAATCAAAACTTCATGATATTTTCAGCTTTCAGCAACCGTATTGTCCTAACAGTACCCCAGGAAGAATTTAAAAAAAAAAAGCCCCACTTCTAGGGTTGAAAGCAGAAGGAGGAAGAAGAAATTAATATATTAATTACAGGTACCTATTTTCTTTTTCTTTGCCTTTTTCCTTCTAGATAGTTGAACCAACAGGGAAACGCTTCGTACTTGCAGTTGATGTCAGTGCATCAATGACGCAGAAAGTTTTGGGCAGCATGCTCAAGGCTAGCACGGTTGCAGCAGCGATGTGTATGGTGAGGCATTCAATTTCTTTGACTTATAACTATTTGCAGCTTGAGCTGCCCTTTTGATATGAAAATGCTCTGAAGCTGGTTAGAAGATGTGACTTGCGCCTCACTGGTAGACCAGATGCTTAAAGCTACTGGCAACCAAATTCAGAAAGATCAATTTGAGGATGTTGGTTTCCAGTATAAATTGAAGTGGTCAAGGCTGCTTTTTCACTTCTCTTAGCTGAAAATACATTCGAATATTTTTCAGCAGCATTCGTAGAATAATACAGGTTGGATTGAGAAATTTTGGAATAATTATTGTGTACATTTGAGTTATCAATACAGCCTTTTTATCACAATTACTTTTCCCTCAATTTGATATTCTAAAGCTTCTCTTGTATTTATATTATAGAGAAGTCAAACTTTTGTTTGTGTGTAAAAACACTTAGTGTTTATGTCAGACGGGAGAGCAGAAATATGGAAGTATCTCTACTTAGAGTAACGAGAGCATTTCTTTAGCTGTGATTTTTGTAATGTTTATTTGTAGTAATATTACAGAATATTTACAAGTGTAGAGTGTAGCGTTAGTGCATAGGAGGAGCCATGTTGACTTAAATACAGAAGGATATGTCGTCATGTTTTTGGTATGGAATGCCTTGATTCAGACGTTAAAAATGCTGAATAATAAAACTAAATTATTTTTTTCCTTCCTTTCTCAGGTTGTAGCACGTACTGAGAAGGATTCCCATGTTGTTGCCTTTTCACATGAAATGGTCCCTTGCCCAGTGACGGCTGATATGACGTTACCTCAAGTATTAGTGAAAATGTATGAAGTATGTAAAAAAAAAAAAAAAAAAAAAAAAAAAAAAAAAAAAAAAAAAAGCTGTTGCTAATATCAGGGTTTAGAAGTCTCAGCAGTTGTATTGTCTTTTCTTTGTAAGCAATTCTTTACTGTGTTTAGTTCGTATCTGTATAGTAAAACACCAGATTTTTTTTCTGCCTTTTATTTAAAGAAAGTCAAGCAAATGTCATTATTTCAACTGCCAGATATTAAACATTGCAGTTTAGGTTGGCAGTGTTGGGTCACGATGATTTAGTTTGAAAAGAATATTTAAAAACCAACCAAACAAACCCCTGAACAAAACTGAAATGAAATGAATAAGTGACCTGTTGTTTAACAAAGAAGCCTCTGTGTGTGATAAGACACGAAGCTTATGTAAAAAGTAATTTTTTCACGGTTCCATGTATATATTTTTTTTCTTGTAAGATTCCAATGGGTACCACCGATTGTTCCCTTCCAATGATATGGGCTCAAAAAACTCAGACAGCTGCTGATGTCTTCATTGTATTTACTGATAACGAGACCTTTGCTGGAAATACTCATCCTGCAACAGCTCTTAGAGAGTACAGAGAGGTAAATACGCTTCTGACTGTTTATAATTGATGAATACGGTACAAAAAAATTGCCAGTTCTAAAAATGTTTTAGAGACTGAACTAGTTGTGGTTTTTTTCACTAAATAATTATGTATTGTTAAAGACTGATATTCTATGATTAGGCAGAATTAATGCACATATTGAACTAATTGCACATATTTAAAACCACTGAATTGCTGAAAGGATTTATAATTATCCTACACTGCTCGATGTGCTGCAACACCAATGAAAATTTGTTTGGCATTCAGGGAATATATGAATTTCTGCGTTCTGTGTATAATTAAGTTTTTTCGTAGGAAGTTCTTACAGAATGAAATTCAGCTCATAGAATTAAATTTAACTTCAATATCTGCAGTAGGTACCACAAAGTTTAAATGAAGTAATGAACATAAGTGTTATGGGAAGCTGTCAATAGGATGAGGTGATGAGGTGAGATTATCCTGTGAAGAAAGCTCATTGTGCTTTAAAGAGGCTACTCCAACTTTTGCAGCTTTGTAATCTTGAAATGGAATTAGGAAAAATACCTTCTCCAAGCGCATTGCTATTAGGAACTCCTATTTAATCAGCAACCCATCTTTTATGCTTTCAGGGAACTGTTTTTTGAACTACAAAAAATGCTTTTTTGCAAGCATGTATGTGTAGACATGAAACTTCATGTCCACCAAGTTGAAATTAATACCAAAAATCTTTAGCTTGCCCACTGTGTTTTCGTTTTCTTAGTTGAGATTAGCTCTCGTTTCTAAATTTGTGCTTTAAACAAAGAGTTCGGTACTCTGGCCTTCATGCTGCTTGCTTTGCTTTACTTTACAGGTTACTAATCTGCAAATTCAGATCATTTAGCAGAATTGTTCAGGCCACAGCTGTTGTATTTATTTGGAAATCCTTGCCTTAGACATAAACACACTCTTAACTCCTGTTAGATGATTTGATAATTATTATTGAAAGTTTTCTCTCAGAATGAACTGCAGAATAGCAAATGCGATGTTTACATTTGAAATAATCTCTGAATCTTAGTATTGCAGGAAAGCTGTACTAATATACTTCATTGTAATTATTTCTATTTATTTAAATATATCTACTGCAGTTTAAGTAAAACATTAACAGGTAGTCTGCACTTCTGGTTATGGCATATCTAGTTTCTACCAATATGCCTATTCAGCTAGTGGTTTCTGCAAGCAAGATAGCAATATTTGGCCCTCTGTCATGTTTAAGTTACTGTGTATGTGTGTTCTGATTTTTTTTGCTTCTTTCTCCTAGAAAATGGGTATTCCTGCTAAATTGATTGTTTGTGGAATGACCTCAAATGGTTTTACGATCGCAGATCCAGATGACAGAGGCATGTTGGATATATGTGGCTTTGATACAGGAGCTTTGGATGTTATTCGAAACTTCGCTTTGGATTTGATTTAATTTTCCAGGCATCTTGCTCCTCCCAGTGGGTCCATTGCTGGCAACAGACTTCAGCCTGGGAACTCCCAGCCAAATGTACTTTATTAGAACATGGCACATTATACACATATCAGAATGTTACCTTTTTGTGAAGGGAAAACAAGAAAAGCAGATGAGGAATCTCTTTTCTCTTTTTTCCTGTTGCACACAATTTAAAATAACAGCGGGAAGTTTGCTAAAAGTAGCTACAGGGTTGGCTTTCGTTTATAATAGATAATAAATACTGAGAGATTTTTAATTTTTCCCCCCACCATTGCTGTGGAATGCTTGTTTGCAAGAATAAATTGATGAGTTACTCTTAGGATAGGGCAGGGAAAAAAAGTGGGTTTAGTATTTTTCATAATGTCGGTTTAACAGCAACTTTGTTGAGAGGAATTTTTCTTTGAACTTCTTAAAGTCTTTGTATTTTTAATTACTAAGGTTCAACGGTTTCCATTGTTACACTTCAAATCTACAAAAGAAGTATTTTCTGGCACACGTGAGACCATGTGACTGTGATGCAGTATAAAAGTTGGTGAAATTTTATACTGGTAAAACTGAAAGTGGAAGAGCTCATGCTAATCTTTTTTTGTCTAGATTATGGTCCGGGTTTTCAGGAGTAAAGTGTAATTAATGCTCTTTAGATAAATTGAGGGGAAGTTTCAATGCAGTTTCAGAAGCGCTATTTTAGAACTAATATGCTTTACAGGAAGTTGTAAGAACTGGTTTTAGTAGAAAAAGATCTTGGAAATGTGTAGGAAGCTGCACTGAGTCCACGTTATAACTTCAAGAAGCGTCAGCACACTTTCAGTGAGAAAAATCAACAAGTGCATGTGTCTTGGCCGGCTCTTGAAAGCTGAATGGTAACAACCAGAAACAAATAGCTACATTTTTTTTCAAAACAGTATATTCAATAATACAGAAACAATCTTCCTAACAGGAGAGTTAAAACCTTTTTTAAAACCCTTTTTGTAGATTAATGCTACTTCTGATTTCTTAAATTAATTCAAGCTAACATTTTTTTCAAAACTACCTCCAGTTTATAGTGACCAATTCTTAGAAACTTCTATGAAATGTACAGTTGCCTCCTTCATGTTCTCAAAATCTTGTTTAGGAAGTGATTGAAACTGGATTTTTTTTCAGTCTAATAGTAAGAGTGTGAATAAATAAGGATAAAGCTAGTGAATATCTTATCACTTTGGAACAGGAATTGATAGCAATTCATGTGTATATGTATTTAATTATGCGTGTGTGTTTTTATATATGTGTGTATGGGGGGAAGTTAAAAGATCTCTTTAGTAGATCACAATCTTAGAAGATGAGAAAGGGGTTTTAGTGATGCTTTTACAACTTCCCCTAAGACAGATGTATGTCAGCCTCTTTTATGCTAATTCTGGCTGTTTTAAACAATGAATTTGATGTTAATTTTTAAATAATTATAATTTATACAAGTAACCCAGTTGTGGTAAATGACATGTAAGACCATATTTTTCTGCCTAAAACCCAAGCTTTTAAATGTAAGATTCAAGTTCATATTATACTTTTGATACTTGTAACACTTCTCATTACGCCCCTAATGTATTGATTATCATTTCAAAGCTTGCATCCTGTAGGGTGGATATCTCTTACGGTGCTAAAACGTGAGGTTACGTGTTACTGACATTATTCTGCTACGTACTTTAATGAATACGTGAAAACAGTGAGGGAGGCTTTTTCTGACATGAACATCATGGCTTAAAGAACTGATGGTAGGACTATTACCTTTCAGTGGACACGAATGTTGTTACTCCTGAATTATCGCCGCTCCCACGATACGGCTCTGATAGGATCCTTGGAGAATACGGGATTGCCACCAGCTTGCCGGGTGACATCTGGAAAGAACAAGTGTTCCTACAACAGCTGAGACATAGCACTTTGAGCTGGAAAAAGAGAATTACCCATTTCTTAGGAAAGATTTCTTACCACTCTTAGGCTCCTTTCTAAATAAACCCCATGAATATGGGGAGTAACCTCATTTACTCAATATATTTCAAGTAAATGCACTGAAGTTTTGGGGTTGTTTTTGGTAGTTATGTGTTTTTGATTGCACAGTAGTCAAAACATCTGATTAGGTGTTTCTTCTAAGCTAGCAATGTTGAAAATGACTGATAGATAAGTATCTTTTGCAAGTACTTTTTCTTATTTGGAGTAGTATTTGTGAAGTAATAAGAAATATCTTGGACTAAATATAAAATAAAAACTTAAGTATTTCAAGTAACTTTATGCAGTTAATTGCATAAATTTACTGTAAGTAAAAGATTAGACTAGTAACTAACAGATTGAGTGAATGGTTTTAGTCGTGTTGCATCTTTGAAAGCAGTCCAGTTTAAAACCCAGTTCCTTGAATTAGGGTGTAAGTGAAGGTGAACTTTTCAGTAGAACGTAGAGAAAATGTAGCTCCCTGTATCTATTGGCACTGGGTGGCTGTGCACCGTGTTAAAGGTAGTCTCGTCCATGCCTGAGGATGTGATATGCTCCTAAGTATTTGCCATATCTCTGTGCTAAAAAAATCTTGTTAGAAATAGAATATTCTAAGTGGTTTGGTTATCTGCTGTAAAACTAGCACCGATGAGATCAGCTTGACATCTACTTCTTTAAGATTTTCACAGAGAGGGGAAACTAAAGTTAATGCAGAGAGCTGGAACTTTATAGTGTGTTGACCTTTATTTCTCCTGTTTTCTGTCTGGTTTGGTTATTATCTCACAGTAAGGGCCTTAGAAGAATGATGCTGCATATTCCTTTGCCACAGGCTGGATCTTTTTTATCTGCCCATATAGTGGATTTTAGGGGACAGCATGACGCATTTGCCATAACACAGATTTGTCCTGATTTTAGTCTTTGGTTACTAAACGGATAATTTCCAAACTGATACCTGGACATGTGAAGTGGCAATAATTACTGTAATGTTAAAAAAACCCAAACAAACAAACAGTAAGTGAGCTAAGGCAGAGTTGCTGAGCTTAAGCATTAGTTCAGTGTACAATGAATAACCTCCCCTTTCAAATTAATAGTGTTGTTTGCATGGGAGGAACACTTTGACTAACAAAACAAGAATGGGGCTATGATTGTGCACTGCAGTGTACCAGTAAAAATGGAACAGGGACAAGTTAGTTAAGTTTATTCACAACATTAATTTAAAAAAAAGTCTAAATGCAGAGTGCAGCTGCAGACTGGGTTAATGCAGGTTTCCTGATGTCTGACAGAATTAATAGGCTTCCAGTTGGGCTGCCATTTCACTGTGACCCCCTTAACACTCCTTAGGTATTAGGCTATTAGGTCTCAGACTACAATGTTCAGGCACTGTAGCATCAGAAAGAACAAAAGGATGTAACGGTTGGAAGCACAGCGGAGGTAAAACATTCTTGTGTAACGAAGGACCGTAAGGAACGAACATTGAGGGCAAGTTTCTTCACGGGAGGGATACAATCAAGAATGCGAAGAGGGCAGAAGGCACTCAAGATTTCTTAAAAATCCCACGGTGCATACATCAGCACTGCGTAATAAATTGGATAGACAGTAATCACTTTGCCGAGAAGTAGAATTTTGCATCAGGAGTTTAAGACCTGTAGCAAAGAGGAGGAGAATTTGGGCTGCTGGTGGAGTTAGGTGGCAGGCAAAATGTGGGGGCTTACCTGCTTTCCTCTGTGTTTAAAAGAGTCAAGTCTAAAAGTAGGTGCGAATCTGAAGTCCGCAGGGCCAGTCCAAGTGCCCACTATGTGGAGGCCACTAAAAACAGGCGCTAAAATATCTCGCTGCTTAAAATCCCTCTTAAAACTGTTTGCTAAACATAAATCAGTAGGGGGGTTGTGCTGTTCTTTTCATCGTTGTTTAATTGGGGCCCATAAATGGGCATGGGTTTAAAAGGCTGTTCAATGAACTATATATTCTTGGCTTAAAAAGTACACTGGCAGTTTTGGAAATGTGTTTTAATAATGGCTCTGTCTGTAAAAACACTAATGAAATCTCTGTTGCAAAATGCCGTGCGGCTCAACCACATACCTAACTGAAAGCCACCGTACCAGGAGCATTAAGATCGCTTCCATTTGTTTTGTTTCTTGTCTTACCGGTTTGCTTTGCCCTTCCTTTTCTCTGTCACTATTGGCTTTTTTTTTCTTGTCTTACCGGTTTGCTTTGCCCTTCCTTTTCTCTGTCACTATTGGCTTTTTTTTTCTTGTCTTACCAGTTTGCTTTGCCCTTCCTTTTCTCTGTCACTATTGGCTTTTTTTCTCCTTTCTCATCTCCTTGTCACCTCAAACCTGTATTTGAATCTCTTTGCACATACAAACTCTCGTCCATTCCTTTTTTTTTCCTCCCTCTGGTCTTCTTCTGCCTTCTTGCTGCCATTGAGCATGCTGGCTTAGCTAAATAACTGATACCTGAACTGATGTCATAGTATTTATCTTAATTTAAAAAAAAAAACAAACTGGATACATTTTTACATTTCTTTGATTATATAAATCTCTTCCAAAACATTTAGTTTGCTGTATCTATCAGATCTTTGGTAAGACCTTGTGTGAAGATCAGCGACAACAGTATACTTTATTTCTTCACAAAAATCCAACATCTGCCTGCGAGTGGCTTTATTTTTATAAAATAACCGCTTAAAATCGGCTTTTCAAATTTAAAGCTTCTTTCTAGAGTTAGTTCAGGGGGTTGGAGCTTTCCATACTGTTGAATATTATCTAGCTACTGTAATATGCAGGATTAGGGAAACGTTTAAATTAATATTCTGGATAAATGGGAGTTTCTTTGAAGTATCGATGAGAGAAAATGTTCAAAGAATAGGATGCAGAAGTAAGCCTGAGCAAAGAATCACTTGTCTTGCTTGCGCTTTTAATCTTTTTCGTAAGCATTTCATTGTTTTTGAGGTTTATTTTGCTATTTACAATGTTTCACAGCGGACAAATATGCTGTAAGTAAGCTGTTTGTAATTACTATTGCTGCAGTGGTAGAAACTTCATCTTGCCATGATACGGTGTCGTGTACAACGTTGCTGAGTAAGAGTTATGGGGAACGGTAAAACACTAGGACAGTGCATTATGTATGTGCTGCTTTGAGAGCTAGAATTTAAGCTTAGCTGATTTCAGCAGAAGGTTTGGTGTCTTTCAATATGTGCGCTTACATTTGGATTTATAATTTTGATACTGTAAATCGTGGTTTCTTTAGGTATTTCTGCATTCTGAATTTAAGTTTAAATATATAGATTTGCATATATATATGTGGTATGTTGAGAACTTTTATAAATGCTTCATTAACAAATAATGAATATAGAAAGCTGTTTTCCTAATGTTACCAGCTTCTTAGAGTTAAGCACAACTAGTTACAAATGTCTTTTCTATTACATTTGCCTATAAAAGTGCAGTTCTACTCTTTAAAAATAATTCTGTATAAAGCAGCAGCAGATGGGTGCGTTCAGAGCTCTGTCTGCCTAGTTAATTAACTCGATCTCTTATTTCCAGCTTCACCCACTCCTTCGGAGCGTGGTGGTGAAGCTGGATGAGCAGGTATGTCTTAAGTATAAGTACAGAATCTTTTAGTGGGTAAGTTTTAACACTCACATCCCAGGGCCAGCATTATTTTAAGATAAATGGCTTTGTCCTGGAGACAACACTAAGCAAAAAGTATGGGAATTTTTACTGACTATTTTTGAGTCCCTTTTTTTTTGTTTTGGTTTTTTTTTTCCTAGAGTAGAACCACACTTTAGCTGCCATACCATGTTTAAAAAACATGGCGTGGCTTTGTGCCATCCAGTAACGAAGGCACTGTCTTGCTGCTACTTTCTATGGACTGATATGAAATTAATGAGAAACTATTTGGATGGGGAGCCTTAATATGATCAAAAATAAACAATTAACCCTTTGAGTGCCTTAAGACAATTCTTTAATAAATGGGCACTCACTTGGACCTGCAGGCATACAACATGTTTTCTCAACTGTTGGAATAGAATATTGCCTTAAGTGACAGTGCCCTGGGATTTCTGAAACTTAGAACTCAAAGGGTTATTTTACACTACTGTTTTGGGACTTTTTTGTTTTTTAAACAGGGAACAAAATTAAAAGGTCTTTGAAAAATTTCTTTGCATACTATTATTATTTTTACATGATGGATTTACCAGCTTTCAGGTGTAAGACTATTAATCTGAGAAAACATAACTGGCCTAAGAATTCTACACAGAGAAAAAAATACCTGGTTACCACTGTATCCGCAAAAGAAGTTGTTTTATTAAGTATAAATTTAGTGAGAGAAGCACATTTGGGTGTGTTTACCTTGACAAGCGTGTCCTTGTAAATGAAATTTTAATAAGGCAGTGATGGAACTCACATAATACAGTAAACCGCAATAATAAAATATAACAAGGTCAGTGTGTTTAACTCATTACACATGCTAAAGATGCACAGTGCAGGAAACTGTATACTAAAGACTTTCTACAAATGATGTGGTTTCAACTTATTTCAAACCCACATCACAAAAAAGCAGCTGTCAAATGTAAATGATACTCTTACAGCCCTAGCTACCTGGAGTTGAATGGGACACTTTTTTCCTTGAGGGGTAAAAAAGTAGTTTAGGTGCACGTCATGCTGAAAGCAATGGAAATAACAAAAGTCTCATTCACAAGAAGTGAGTAAAAATGCATTGACTAATGTTTCTGTTCTAAACTGCGCACCTTTAGTAGTGTAATGGTCCCTTTTACTGAAGAATGGGATATAATTTTCTACTTGCATATGAACTTTCTTGAAATAACCAAGAGTCTTGGCAGTGCCTGTTCTGGCTTTGGATGTACGTTGTACTGAAACTATTGAATTTTAGACATTTCTTTTAGACATTTAACTGCAAGTTAAAATTGCTAGTAAACTGCATTCTGACTGTAGAATTTAAGTACTAAATAAACTCTATGCATATTAGTCCCAGTTTAATTGGTCTTAAGTTTCATAACAGTGTTGATGGTAACGTAGTTTGTAGCTGCACAGTTCAGTACCAGCGACCTGTCGGCTTCCCCAGGATGTTCCTGAGTGACGCGGTACAGACTGACGCTTCGTAGTGCAGAGTGAAGACAAAAGCCGTTGCCTACCCCTCTCCAGTGGTGAAGATCTTCAGTGCCTTTTCTGTAGCAACCAGACATCCCATTTGGTAGCTACGTGATCACAGTGAAATGGGAGAGAGGCAGTATCACCACAAACTTGTTTTGCTTCATACTTTCTTTTCAAGATTACAATTTGACATTCAGAGAAGAGCTACATTGAAAGGCACCATTTAATTGAACTAACCATTTATTGTAACATTGGAACAAAGCTAGAAAGCAAACTGATTTGCAACAAAAAGCCACAGGATTTTGCTTGTACGGTCATTACTTTTCCAAAGCATAGTATCAGGATCTAACAGCAATAAAATGACTTCACTATCTCATGCTTAGAACCCCCAGAGTTACATGTTTTGTTGTTTTATGTTTTTTTGTGGTAAAGCTGAGGCAAGGACACAAAGTAATTTCCCGAGTCCCTGAAGTCTGTGTCAGTGCATCATCTATGATTCAGAAATCCATGGCTTGAAGTGGTTGAGTCCAGCTGACACAGTGAATCTTTGTGATCTTTTAACTTGTCTGAAATTCTGCTCATACAAAGGAAGACCAGGCTGAGCTAGATGGCTGTTTGGGATTTTCCTTTCACTTGACACTGATGAACTAAGGGAAGCAGTTTGCCTTCCTCATGGAGCCTTTTAGTATCTGTAGCACCTCCAACAAAAGTCCCATTGACAAAAACTCTTGGGACCTATGAAGATAATGAAAACTGCGTTAGTTACTTCTGAGGGAAAAAAAAAATTCTAAGCGAGTACATATGGATTCTAGTATCCACACAATGGTTATGTAATTATATATGCATACTTAATAGTACTGTATAACTGCTAAGTTTCCACAAAATTTACAAAGATTGGAAACCATTTATGTGCCACTCAAAGGTGGGATCAAGTCACTGGATGGGACATGGTAACAAATTAATTGCACCAAGTAAGACTATATAAAATTAAGAAATTACAATGTAAGTGTTATCCACAATGGACTAGATGTACCTATACAAATGAAAACTGACTTGGATACTTCAATTATCTTAGTGGCAGTACAGAAAAGATCACCTCAGAGGGACAGCCAGAGGGTCTCAACAACGAGAGAAGGTATAGAACCCTTCTGCAGTACCTTGTCTTTAATTTAGGAGCTTGTATCCCAAGTTTACTTCATCTCAAAAAAAAAAAAAATTAAGACCTTGATATGGCCATAATCCACGAGGAACATGTGTAATGTATGTTCTTACTTTGCTTGTCACATGTAAGAAAATATACTTACTGTTCTGCCACCAGTCATCTGTTCAAGAATATCTTGGTACTGACTTCCATTGGTATTCATGTCCAGTTCTACAGCTGTATAATTTACATTCATATCCTCAAAAAGTTTTTTTGCCATTTTGCAGTAGGGGCATGTCGTTTTAGAGAAAATCACGACACAGTTGTCTGAAATAATCTCCTGTATGTTCAAAGGAACATTCAAGTCAGTGTGCCTTGTTTTTAAGTCTGTTATTTCAGCAGTAACAAACAGTAATGAAAACAGATACAGAAGTTAAAAATCTGCTATTACGATAACAAAAAGAGGAAAAGCACTCTCTGTAAAAGGCTTTCTGAGGTATTTTTAATAGGGACAACTGAAGGGTTCCCAGCCATGCTACAGCAAATGCTGGCTGCTTCTGAAGAATCTTCCAAAACACTGTACTTTATTCTCAGTTTTTTAAGGTAAAGTGAAGAGCTGGTTTAGCCTCTACATTTTCCCAACTTCTAATCTAGAGCCACAAGAATCTTAAGGTGAGAAATGAGCTTCTTTTCTTTAAAACAAGGAGCAGAACAGTGAGTTCCACCAAGGTACCTGTCAAAAAGAGACCATGGCCTGTGGGGTGGGCGCCACACGCGGCCACCTCGCAGTTGTCCTCAGGACCTCTGCGGCGGCCCCGCAGCTCTCGGGGCGCATCCCGCGCCCCCGCAGCGGAATAAAAACCGCTTCCCACCTGACCGCCCAGAACGTCGGGCTCTCCGCCGCGACACGCAGAACTGCTTACAGAATTTCTTTGTATAAATCGGAAGAGCTTTCAAGTACCTGTGGCTTTTAGAAATGATGAAAATAAGTAAGAATCGCATAAATAATGTTACCTGTATTTGATTGGCAGCGGCGTCATTAGACAATCCTACAGTAGGCATGCTATTCCCCATTCTAAAACTAAAAAGAAATTAAGGTCAGATATTCTAGTTTTCAAGCAAAATAATTCACAAATTAAATGCTGGCTTCCTACTGTTTTGTTTACATATTAAATGCGATTTCTCGGCTACAAGTAAGTTCACCGCAGGTGCAGCACCTGCAGCCCCGCTGGTTGTCACACGCCTGTAAATAAGGCCGAAAACACCGACTGTAACCAGAAAGGCGGCCTTTACAGGAGGCACGCTTTGCTTTTCCCAACAACGCAGACACCAGCGCGCCCCCGGCCTCACGCTGGTTCCCACCAGAGCAGCGGCTCCCGCTGCCCCGAGCCCTGCGCCGCCTGCCAGCCGGGCCCCCCAGCCCCGGGCGGCCCCGGCACCTGCCGCTCCGCTCCCTGCGGGGCCGCCGCTCCCAGGAGGCGCGCTCGCAGGGCCCGCAGGCCGCTCAGGCCCCGCTGCCGCCCCAGCGCTGCCGCGCCGCGCCGCAGCGCCCCCTGCAGGGCCATGGCCGCCCACAGGAAGGGGCGGGGCTTCTCCACAGTCCTCACGGCGGTCCGGCACGCCAGCAGGCCCCTCCCAAGGGGAGCGCGGGGCTGCCCGCCGCGCTGCCGGTGTCCCGGGGCAGCCCCGCCCCGCCCGGGAGGCGGGTCCCGCCGGCGGGGGAGCTGCTGGAGCCGGCCGCGGCACGGAGCAGTTCCTGGGGCCGGCAGTTCCCGGGGGGCGGCGGCAGTTCCCGGGGGGCGGCGGTTCCCGGGAGGCGGCGGCAGTTCCCGGGGGGCGGCGGCAGTTCCCGGGGGGCGGCGGCAGTTCCCGGGGAGCGGCGGTTCCCGGGAGGCGGCAGTTCCGAGGGTGCGGCAGTTACCGGGGGGGCGGCGGTTCCCGAGGCCGGCGGTTCCCGAGGCCGGCAGTTCCGGGGGTGCGGCAGTTCCCGGGGGCGCGGCGGTTCCGGGGCGGCGGTTCCCGCCCCGCGGGGCAGGCCCTGGGGCTACGCGCAGCGGGCCCAGGCTGCCCGGGGGGTTGTGGAGTCTCCTCTGCAGACATTCCAACCCGCCTGGACACCTTCTGTGTAACCTCATCTGGGTGTTCCTGCTCCGGCGGGGGATTGCACTGGATGAGCTTCCGAGGTCCCTTCCAGTCCCTGACATTCTGTGATTCTGTGATATAGAGATTTTTTTTTTCTTGGTGAGACTGTTAAGAGATTAGTAGCTCCAAGTGTTCGTCTACTTGCTAAATTTTTCCCCTATGTATGTGGTTTGTATGTGAATATGGAGGCATTTTGTCAGCCTGGAATTCCTAGTTTTGAAGTTGAAATTGGTGGCACAGGTCTGCAGTTGATGTTAAATAATGTGAAATTGAAGAACTGGGCTTTCAGAGCTGTCGGAATTTAACGTGTCTTGGGGTTGAGACCTGTATTGACTCTTTCCATCTGTCACATTTCCTCGATAGCTTTAGTACATTAATTCCAACAGCTCTATCCTGTAGGTATCCTCATTTACAGCTAATTGTGTGGGACACGCAGGGTTTACAGCAGAAATAACAAAGCTTTAGCAAGTGTCTTAAATGCCTGAAGCATTTTCTTCAAACACAGATACTTGAACTAGGAAAACAGCAAAATCTGTGGGCGCAATCCTTTCTCCAGCAATCCAAGAGGTTCTATCCCTGGGGAGCGGGGCTGCAGCCGGGCCGGCGCTGCTGGGCAGGGTGCCGCTGCGGTGGTTCTCACCAGCCGCTGCGAGCGGGAGCGTTCCCGGACACGAGTGACGCGCTGCGGTGGCGCGCACGCCCCGGGCCCGGGAGCCCCGCGCGCCGCTGGGCCTGCGAGGCGGGGGGTGTTGTCAGCGACTCCTGGAACATTCGTTCTCTGTTCCTGAAGAATCAGCAGATCTGGAGGTTGTACTTTATCTGGGGTGTTGTTCCGTTTCCCCAGACTGTCTATTAAGGGCTGTTGGGTGACGTTCTCTTGCTTTGCCCCCACATAACTTGCAATGCAGCCTGGATCGCTGTTCAGATGTGTATGTCCTTGGCACAGCAAACCTGCAGAGTATCCCCCGACCCTTCCACTGGTCTCTAGACGGTATTTCAGTGCTGCAGAAACTTCTCTGCCCTTCTCTTTGTAAAGTTTTGAGTTTTGTGAGGTTCTGCTCTGGATCACCCTTCAGTAGTCAGTCCCATGTTTTAAAAAACAGTGCAAGGATATAAACTAACAAGTACTGGTTTGTTTTTGCTCACTTATATATAAAAATGAATGTTATGTATTCAGATACGGTGTATCTTGCTCCTCATGTATTATAAGACTTGAACAATCTTTCTTGATGTTCTTAATCTTAATGCACTTACCTATGGTGTAAAATTGTCAAACCTTGTTTTGCAGCTTGATTTTCATTTCACGTATAATGTCAGCATAACCTGTAAGACTACAGCTCTGTTAAATGCAGCTGAAACATTGTATCCATGTGATATACTTTCATCTTACTAAATAGTAACATGCTTTGTCATTTCAGGTAATGATTTTCTAGCTTCATCACTTGTGATAAAACTGATAAACGCTCAGGTATCTAAGGCCATGTGAAAGTAGTTTCTCTAACGTCCCTTATAAAATCCTGATTTAGTGATAAAGATAACTGTTAATAATCTCACTATGATCCCCAAAGCAAACTGTGAGAACTAGTTTGTAAACTCCTATTTAAAACTTTTAATGGAGGCATCCTTAAATGAAAGAGTAAAGAAGAACTACATTTTCTTGAAATGTGAAAATAAATTTGTAGCTGATTATGTACTGCATCATTCATGATTACTGAACAACAGACCACAGCATAGCTAAAACAAATGGGTTTTTTATGTCATCGTAACACAATGACTTTGTCTCTTACTGAAGTAAGTATTATTTGCAGCCCAGCGGGTGCACGGGATGTGTTTCTTAAGAGGTAACTGGTTTTGGTGGTGCAGCGGGCTCTTTGAGATGTAGAAACGGGACTTGGCCCACTGGAAGGGTTTCAAGTTCCATTCCAGTTTTTCATTAGCTGTAGCTCCAGTAATGACTCCAAATCCAGTCTGAGAAATTATATTCTGTTTATTCATTATCGTTTTGCCTCCTAAGTGCATAAACATCATTCTGTACCAGTTGAAAAATAAATATGGGAAGTAATTGGCGTAATTTAGCATGTTACTAGGTGTTGCAGTATATTTGTGTATTAGACCATTTCAATACCATATGTGAAATGTTATAATTGCAGTATTCAGCGTGTTGTCCAGATGCGTCATCACTTCCAACCCAAACTATTCTATGATTCCGTGATCTTGGAACAGGATATTATATACACTGTTGACTTTTATTCTGTTTTGTCAGTTTCGGAACGTGGTACTAACAGGAAGAAAAATGATGCAGTTTTGCCTTTTGCAGATTTTAAATGGGATAATGTTCTCTGCCAGTGTCAGAAAGCGTTAAGAAGATTCTGAGCAGCATCGCAGATCAGAGGAGCCATCACGAGAGCTGGCTTTCAGGCCTCAAACCCCAGAACTGGAGTTCCTCGGGGCCCGCGCGCGGGTTGTGCTGCGCAGGGCCGCGCGGCCGCGTCCGTGTGCTGGGGCAGCGGGAGGCGGCCCGGGGCAGGGGGCCCGGGGCAGGGGGCAGGGAGCCCGGGGCAGGGGACAGGGAGCCCGGGGCAGGGGGCCCGGGGCAGGGGACAGGGGGCCCGGGGCAGGGGGCCCGGGGCAGGGGGCAGAGGGCCCGGGGCAGGGGACAGGGAGCCCGGGGCAGGGGGCCCGGGGCAGGGGGCAGGGGGCCCGGGGCCCGGGGCAGGGAGCCCGGGGCAGGGGGCCCGGGGCAGGGGGCCCGGGGCAGGGGGCAGGGGGCCCGGGGCAGGGGGCCCGGGGCAGGGAGCCCGCTGCGGGCCGCTCGCTGCGCACGGCTGTTCAGGTGCTCTGCGGAACCCTCTGCTCTGCAGGGTAAAGCCGTCCCTGCCCCGTGCTGTTCATTACTTCTTTCTTTTTCAGATGCAGAAGCAATAAATATTTTTGTAATTACTTTTTTGGTGATTGAGAAAGCACAGATTAGGTTTTTTTCTCTTTACTCCTTTTCCCTTCCAGAAGATCGCCTCTGTGCTCCGCGGGGCGCGCAGCTCCTGTGCCGTTGTCCTGAGGCGGTTCTGCGCCGAGCTGGGCGGGGCCGCGAGGGGCGGGGCCTCTCCACGCCGCGGCCGTTGCCGCCCGCGGGAGCGCCTGTGCCCGGCGGAGGCCCCACACCGGCGCGGAGCGGCCGGTTCGCGGCGGCTCCGGGAGCGTCTCGCAGGCGGGGCCCGTGCCCCCTCCCCGCCGCCCGAAGCCATGCCCGTAGCTGCCGGCGCGTCTCCCGGCTGTCCCGACCGGGCGGGGGAGGAGCCTCCGGAACGGCGGGGGCGGGGCCGGCCCCGCCGGGTGCCGCCCTGAGGGCGGGGCCGCGTCCCTCCATGGCAACGGGTTCTGCGTCGCCCTCTGGAGGCGGCGGCGGCTGCGGCTCCGCTCAGGCGTTCGCGGCGGGCAGCCCGCGGCCTCGCGGCTGGCGGCGGGGTCCTCGCGCGGCTGGCAGAGGGGCCGGGCCGGGGCGGCGGAGGCCGGCGGCTCCGGGGCGAAGATGGCGGACGTGCTGAGCGTGCTGCGGCAGTACAACACGCAGAAGAAGGAGATCGTGGTGAAGGGCGACGAGGTGATCTTCGGGGAGTTCTCCTGGCCCAAGAACGTCAAGACCAACTATGTCATCTGGGGGTGAGCGGCGGGGCCGGGGCCGGGGCGGGCGGCCGCTCTCCGGGGAAGGGCCGGGCGGGGGGCGGAGGGAGAAGTTGCCCCGAAGTTGCGGGGGCAGCGCCCGGGGCGCGGGGTCCCGCCGCCCTTCGCCTCCCGCTGCGCCGTGGGGAGCGAGGCGGGCGGGCGGCCTGGCTGCCGCCTCCCGGCGGGGCCCCTCGGGAGCGCCCCGGGGCCGGGCGCCGCCGCTGCGCCCGGGCGCGGGGTCCCGGTGCAGGGGCCGTCCCAGCGGCCCGGTGGGCCATGCCCCCCGCCCCGTGCTGCTGGCAGCCCGGTCGGGTCGGGAGGTCGCGCCGGTCGCTTCGGGAAGGTTCCCAGGACCCCGCCCGGCCACCGGCCGGAGCCCCCGCCCCGGGCCGGGCGAGCAGCGGGGCCGGGGGAGGCCTTTCCTCGGCCCGTCCGTGCGACCGGCGGGGCCGGGGAGTCGCAGCGGGGCCGGGTCCTGCCGGCTTCTGGGATGAGGTGGCCGGAGGCAGCTTCTCCAGGTGCTCCTGGGGCTTGTGTGACGAGCAGGCGTTACGTCCCGGCGGTCTCCGTTTACCCGGGCTGCCGCTCCCTTGCTGGGCCCCGTCCCGGCGCAGGGAGGGCGGGGGGCCGCCCTCTGAGCTCTGCTGCTGCGTTACTGGTGCGTTGCTGCTCCTCAGCCCGCTCTGCGCCGAGGCCTCTTCCTGGGCTGGACCTAGCGCAGGCTGGTTCTAAGTTGTTCTTATCGTGAGATAGGCAGAGATAGTGCTTCTGTGGCTTAAATGGTTATATTGGGTAAAATGCTTATTTTTAGAAAACTTCTAGGAAATGAGGTTTCGTACCTGTTGAATTTTCTAGTATGGTAGGTGTTTGTTGCAGTGCAAGGCAGTTCTTCATTCTCCTTTCCTCTGAATTTAGCAGCTGCTTGCTTTTAATGTCCTGACTAGAAGGACTTTAATGAATCTCTTCTAAACCCAAGGGAAACTAATGCATGTTGTTAGATATCAGATAGTGAATGTTTCAGGTACTGATCAGAGAATGTACAGTATCCTGGGAAGCTTCGTGGAAAAACAGAAGAACCTGCAGATTTCTCAAAAAAGCCTTTGTAGTTCAGTGTATGACCAGGGACACTTTTGATTTTAGTTTTCATGGCTACAATATGAATATTGGTATCGATCCAATATCCTGACTACTAGTTTGAGAGAGAAAGGAAATAAATCTATTGGTTTATGTTAACTTGTAGACAGATTTTTTTTTTTTAACCTCATTGACTTTGCACTTTTATGTAAAACTGTAAGTGCTATTTCATTACCTATTTCAAGCTTTCAGAAACTCATTTGGGATTTATTTGCACTTGCTGGCTGAGTGGGGGATACTGGTAGCTAGACTGAAAAGGAAGAAAAATATTTGCATAAGCAGTTAAGTTTTAAAATTCTTGAAAAGTCTTGGTTCTATTTTTGTTGAGCAACTGTGCAGACAACTGTGGTGGTTTCCTTGCTACAGGTTGCTTTTCACGAGTGGTAACAAGTAATGGTTAACTTGACAGGCAAGTTCCATTGTGCTTCTGTAGGGAACAGAGAAAACAATATGCCCACCTGCTTCTACTGCTGCTTAGGAGAGCTTGAGTTAGGCCTGGGAATTGTCAACAAAAGACAGAAAGCTGGAGAGAAAAACTTTATTCTGTACATTCAGGCAGCTTTATCTTCATGGTCAAGAAGGAACTGTGTGTGCAGAGGATACTCTGAGCAGAACAGCAGTAGTAACCTCATCATAGCTGTTGTGTCCTTACCTCTTGTGATTGATGTGTTTTGGGGTTCCTTGTTTGTTTGTTTTGAAGTTGAAGTAAGTTAATAAATCTTGGTTTAGACCAGTGGCTTCTGAACTTTTGGTAGGATCAGACTGCTATCAATTCACAACACTTCTGGTGAACCACTGTGAAACTATGTATGTCTAATCTTTGAACTGAAGACGCTGTAAAAAGAAGACCAGTTCTGCAAGCCATGCTCAGTAGCTTTGACACCACAGTTCAGGAGCTGTTAATTTATGTCGTTGCCAGACTTATGCAGGGACTTATGAGGAATGCTCTCAAAAACTTGTAAGATTCAAAACCTTTTAAATATTCAGGTCACTTGTCAGGATCCAAACTATGCTTGCAGTGAGCAGTCGCTTGTGGCTTAGTCTTTCATGAAGCAAATCTTGATTTCTGTTTTAGGAGTCCACAGCATGGTTGCTGTAATTGCGTCTCTACTGCCAGTCTGGAGAGAGTAATGCAAGTCAGAACAGCAGCGGTGGCATTTTGTCCCTGCTAGAATTAGAAGTAGTCCGGCTAGACAGTTAACACTGTGGCTCCTTGAGCAGCTCAGCTGGCAGAAGTTTGCTCTGTGCTGGCACAGGTGTCAGCCCCACGGTGAGCTGGGCTGAGGAACTGAGCCAGGTCAAAGTAATTGGGAGCGGAAGGAAAAAAAGGCAGGACAGAAATTAATTTTAATCCGGGTAACTTTTCAGATGATAATTATATGAATATGCCTGCTGGCACATGAAGAGGCCTAGATGGTCTAAGATTTGGTGTTTCTTGTGTTTTGAGCTAATGGCTCATCTGTGGCCCCAGAAGAGTGATTATAGAATCTGTTTCAAAACCGAAGGAAGGAATCAATCAAACAGCGAAACTGATTTGCTTTGTTTACCCGGCAGAGGGTCTTGTATGCACAGCTGAGAAGTTTGTAAACAGTGAGCAGCTGGTCATGGGTATTGCAATTTGTGTGATACTCTGCATGCCCAGTCTTGTGTTTTTAAAGATTACTGCTGTCTTTTCTTGATGAGACGCAGGCCTTTAGTACCTCTATAAAAATTCATGTTTTGAAACATGAAAGAGGAAATAAAGCACTTAAAGGTGAATTAACTCCTGGTGCCCACAGGTTGAGGATGAGTAGATGAGCTGGAAGTAAATTTCTGGTGTTAAAAACAAATAGGTGAAACTTTGTCTTACATTATGTAAACATTTTCTCCAGTTTATAAGCTGGAGTTTTATCTTATGAGGAAATACAACTCTTAATAACCATTAAAACAAAAATATAAGTACTGGGCTTTTTGAGGTCTGAATCTTAAGATTTTTTTTTTTTTCTTAAGCAATTGATGCCATTACCAAATGCGGAAAATTTTAGAATTAACTTCTTTTGCTACGTCGAATGTTTGTAAATTGAGTGAACTAGGCTACCTTCGGATCACCTTGCTTTTGGTTTGTTTATTGAGAAGGTTCCTTCTGTCTGGAAAATTTGAAAGGAACACAACCTGATGATGCTGCAATGTTAGGTTAGACTTAAATTTTCTCCTTATATACAACTGCTTGTCCATCTGATGCTTTCCCTTGAATGTGCAGGATCTTGTCCTCCTAATAAAACATCTGCTTACAGCTGTGATGAGCACGGGGATTTCTTGTGTGTGTGGTTTAAGTGATGAAGTGCCAGCTGTGCTCTGCTGAGCTTTGGCAATGCCTGTGGCTCTGTAATACTGTATTTTCAAGTTAATAGGTAACAGTTCAGTTCTTGTTTTCTAAATTATGCCATTAATTGCTAAATAGTTTAAATAAAAACTTGAATAGATGACCAGCTGGACTTGTAGTGTAATGTTCAGTGGATATGCTTCAAAAAAAGGATGAGTTATTCTGAAGTGAGACAATCAAAACTGTTCCTTTTTAAATGAAGTGAGAGCTGTATCAGTTGACATAGACTTCAGAGCCAAGTCTATGTGGAGGAAGCTTTTGTTTCTGCCAGTGTTCTGAGTAAGTTTAGATACCACGTTATCAAAGATAGCAGTGAAACAGTGACATACGCAAACAATTCCTTGCTGAGAAATTCAGTTCTGCTGGCTGTAATTGTGAAGCCAACTTTTGGCTTCCTGGCAGTTGAAGGATACCGTGGATCTTCCTTTTCCTCTTCAGCAATGAAACGTCCACCCTCCCCATGCAGACAAGTGTTTGGAAGGGAAGAACAGTGATAGAAAGATCCCTTATTCTACCCTTCTCCTGGTATTTTGAATCACTTTTCTCCACGTGAGTAAAGGTATATTGTTTTTCTCAGGCATCATTATGAAAACTAGCCATGAGTTCTGAACAGGGTCTTGCACACTCTTGACCTAGGTAATTTCAGAAAAGTAATTGCGAGAAAAGCAGTAGTGGTATTATACCCACAGTATGAAGAAAACACACTTCTGTTGCTTTTAGTAGATGATCGTGTAGCTCTTTCAGGTTAAAGAAAGTTATGGTTGAGTATTTTTTGTTTCCTCTCCCTTCCCGCAGTGAGGCCGGCGCTTCTGCAGTGCACATGCTGATGGTGAGCTATGAGTGAAGCCACCGGACTTGGAGGGAAAACTCCTTTTTATGTCTTTAATGAAATTATTTCTTCCTGAAATCTCTGCTTTAATCAAAATTCTGTACCAGTCTTAAATTTTACAGTTTTGGCCTTGTTTTCTGGTGGGTGGTCTTCCTCAGGCTGGGAGGTGGGCCGGCTGGCTGGGGACGGATGCTGGGCAGCGCGGGGAGCCCTGTCCCGCTGGAGCCGGGCACTGGCAGGTCCCAGCTCTGGGTGCTGGAGTCCCTGGGCCTGCTGGGGGCTCTGGAGCTGCAGGAAAGGCCCATTTCTCAGAGCAGCTGAAGTATTCCGGGGGCAGGTTTTGCTTTGGAACTGGGGCGAGCACTGCAGAATCTCCTAGTGACAGCATAAAGGGGTGACGGTGTGTATGAGAGGGGAATTATGTTCGATGCACATGGAGCCAAGCTGAAACTGTGCTTTTTGTTGGTTTTTTGTTGGTTTGGTGTTTTGGCCTTGTTTTGAGGGATTGTTATTTTTTCAAATTGTTACACAGAACAGATTCATCTTCAGACTTAAAAGACATCTCTTTCAAGCAAGCTGTTTCAAAGCAGAGATTGAACTTGGTGCTGTTGTGTTGCTGTATGGGAGTTCATTGTGATTTTGTAGTCTGTTTTGGTTTTGCTAGTTTCATGTGCAATTTGTTTCTAATCATTCCTTACTTTGACCTTCTGGCAGCATTTTGAACCTTTTGTTCTGTAGACTTCACGGAATTTGTGTATTCAGGGTTTTCTGCTGTCCTTTCTCAAGTGGTGAAAATTCTGTCCCGTTACACATATTTACTATCTTTTTCATTTGTGGTTCAGATATGTTCCTTTGGCTGTCCTCAATAAGGCAGACAGTTCCTTTGATAATCAGAATAAATATGTTTGAGATGTGGGAGAACGTGTTCTTATGGTTTCCCAAGTCGTGCTTATATTTTACAACCCATCCAGCTCTTATTTTGGATTATTTTGGGCAGTTTTTGTAATTCATTCAGTAAAGAGACATATATCCCCCACTTGTATTTGTTAACGCAATTGATAGTGCACTAGTTCAGCAATAGCTTGATAAGAGTAGTACTGCTTGCTTTTTTTGAACCGCCTTCTGGAAAGAAAGGAGAACTTTGCACAAAAAGTGTGTGCATGAGACAGAGGTGGAGAGGTTATTTGTTAAAATCTATGTTTCCTGATTTTACAGGACAGGGAAAGAGGGCCAACCCAGGGAATACTACACTTTGGATTCTATCTTGTTCCTGCTCAATAATGTGCACCTTTCACATCCTGTTTATGTCCGCCGTGCTGCAGTAAGTAGACCGTATACAATTTTATTTTGTCTTGTTTGCGATATGTAATATGTGCACAGTTACTTTCAGGGAATGGTAGTAGCATTTAAGTGTATGAATTTGGCAGGTGTAAGGGAGAAAGACGTGCAACAAAGCGCATGTGTTTGAAAAAGAACACCTCTACACGGGGATCCAATGACAGTCCCTGTCAAGGTGGAATATTTTCCCTGACAATTCACTTCCTAACAGATTATCCCTTCAAGCCACCAGCTTGCATTTACCCCAAGAGCCTGTCACACAAATATTACCGGGAATGGCAGCATTTCTCTTGACATTCTGTGGTCACAGTTGTTTCCAGCACTAACTATTTCAAAAGTACTTTTGTCCATCTGTTCTCTGTTGTGTGATCCAATCTAGACGATCATTTAGTGCCTGAGACTGCAAGAATCTATGAAACAGCAAAGTATGGTGGAATTGCTTTGGAGTGGACACAGAAGTATGCAATCTAAATCAAGAAATTATTGGATAAGCTTTGCAAATAAAGATAGGGGAACTGTGAAAGAGGAAGTACTTTTGATTTCCATTTGATTGTGTTCTGTGAGCCCACACGTCATCTTCCTCTGTGCCGCGTGCTTATCCGATACAGCAGTACTGCGTGTTGTGCACGCTTGGAACAAGACAATTGAAATACTCTATTTCTGCATACCAATATTCACTCCTGGCAGAGAAGTGTGTGTTTTAAAGCTAGTTCTCACTGTTATTTGCATGTTTGGAGTGAAGGAGGAAAAGGGCTGTCCACTCTTTCAGTTTTATAGCAGACATGTTTCATTTTGTGTAGTTGAACTGAACATCCTCTAGGAAATAATTTATTTTTAAGCTTGATAGTTATGCTTTCTTGGGAAGCAGGACACGTGTTCCTGTCTTTGTGTGAATGAGGAGACCTTCTGAAGGGATAACAGTTTCATGTCAAATCTGCTATCTTTTCAGACTGAGAACATTCCTGTGGTAAGAAGACCCGATAGGAAAGACTTGCTTGCGTACCTAAATGGGGAAACCTGTGAGTGATGCTTACTTTGAACTCAGACACATAGTGCACTTTACTGCTGCATGTTTGTGGGACAAGCGAGGAGTAGGAGGGGAGGGATGGTTAATGATGGTCACTTTGCAGATTAACTGAACATGTTCAAACTTCTCAAACAAGTTTAGCATCTTAAATTTTTGTTAGCAAGAGTCAGAGAAAAGAGGTTTCTCTGAGAGAAAGGTAAATGTGGGTTACTTTTCTAAGTTGTTCTGTTTGGTAGGTGGTCTTAGAATTTTAAATATGCTGGAATATGAGTTTATTTCTGTAATGTGAGCAGTAAATATTTTTTTAAATTTATGTTTTAAAGGGACCAGCAGGTTGTCTTTACTTCAAAAACTAGATAAACTAGTAGATCTTGATTCCAGGTTATAGAGTAATTATCTTTGTGACTGTTTTATTTTATGTGGTATATACAGAACATGGAATCACTGACTAATTTATGTTGGAAGGGACCACAGGAAGTTGTCTGGTTCAATCCTCTTGTCAAATAAGGGCCAAATGACCCTGAGTAACCTGATCTGTAATAACTTCATATTGTCAGGTTCTAAATATCTCCAGTTCCAGTGTTTGACCACCTTTGCTACCTAATACCTAGTTAGAATTTCTGTTGTTCTGTTATCCTTCTTCCTTTTATACTTAAATACATTTGCAAATCTTTTGTACTTTAATGAAATGTTGTGTTTGATTACAGCAACCTCGTCAAGTATAGACAGAAGTGCTCCACTCGAAATTGGTCTTCAGCGGTCCACTCAAGGTACAGTCAAAAATAACTTTGAGGTTTATTTTATGAAAATCTACTACAATCTTGCATTTTTAATGTCCTCTTTTTCTTGTAGTTAAAAGAGCAGCAGATGAAATATTAGCAGAAGCAAAGAAACCAAGAATAGAGGTAATGACAGCAACTGTCATCAGTACCAATTGGGGGTGGTGGTGGTAAATTACAGTATTTATCTGGTTTTTGTAGCAGTTCAGTTGTGCTACCTATCCTCTGGCTACTCATGCTACTTCTGTTAGTGTGGTCATGAGCTTGGAAGGAGTTGGAGTTTAAGCCTCTGATTTAAACTTGGGGTTTTAGTTGCTAGATGTATGTTGTAGTATGAAAGGGGAAACCTTCACCACGTATCTGTAAGCGCTTGTTGCGTTATAACCTGTCTGCTATGAGCCATGGGGTTGTAACAAAAGTGCTGTCGAATGACTGGTCATGGTTATTTGCCATCCATCAGTTGGCCTTATAACTTAAACGGCAGTCTTGTCTCTGTCAATGGATACTTATCTGTTTTACCTGCTGTTTTAGTCTCTTCATAGCAGTACATGAAACTGTTCCTGTGATTACTATTTTCTGATGCTGTGTCTTAGGTAATTAATTTAACAGTGTAATTTCACGAGTACCTCTTGAATAAAAGCAATGTGTCTAGTTATTACGCACATTGTATTATTTAACTCTGCCTGGTTTTAAAAACCGACTTACTATTTTTCTTGATTTTTTTTTTTCTTTTATTTACCTGTGTTCATCCAGTTGTCTTCTCTGTGAGTTATAAGTCTGGCTGTATATATTTTTGTAGTACCGAGGCTTTAGATTTCTTCTCAGAAGAAGAGTTGTCTAAATACATGAATTGAACATTGAGCTTAGCTATAACTGTGTAAGAATAATTGAAACTTTATGCATTCTTAATGGTGCATGATCACTGTCAGATGACCTATTGCGATCTATAGATTTTTGTTCTACATTACCTGATGTGGTTGTGATGCCAGTATATTTTCAAACTGTAGATCTTCACCATCGTAATTTGGAGAATCAAGATTACTGCGTGTGAGCCTGATGAGCTTATGGCCATCTTTGTTTCCTTGCTGCTCCGGCAGCTCCGAGTCTATAAAGTCTCTTTGAAGTTATTCAGAGGTCATGTTGGTGTAGAGATTCCAGGTCTCTCCTGATATATGGGCTTGACTGGTTTTGCTGTGTTTCAGCCTTTGCAAACAGCCTTTAGCAATAGGACAACTTGATGCTGACTTAAGTTTTATGGGGAAATAAGACAGATTGAACACAAGTGTAAGAAGCTGAAAAGATGGCATTAAATTACATCTCTCTACTGCTTTCTCAAATTACACGTCTGTCTCAAACCTGGCTTGAGCAACTAGAGGCTTCCTTACTCTTCACTTGTTTTTTGTATTTACGAGGAATGCCATTTATAAAAGTTCTGTGTCAGGATATAACAGTTCTGAGCAGTTCTTTTCTTTAAAAATGTCACCGATTACATTGAATGTCTGAAATTTATCTTAAATATGTATGTGTGTGTGTGTCTTGTCCTACCTGAATGTGTGCATTGTTTGCCAGCTTTAACTTATCTATTGTTGTCAATGGTTGTCTGAGCAAGGCTTTTTAAGAGGGAATGGTAGTTTATTTTCATTATTCTAATTACACTTTGTGGCTCTTGAGAGGAAACTTCCAATAGCTATACAGTTAATGCTAGTGCGCAGATCAAAAATAGTTGGAAGTAAAGGTTGTCCTTGCAAATGTAAAAAAAAAAAAAAATTCTGAATAGCTTTAGTTCTAGTCGCTTTTTTAAAGAGAATGCACAGAAATGAAACCTTACAATTGAACATTACTGTTCCTGCCAGGATGAAGAGTGTGTGCGCCTTGACAAGGAGCGGTTGGCAGCTCGATTGGAAGGACATAAAGAGGGTATCGTGCAAACGGAGCAGATCAGGTAGGAATACCTTTTCTTATGGATAACACTTAATTAACGGACATCACAAATTTGTTTTGGAGTCGGGAGATAATGCTGCAGTGAGGATTACTGAGTACTATTCATAATTACTTTGTATTCTGTATTTACAGATTTATTTTTATTCTGAATGTAAAAGAATGCCCTTTTAAACAAAGTGCAAATATAACAACATTTACAGGCAGTGAGTTTGAACTCTGTGCTTGTTACTTTGTTTAACAGCAACATTAAAAAGTTCCCTTTCCAATAGTTCAGTTGTAAAAGGAGAATACTTCACAAACGGTACATTGCGAAATTAATACAAGTAATCTCAAAAAAGTCACGTACAATTGAATTGGATATACGCAGTTAGGATTGTGCAATTCAGTCGTCTTTTTTTTCTTCAGCTCTTCTGCAAAACAATAGGGCTCACTGTTTGGCAATCAAATTCAGTGTTTGCAATTAAAAGCAAACGGATAAAGATGTTGCATTCTTGGACTGAACCGAGCTCCCTCAAACACAGATTAATGTGGACAAAGTTTCTACCATCTGTTGTTTGTGTGGCCTACACGCTCTGAAAAGGTAACATATCTTCCACGTGGCCAAGTGCACGGAGCAGCACCTCAGCCAAAATTTAGATTAATGCTTTGAAAGCCTTGGAGCAGCCAGGGATTGATTGACAGGACACAGAGTTGTAATTGACTAAAAATAATGAGGAGCTGAAATTAAGATGATGTTGTAAATGGAAGTGTTAGTTCTGATGCTTTACATTTGCAATCTTTACTTCTGTTTGTTGTAGTTGGGATTTTTTTATGTTTTTCGTGCTAGCGCTGGGTTGGAGTTTTTTGTCAGAAGTTTGATTCTCATGCCCAAAACAGCAATGCCAAGCTCTTGTAATCTTCAAGTGTATGCAAGGTGACTGTTTTATGATTTATAGCATTGCCATAAACTTTAGGCAGGATGAAGTTACTAATTCACAATTTTTGTCAGAAGAGTTGTTTGTGCAATTATTCAGTCTCTTCTGTTATTTTTGCTTATTCAGGTCCTTGTCAGAAGCCATGTCAGTGGAAAAAATTGCTGCTATCAAAGCAAAAATCATGGCAAAGAAAAGATCCACTATCAAAACTGATCTGGATGATGACATAACTGCTCTTAAACAGAGAAGTTTCGTTGATGCTGAAGTGGATGTAACCAGAGATATTGTCAGCCGGGAGAGAGTATGGAGGACAAGAACTACGATCTTACAAAGCACAGGCAAGGTAATGCTCTGGATACCAAGCTATTTTTATGATCCAAATGATAAATTGTATTTTCTTCTATTCTGTGTCTCTAGCTTGTTGGCTGTAGGTGACTGAGTGGATTATGCTTAGTGTTCTAGCCAAAGGTAGGACTGGAGGGCTGTTGGCATAATGACAGAAGAGTTGTTCTTACCTCATTACAGTAAGCCTAAAATGTATCTCAAAATACTTGCTTCAGCCATTTAAAAGATACCAAGTAATCACTTAATTCCTCTTAAACAAAGCTGGCTTGAGCCGTACAGTTGGGAGGGCTCTATCAAAGTACCTGCAGGTTTGAAATGGAGAGAAGTGGGGAGTAACTGATAGAAGTAGCAACGTGTGTACATTGAAAGTCCAAAGGCTGCTAAGCTGTGGAAAACACCAAGGAGATGAAGTGGTAAGGAGAGAAAAATGCTAAAATGAACACAACAAGAAAGTGTCACCATGAGGAGGCTTTTCTGTATATTTTTGTCTCTTTATGCTCCTTTCATCCATGTGTTTAGCTGGACTTGGTTATGTGCCATCCAGAACATGGACAGTTTTGTGTTCTTTATTGCCATGATACCTGCCGCTACATTTCTCAAGGATGCAGTAAGTCAATTTCTAAAAGACTGCAATTGTTTTCCTGAGCTTACTGTCAAATTGCATCCTTTGCCTTCACTTCAAGTACTGTCACAGGAAAATGGCGTTCAGAAAGTCTCGGTTTTCCTTTGTCTTAACGGTATTTTATGTAGTGCTCATTTTCACAACCTGTTCTCATGGCGCTAGTGGTAGAAGAATTTAATTCATGAATTATGGGGTAATTACTAGGTATGTGGCACATACCTGCATGCTGCACGCAGAGTGACTGTTGCTGCATTGAGTCTGTGAGATTTGTAGCCCTCTCAGTGCTGAGCAGTTGATAAATTCATAAAAGCCTTTAATGTTTTAGTCATCAGAAATGTTTGTACTGAAGGAATCTGAGTAGCTTTTCCCTCTTTAGCGAATCATTCATGGCGTTGCTATCTTTGCATGTCTTCCACGGGAAACTTGCAAAGATACTAGAGAAAGAGTTGGATGTTTTATTGTAGTATCCTTGTGATCATAGGGAGATGAGGCAGTAATTTTAAGCAAAACCTAACGCAGAGAGAGAAAAGAAACAAGATACCAATTTTGTTCCTGGACTCCAGCACGCAGTTACTTGGACTAGCCTGATGAATATAACGGGTGTCATAGCAAGTCTTTGTTTCTGTTTGTGCAGAATTGCAGGAGCATTCTTGCTAGACAGAATTGATGGACATTCTTGATGGACAGAAATCATCGAATGTTAATAATTATATTCTTGTACAAGTAACAATGAGACTAGGTAGATGGGGAAGCATCACTTGTTACCCAGAACTGTGGTTTGTCCCAGAACAGCTGAGGGTTTTTTGTTTGAATGTTGACTGGGAGGGGTTTGGTTTTGTGTTGTTTTGGTTTTTTAAGAGCTTTGTGAACTTTTCAAAAGTTGTTAGGAAACTCAGATAAGTTCTCCCAGGCAGATCATTCCTTGTGTACTTGCCTGTTCGTTTGCAGAATTTTGATCAGGGAAGCATAATACTCCTCTGCAAATGCTGTTTGGACTTTTCCGTATGATACTTGAATTGCTAATGTGCCCGATAATTCTTTTTTATTGTACATGTTCACTGTCAGCTTTGTGTAGACTTATCTGCAGTCTCTTGAATCGTCCTAGAATGCTTAAAACTAAAATTTATTTCAACAGTAGTTTACATAGCATGTAGTGTCCGACTTTTTAAATGTCTGAATTCCTTTAGAACTCATGGGTAATGATAAGAGAGCACCCCAAAATGTCAACTTTGTGGTTTCTTTCCAAACATTGCTTCAGTCTGAGGCAGCTCTTCAAATCTCTTGTCCATGGAGAAAAACTCGTGTGTGAACTTTCCCAGTGTTCTCTGTAGTAAACAAAGATGCAGAGATAGCTTAAGATGCAAAAGGAAAACACCAGGAAGCTCAGGCCACAGCAAAAAGAAAATAATCGGTTGTCCTTATCAGCTTTCTGGCAGGTTTCTCTGGTTTTGATGTGTTTGAAAAACAGTACTGATTCCTGCAGCAAGATGCTCCTCAATTCTATGTGGATGGCAGTAATCCGAACTATATTTATTGAGTATTTACTGTTTCTCCTTTTGGATGCATTTTCTGATGTTGAAGTTTGCTTTTTACTTCAAATAGCCTTTTTTGCTTTGTAGAACTGTTCCAAGATTTTTTTTTTTAAGTCTCCAGTGATGTAGCCACCTTTTTTATCGTCTTTAACAGTTTTCTGCCCTTTTAGATGCTGCTTTTAATGATCTTTTGATAGCATCTTTGTTGTTGCATAGCTCCCCTACCTGAAACTAAATAGTGGTGTTTTTTTTTTCCTGGCTGTAGGGGTTGTTTTAGTTTACCAGAGTGTTGAATTCGAGTGCATTGATGCTCCTGTTGTAGAATATTCTTCAGCAGCTACCTCTCTAACATAGGTACTATGGGCTGAATCAAGAGAGATTTTTCCTTTCGTGACTGCTTTGGCCAGTTCCTCCAAAAAGCCATTGCTTATGATAGCTAAAGAATTAATTGCTGCATCACTTCCCTTCTTGACACTTAGCCAAACTGTAATACAAGGTAACTGCAGTCTCTCATAATCATTGTTTTCTTCTCGGGAAGTCTCTGTACTGTCCCATTCATACTGGGTTATCATTCATTTCCTGTGTCGTTCATTGGTTGTCATTCATAGTTTGACTCTGAGCTTTCTGTAATGCCGGACATGGTCCTTTATCTGCACGACCCCCCCGTTACCCTCTTCTGATCAGATGTTGCACTGATCCCTGCCTCTCTTTTTACTGGTTTTGTGAGGTTGCTATAGTTTGGAAAATCAGACATCTCAGTTCACCTGTACGCTTTTTGTTTTTAAGATTTCTAGAATTTGCATTTGTCTGCTTGCTTGCTTTTATGTTTTGCTTAGAACTTTTTGTTGAGGTCTTTTTCAGTTTTCTGCCTGATTGTTACGCAGTTCTGCCTTCTTCTGGAAACACAGTGCTTGATTTAATCGCTAGTGGATGAGTCACGCTGCACTGTCTGTTTTAAACATCTGTTGGCCTTCCCCAAGGCTGTAGTGTAGGCTTCTAGATTTTATGAATAATGTGGCATTTTTATGTAATCACTTTTCAGAGCCAAATTGCATCTGTTTAGTCTAAGTTGTTGTTAGTCTGTTGTTTTTTCTCCTCTCATAGTAGCTTAATTTTAGAACTATTTAAGAATATATATATATATATATATATATATATATATATTAGTTGAAGCAATTTAATTTCAGGTTTGACGAAAAGCATGCAACATAAACATTGCTGTTTTGATGAGTCAACTGACAGTCTAACCAACTGAAAATATAGTCACATTACAAAAGCAATAAAAGTACTTGATGCTGGAGCTGCTTCTGAATTTACTTACCGTTCTTAAAACAGCCACGGTTGTTGGGGGCTTTAAGAAATTAATCTCTTCTGTTTGTGCTCACTCTTCACGTGATCCAATTCTCGTTTTTAATCTTCACAAACACAGACAAAAATCGGGGTAAGGGAGTTGCTGCCATCAGATCCGATACAGCTGGATGTGCTGGGGCGGGGTGACAAGCAGTGCAGGGGCAGGGAGAGAAGTTTAAAAAAGAAAAATGGGAATTATTTAATCTGTAGGTTGGTATTTGGACAAGATGTCTTGCTGTTGTGCCTCACTGGTGTTTGGGGGTTTTTTTTGTTTGGGTTTGGTTTCGTTTGGTTTTGGTGGCCCTTTTTGTATAAAACAGACCTAGTAATTTCAGATGCTTGCTGCCATGTTAGAAGGGTATGAATGAGCTCTTGATAATGTAGTCACACAATTGACTATGGGACCTGTTTCTGTAGAACAGGGTGGGTTTGTCAGGTTTTCATATACGTTAAATCAATTTGAACTGAAATATTGTCTGGTGAAGATATATCAGAATCAATACTGACACTTTTGAAATGGCAGTTCTTAAGGGCAAATGCTAGCAAAATATTTTTTTTAACGTCCTTATTTGGAATTTGGAGAACCTTTGTATATAGAACTGGTTATCTTGTCTGGTAGCTAAAGTTTTGAACCCATACATAGAATATTTACCATCGTAAGTGTTTGGAGTGTTGAGTTACTGCTTTACAGAGGTTTCAGTTCTATTGTGTATGTTTTTAGACAAATGTCTGGCTGTTCTGTAGAACAAACTATTGGATACTTAGAAAAAACTGTGTTTAAACTGAAATTGATGCATTCCTCTCACGTCCATCCTGTGTGTTTCCTTCCTGAATAATCCTTTTTATTTTTATAATCTCTTGTAGCAGGCTTCAGCAATCTTTTCCGAAGGAAAAACCTTCTCATTCCATCTCTACTGTAAATGTGTTTGTGGCACTTGAATTCTTCTTGTAGGAACAAATTAAAGTAGCCTGAACAGGAGTTTCAGTATTTGCAGGTGCATTTGGAGGGTATATTTTTGTTGGTGACTTCTGATTTTTTTTTTTTAAGTTTGTGGGGGTTTTTTTGTTGTTGTTTGTTGTTTTTTAAACCATCATCAGTTTTCTGATGTGTTATCTTTAGTTATTGTAGTCCTGTTGTAATGTTCTAGTTATCTGTACTTTTCTTTGGGAAACAAGATTGGTTGTATATTGTGCATCCATAAAAAGGACATTAATACCGGAAGAATTGGAGTCAGCTCAAACTTCATTTTATAGAACATGACTGTGAGTTGTATGTGTTAAATTCCATAATCTTGATTTCATTTCCCCGCTGCCCTGCCCCCAGCCCCTGGCTGTGTTTGTGTGCGTGGTGATGGGGAGTCCAGACCTGAGTAAGGTGATGGGGCTTTCTAGCTGACCTGGCTACAGGGATTAGCGGCATTTACCTTTGATGTAACCCACAATTGCAAATCTGATACGTTGTCTTGCTCTGAATATTTCAGAATATTATTCTTCTGCTTTTATGTATTTCTGTATGTAAGTATTAAATAGCAGAACTTTTCATTTTGCCCAAATGAATGTCATCTTCATGGTGGTCAGTATTTTTAATTTTGTGTTACTGCCTGGAAAATACTACCAATATGGTTAGTATTTATGTACTTTGGTTTTTTAAAATTTATGCCTTTTTATTTGTAGGGTTGAGCCTTCTAACAGTAACATTTGAACTAAATGCTGTGAGAAACATTTTTCAGTTACTTTCAGTTCATATTTTTGTTCCGATACCTTTTGAGCATTCTCGCTGGTGAAGTCCCCTGTGAGAGGAGAACAACTACAGTTCTAATCGTAATTTCAGTAAAATCTTTAATGTGATCTTGTAACTGGAAAATATTTCAGTCAAAATCATTTTATAGCAACAGTAATAGAGTATTTTAATCGCTTTTGACAGCTAAAAGGTCCGAGAGTAAAATTTTGGAAATTTAAGAGAAATTATTTGAGTGTAAAAGCAATTTTTTATATGGGCTCTAGGTGGCAGAATTGCTCCATGTTTCTGAAATTGCCAATAGTGGTGAATTTAGTAGAAAAATTGAAAGGACGAAGGTGTGCCAGGTTAATAGCAACTAGTATCCTCATTAGTGCTTTCAAATGGAACAAGCAAATGGTTTCTGAGTGGCTGTGCAAGAGCGTAATGGCACGATACAGCTTCCATTCCCAAACTCAACTTTAGCCTGTATTAGCTTACGTAGTAAAACTGGGAGGACTCTTACATTGCTACTAGGTGTTTTGAATGCTGCACTTGAAAGATGGGCCAGATTATAAACGCTGTATTTATGTCGAGCACTACTGAATCTTGTTTTGCAAATAGGTACCTCAATTTTGTCAGAAAACTGTAAAATAAAGCGTCATGTTTCCTGAAAGAAAATTTGGGTCAACTGTAAAGTAACTTGACCATTTTTAACCACGAAAACTATTAAACAAACACAACCAAAAGCCAAAACACAAACATTTTCATATGCTGCATTCATAAGAGAAATAAACTCAGATTATGTATGAAGGGGATTTTTGAGCAGATTTTGTGCTGTGCCGTGTCTTCAGGATGTTACCGTGTTGCTGCTCTTTCATACCTCTGCATCAGCCTTTGTGCTGTTTCAAGTTAAATGTTTCAGTTGTCTTTCATGTAGTACTCATGCTAGAAAAATATAGTGAAGATAGTACAGAACAAGAGGAGTAGAACTTTTTACTGAAAACACAGTCCACAAATATACAGGACTAATAGCTATGTTTTCCATTCAGTGCAGTAGACTATAGTCACCCCTAGACGAGCTTTTTGTCTGATTCCAAGAGTAACTTTTTGTGAAGGGATTTTTTGTTTGTTTGTTTCCCCAGCAGTTAGTAACAAGGTCAGGTTTTTTATAGGTTCCCTTAAAAAAAAAAAAAAAGTACTTTGGCTTAGTTGGTTAGCTATGTAAATTGCAGTGCTTAATTGTGAACTTCTTAAACAACTATTTTCCTGAGAGCACAACGAAGATGACCTATTTACTTAGGTGGTTCTTTTAAAAATTATTTGTGTGGTAGTACGCTTATTGCATGACTTAGTATGGTCTGTACAGAGAATAGTGTGAGAGGTACTGTGAGCTCTCTGCAAACAGCTGAGCATCTCGTGCATTTTACGTGGTACCCTAAAGAAAGCAGATAAGGAAAATGGGAGAGGTACAAGTGTATGTAATTCAAAAAGGAGGATTTAGTTAATCACAGTTATATAATTGAAGATCGTGTTTCTACCTGTGGCTTTTATCTGAAAGGTTCTTGTGCAAGGAGAGAAAAGATGCTGGGTCAGAAATGATGGAAATTTTTATGGTCTGAATAAGCACAGTGCAGAAAATAGCAATAGTTCACATAGCTGTTCTACCAGTATATTTGCATGCTTGCAGTTGCTTGTGACTCCTTGAATATCAATCTTGCATGTGTCCAGCCTTCTATTCTGAGGGCAACCTAGCACACAATATACAATGCGGTGCTTTAGGGCTATCTTTAAATTAGAAGAGCAAGGAGGAGACAACATCAGCTTCAATGTCGCTGAACAGCTTACAGGTTGAAGATACAGATTCTTAGACCTAGGAGAGTGATGCCTTAAATGAAGGACTCCAGATTTAAATATTTGTGTTAAAATGTAAATGTGCAAAATATTTTCTCTTAAATATCCAGTTCATCAGTTTGTGTTCCATATGAGCAATTTTGACATTTCTGCTGTGCTTCTACAAGACCATCTGAATACCGTGAAGGCTTTTCACGTCTTGCAGTAGATAGGAACTGCTGAAAATGTCTGATGGAAGTATTGCATTTCTGGAACTGCATCATACCTTTCAGTCTGCCAGTGGCTGCAAAGGACTTAGCAGTGTGTCTGAGCACGTCAAGCAAACGTGTAAAGCAGCGTGGTAAAGGGCTCTTCCTTCCCAGCCCTGCTCTAAGTTTGGCCAACGTTCGTAGCGTTCTGCAGCTCTTGGTGATCCTGGGATGCATGTCCAAGAAGAAATCCTTATTGTCAGCTCAAATGAGAGTTTGAGTTTAGAGGGTTGTTCTTAGGTTCTTCTTTCCTTGTAGTGGAATACCAGAATGTAAAATCTGATTAAAAATTGGTTACAGTTCAGCTATAGGAAAGTTTTAAAGCCTTGTAAGCCATACTGTATAGCAGTGTATATGCTTCCAGTATTGTATTTTTGATGTAACTTTTTTTTGGTCAGATGATTGAGATGATGTGTATTTTCCTAATCTTTTTCCTCAAGAATTGTTTTCTATAAAGTCGAAATAGTTATTTCTCCTTGATGATCATTATTACCAAAAAACCCCACTTTTTCTTTTTGCTAGCCTGATAAAGATACTATTCTGACCAGAAGTCTTTGTTAATAGGTGTTAGGGTTATGGCTAGTTACAGAAAATAAATATAGATTGCAGAATAAAGATTGCAGTTTTTCAGAATAAATTGTGATGTATTTAAATGGAAGCATTTTTATTACAAAAGGATTTTTGATAGTGATGTAACTTGATTAAGTCTTCCCCAGCAGAGGAGGCTGATCTTACTTGCTCTGATATTTCTCATCAAACAGCCTGGTGTTAAGTTAGCACCAGTGATAGTAACTTGGCTTTGTGTAAGATAGTTACTGTGTTGGCAAGAGAGAGAGCATCTGTGCCAGTGAATTTTGAGAATTTACGTACTGTTGCAGGCTTTCCTGAAGAACACGTTCTGGCATGTTCTGTAAGATGACTGACTAAGTTTAGCTGACTCGTGCTGATGTTGCTGATCATCTGTTGGCTACCATTGTTTTCCCTCTGATTTACATCTAGTGCAAGAGGCATCTTTTTAGAGGCATGCTTGAGGATGGGCAGAAAATTCTATTATGATAGGGCTTTATTTAAGAAATATCAATCTCAAATCAAGATAATTAAACAGTATTCCCTGAAAATAGATGCTGGCAGATGCTGAAACATTTTTGCCTCTCTTTCCATCGCCTTCAATGTGATGAATTATTATTAGGTGTAGACATGATTGGAATCAACAAAGAGTTTTCATGGGAGCAGCAGCACTCTAGGGAGCTAACAACAAGAGCTGATTTGAGTTGTCCTTTTACATACTAGGGATTTTCTTAAGCATCAATTTTAGAGCATGTTCAATTTTTAAATTTTTTTTTTTTTTTTTTTTTTGAGACCTAGTGCAGAGAAACAGATTTTTTTTTTTCCTGCTCTGTTGCCCATATCAGAAGGTTTCGGTAATAAAAATGTTGCACTTGGTCTTAACTAAATCTAGGGCGGAAGCTCGGTGATATTCATATTCTGATCTCTGAAGGGATGAACAATGAAAACTTAGCAGTCTTGCAACTCTGCAGGGCTTTGCAAATCAGTTGGTACCTGCAGTGGAGTCCCTGCTCCATCATTTTTCTGTCACAGTAATGTAATCCCACATCCCCGGCCATGCCAATGAACAGCAAGACGGTGATGATAGTTCGAGTACTTGTTAAAACGCTGCTGTTTTTTCCCCTTTCCAAACAGATACTGGTTGTGGCCTTGGGGGACCTGCATTTTCATACTGTGGAAAAAAGACATCAGCAAGAACACTTTGTAATTCCATGCTTATTAGCTACTATTCTTCAGCAGATGGGAGAAAATCTTGTGGTGGTGTGTGATGTGGCTTTTTTTTTTTTTTCCTACTTGAAAGAATTTAAAATTTGATCCAGGACATGCAATTTCAGGCTATTAAAGTCTGAGAGTCTGAAGTGCTAAAATGCCTTTGAAAAATTCGTAGTTTGAAATTTACGCTCACTTCAAGAGTATGTTAACTGTACATTTTATGAATGAAATATGGATGTGAAAGCTGGTTGTAGCTTCCTTGTGACTGAAAGAAGACTTGGCTTCTACGTAGACAGTCAGTCTTAAATGATTCTTCCTCTTGTTATTTAATTAGTTCCTCTTCCTGAATTTCAGAAGACTGAGTAGCTTGTAGTTTCCAAGAGCCAGTATGAGATAAAGCACAGCAGTGACAAGAATTACGATTGATATGCTGCCCAGTCCACAGTTTGGGAGAAATCTCAATTTCCAGTAAAAATGTGGAGTTTAGATGGATTTTCTGAAGAACAGAGCTGATTTTGAGTATCCTGGTATAATTGGTATGTGCATGGCTCACAGCTCTTTAAAGGTGTTTTTTTTTCCCAGGATTTTTCTGACTGAAAAGAACTTCAAATACAGTTTTGTATGAGTTCTTTCAGTCTCTGTGAAAAGAACTGGGTTTGCTCAAGGAATGGCTTTGCCTTTGCAAGTGGTTTCTGGTGGTTTTCCAGGTCCTGCCCTCTGGCTCGGAGCAGATTGACAACATGCTGACTGAGGTCAAGTGAACAAGCTCAGAGAAACTTTGCGTTACTGCTCTCTCTAAATGATTTCTGCAAAATTCACCCCAGAAATCTTTGTTTTGTAATTCATGCATTTGTTTTGTAATGCCAGTGGTGTTAATTAGCGCCACTTCAGTGTTGGTATACAATGCTCTGGAAGAGTCTTAAGCATTTTGTGAATACTTTATGCTATTCTGAAACAGTAAAAAAGCAATTTTCCTTAATTGATTAAAGGTTTCTTTTACTGATGAACCATTACCAAAAATTGACAGTAGTGACAGACATTGTGTACACATCTCTCTATAGCTTAAAATGCCTATTGAGTGGTAATGTAATAAGCATATGCCTCTCAGAAGTTTAATTAGTGTTTACATTTTTGTTAAGAATAAAGCAGTCCTGCTAATATTACCAGGAGGAATGTGTTTTAAAAACCTTGATCGATATAATTTGTTGTGCCTCGATGACTTGGTTATCTGACAAAACGCCGCATGGAGGTTATTACAATTATGCTGAATCGCTCTTGAATCGAGGATTTGTGAATGTGATTTCTGTACTTGCTTTTTCCAATTTAAGACGGAAGGTTCTACTGCTCAAGTTAGTTGGTGCCAAGTGGCGCGAAGTCGGCATTGAGGACAGACGCTAAGAGCCGCGCGGCGGGCGTGCCGGGCCGGGCCCGCGAGCCGTTCCGCTGGCTGAGGCGCGTGCCGCTCTGCTCGGGCCCCTCGCTGGGCCGGCGGAGGCGCCTGCCCGGCCTCGGCCGCTCCGTGCGGGATCGGGGAAAACCTCCCCGGATTTGTGAGGGCTCTTCCCTGGGAGCAGCCGAGCGTCCCGGGCGCAGGGAGCTGCTTGTAGTGCCGGGGCCTGGGACATCCCCTCAGCAGGCCCAGAGCAGCCCGGCTCTCCTCAGCACGTACGTCTGGGCCTCGGGGGCGAGACTTGCCCTGGGAATCGTAACAGTTTTTCGTTCTTGCTACAGTACAAAGAGTTTCAAAGGGCCTGTAAGGGATAAAGGAGATTTCAAGCACCTCGTGAAGACTTTGGGTTACTTTGTGATATAATGAAGCCAGTTAGATTTCATGAGTTTGGCCTTAATGATGGCAGCAATGATGCCTTGAAACTCTGTTTAAGTTTGGATCCTGTCACAGAAAAGTAACCAGAAAACATCTGTTTAGAAAATTGGTGCACTAGTTTTGTTTTGCTGTGAAGCACAAGTTAACCAAATAGTGTCTTCTACATGTGTCGTTATGCAAAATGCAAAGAGTCAGCAAAATTCATGGGTATCTGGTGTTTTTCAGAACTTTGCCAAGAATATCTTTGCAATTCTTCAGTCGGTAAAAGCTAGAGAGGAAGGCCGAGCACCTGAGCAAAGACCTGCACCAAATACAGCACCAACGGTAAGAGCAGCACTTTGAACACACGAAGGCTGTGACACTAAATGTGAGAGTAGAGTGTCTCATCATTAAATACAGAATTTGTTTTGGTTTAGTTCCAATGAATGCACAACTTTCAAGCATAACTTCACAGATATTCTTTGACTTAAATTACAGTTATTGGTATTTAAAGAGTTGAATATGTTAGTTTAATTTGTTCAATGTGTTCTTGTTACTTAGAGATTAAGCTGCTAGTGCCAGCTCCTGCATCTATCAAACACTAGCAACATCCTGCATCTACTTGCAAAAAATGTATTAGATGAGACTACTGTCATTTCAAACAAAATGTTTTGCTGTTTTTCTGACAGATAGGGTAGCAAATGTTTAAGAATCCAGAACATGACTCATGAGTGGGAACAGCTTGAACCAGCTTTCTTTTGCCTGTAATAAATCAGGAGGACAGACTTAGGGCTTTATTGTTTAAGTCTATCTAGGTATAAGACGGGATTTGTTTTGTATTATGGTGTTTACTGTTACATTCTATTAAACCTAATATATTCTTGAACTTGGTGTGAGTCTGCTATAAAAGCTATTTAATCATACTTGGTTTTGTTTTTGCTGCTACTGCATTTAACAAAACTAAATTTAAATAGCAAGATGAATTCCAACAGTTAAATATTTGCTTTGTGTTGGATTTCATAAATTGTGCATGGGACTATTCAAATGTCCCATTCAGAACAGTTGTGAATACATAACTAAGCTGTCCACAAAAAGACTGAATTGGTATTTAGTGTGCCTCTAGATTGGTACTTTTTTTCCCAGAATGCCTTTTTTCCTCCAAATCTGTTTTTATTCTCTAGGTTTAGCAGAATTTGAGCATAATCAGGCTGGCAAGGAACGTTTTGTGTGTGTGGCTGAAGGTTTGATCATGAGTTGCCAGTTGCCAGGTTTTTTTTTTCCCCACTAATTCTTGAGATATTCTAAAAACTCAGTGATTTCATAAAACTTGCAGATTTTTAGCTAATGTAGTTTGTTACTGCTAGTTTAGCTTCGTCTTAGGTTGTTGGTGCTGCTCTCAATATGTACTTCTAAATTCTGTTTCTTTAAGATTGTAAGTGGATGTTGAAGGGAAGTGTATCAGAAGTTTACAAATGCATTGAAACTCCTACGCAAGTGAACTAATTTAATACTCTTGAGCAGTTCCATGTAATACTTTATGAAGTTCAAAAAAATCAAATATCTTTTAGTATGTTTTACAAATCTTATTTAACCTGTTTTTAGGATCCCACTTTACGAAATAAGCAACCTATTCCAGCTGCCTACAACAGATATGATCAGGAAAGATTCAAAGGCAAAGAGGGTAAGTTGATTGTAATGCTTCTTTTATAAGGAGGAAGAAAAAAAAAAAAGCTGGGAAATGACAGTGGGTTACACAGTTCTGGTTAGAGGATTCTCTGTGCCATTACTTTTCAAACCTGAGAAAAGACCAAAAAAAAAAAGTATCTATGCCTAAAGATAGCTTTTCTTGGTAATAAAGTCTAAAAATATTACTTATTAGAAATTATTTCTACCTATTAGGAGGCAAACTGAAAGCTTAAAACCAGAGCTGCTTGAGGAAAAAAAATAATTATTTGTTTGAGGAAGCTCATATGTAATTAATAGAAAAGCAGTACTGCAAATGTCACTGTCAGGTGCGTAAAATGAAATATATTGCCTGTCCTCAAAGAATCACTATTACTTCACAAGTTGCTTCCAGTAATTACAAGTAAATATTATTAGCTTGTTATGCCTCTTTAAATTACAAAACAAAATTGCAAAATGTTAAATCCCTTCTGGAGAGAAGATGGAAATAATCTACAATATTTAAGAATTCTCACTTATTTTGGAACAGGGTGCAAGGTTGAACTTGAGCGATGACTAAAAATTTTTCTTCTGTCCTCCTGGCTTTTTTTATCTTCTGTTTCAGTACCAGTTCTAGTTATTTCTCCCCCCTATACATTGTTAAGAAAGTTTCTTTATTATAAAGTATTTCTCATAACAACTATTTTCTTCTAAATTGTGTGATTTCTGTTTACACGAGGGAGGAAAAGAGAACTCTGGTAGCAGGGATCCAGAGTTCTGAAACTTGACTGCCTTGTTAGACTTTCATTTATTGCATTCATTTTTAAGGTTATAGGATTTTGCTGCTGCCATTTTTTTTTTTTCCTCCTAGCAGAGAATATGTGCAAGAGATTCACATTTGAAAAAGATTGCAGTCTATCTCTGTTTTCTGGCTTAGTGTGAGGAAGTAGTATGATAACTTTCAGTACTGTACATTCACTGCAGTGCTGGGAAATGTACACAGATTCATACTGTAATTTTTTTTTATTATTACTGTGAGAAACTTTAAAGAACTTGGGGTTAATTATTTATGATTATTACTGAACTATTATGTATGAACTGTGCAGAGAATTTTGTAAACTAATTAGTGTAGCTTGGAAATTCAGGCATAAAACTTTTAAATTTTATTTGTTAGGGTATAGTACTGAAAAGGAGTGTTCTGTAAACTCTTATGTAGAATGAAATTCAGTGTCAGTGGTTTAATTACCACGGATGTGAAATGGGGTAGTGAATCATTTCCAGGCAGTCTGCAGAGCTGTTGCTCTCTGGGGTTTGAAGAGTTTACAGCTGAAAAAAGAAACGGTTATTCAATCTTATTCATCCACAACTCAAACAAAGTCTTTAACTCAAGCTCTTCAGTATTTCAGAGACATGCTCCTTTCTCTTTGCCTAGATTTCCTTCCAGAAATTCAGGTTAATTCGAGTCTTGTAAGCTGTTATTCTTTTGGTAATGTATCAGCGCTCAAGTTTGCACCCGGATTGGATGGCTAAAGCTGCAGCAGGTGCAGAATCAAAATGCAGAGTGACCTAAATTGACATAGAGCAGTGGGCTTTAAACAAATGGAAGGCACTCGAACATTAATACATGTATGCAAGGAAATGGAACAGATTCCCAAATGGTGATTGAGAATATAATCAGTTGAATAAGCTGATGCATTAGAGTGCATATTTTCATTTCCATGTTTAATTCTTTTAAATGAGAGAAATCACTCAGATTCATGCATGGTGATGCCAGAAAGGTGGTGAACCACAGTGAAAAAGTGTGTGGTTCTTTTGATGGTCTTTGTGTCACCGAACTGTGAAATTGTGATTATAATACATGCAATAACTGGAGGAGAAAAGATAGTCTTAATGTTAACTGATGATGGTTCGTGTTTTTGAAGCATTAGGATTGATTTTTCTGTATTAGTTATTGTGTTTAGACTCTCAAGATGTAGGCTTTAAGGCATATGTTGATGTCAGTGTTTTTAACAATGCTTTTATGTTTATGAAACTGATTATATTTGGCAAACAGAAAAAGTTGTAATACAGTTTGTCACAATACATTAATGTTGGGCTTTGCTTGCATTCTTTACTCCATAGTGTTAGACCTGCGTTTAAAGTGTTTATTATGGAATGCTTTTTGCCTAAGGAAAATGTGTATGATAACTTTGTAATTATATTGAAAAATCCAAATGTATTGAAGACTCTCAGGTAGGGGGTGTGTGTTGTAGGTGTTTGTTTTTTTTTTTGTTAAACATTTTCTGCATCTAATCCCAAGTTTAAAAATAAGGGTCCAAATTCTGCCATCATGATACTTAGAGGGCTCTTTTCTTCTTAAATACCCTTTTCTTAGTAGAGGAGAGATAATTTTGACTGCTTTCTCTATTACCATCAGAGCAGCTGTGATTTTTTGAGACTGGAGTTGCAAACTAGTTCTTGGCCAGGCATTAATATTTCATCTCTGTGCTGGTGCATGACTCAGCAGCGCAGATTCAAGCTGGTTTGGGAGAGAGGGGAGAAACATATTGCTTTATTGTCCTTAAAGGGGTCTGTACGCTGGGGGCACGTCCCCGGTGCTCCCTCTTGCTCTGTGTTCTGCTCCTCTTTGGCATGGCCTGGGGCTCCTCCTGTATCCCAGGCCCTGCTTTTGAGCAGCTGCGTCAGGGTCAGCTGCTGCCTTCGGAGGATGCTCTGGAACAAGTGTCTCTGCTTTCTAGCCTGGCCCTGATTGTCTTTTACAGCCAGCCGCATTAACCTGGCGAGCGCCCTGAGCAGCCTTTGAAGCAGGAATGCAGCTCTGATGGCGGAGCCCCCGACTGGGAAGCGTTCGTTTTCTGCTTCGCTCAGGCTGTGGGCAGTGAGCGGAGCTGGAGGTGCCACTGGATGTGACCAAGTTTACCGACTGTTGAGACCTTATAAAAAGGCACAAAAGTGCATGTGCCAGGGCTGTCACTTGTAGCAGTGTTTGTTTCTGTAAGAAAAGTGAGTGTCTGACTGGTAGAACATCACATGGTCAATGTGAGAGGATCAAGTCAGTAAAGCTGTATGGTGAGGAAAGATTGTCCGTGCTGTTACCAGTTACAGGAGGGTTGCGTTGCTGTGGTTATCTGAAGCCGGCAATGCTGAACTCATTCACTGGTTGCTGGAGAGTTTGAGGCAGGAAATATGAGAGTCGGTGGTCAGCTTGGGAGGTGGTTTGTGCTGCTCATCCCACCCTACCTGCAGGTAGCAGACCCTGGGGTTGCACTAGACCTTGTAGTAGCTGCTGTAGCTGTTTGCTGGAATTCAAGTGGGTGCCTACATTTTACTTCGAGCTCCAGTTAGTGGCTCTGCTGGCTCATTAAATGAACCAGGACACGTTTCATGAGAGACCTGGGGAGATTTTTGCAAAAGATGAAACCATTGGCTGGGAGGAAAGAAAGTGTAACAAGCCAGGCACAACAAGGGATGCTGCTTTACTGGTCTAGTTAAGGAAGCCTCTTGTGTTCTTTGGAATTGGGGAAGAACAACTGGTTGAAATAGTTGGAAATTCTCCATGTCACAGGAAGGAGCAACCCATAATAGGTCTGTCTGGAAAAGGGAAAGGTTCCTCTGGTGACCTTTCAAAGTTCACAAACAACTGTCAGCCTGGATTATACACCTCAGATTTATGTCACTCCAGGTCAGCAAAAGCATCTCTTCAACTTAGAGGAGCTCTATCAAGTATTCTGCAAGGCTCCAGGCACCGACTGAAATATTAATATGCTCCTTGCCCAGAAACGGTGACCTATATAGTCACAGAAAAAACTGTTATCCACAGAAGTGTTGGTCAGATGCAACTTCACTGTCTTTAGTACAAGTTTAGCTGTATGAGCCCGGGGCTAAGACTCAACGCTTGATTACATTTTGGGGTTTGGGGGAAAGGTGGTAAGGCAATATCAATTTATAATGGAAAGCTAGGCTGCTTTTTTTTTTTTTTTTTTTTTTAAGTAGAGAAGACCGCATTCATGTCTGTCTGTACCTGCAGAATCAACTCTGTAGTTCAGAAATGTTAAATCTGGCAGAAGGGGAGGGGTGGCCTTGAGGTGCTGAGATGAAGAGCTGGAACGGGGGTGACTTTGTGTTAAAAACAAAACAAACAAGCAAACCACCACAAAACAAAAAAACCCCACAAACGAACAAAACCAAACCCATGGTCAGTAGCATTAGGCGTTTCCACGTGATATAATAGATCTGGTAGCGTAATAGAGGGGGGAAGGGAGGGGAAGGTAAAAGCAAAAACAGTGTTCAGAAAATAGATACCTCTCTCCGTGGTGAGAAGAGTATGATCTGTTTTCAACCCTTGGCTATCTTTTCCTAGGCACTGGAGAGTTATTAAATCTGGGAAACTTTTCTGCCTCATTTCCTGCATGTGTCTGATAATCTTCCTCATCTAAGGAAGAAAGGATGAGCAACCATAGATGCTTCCCAGAGCATCTGCATTGTTTTCAAGGTTGTCTGGGTTTCAATTTAAGTTCATTTACTCATAAGAGCAAGAAGCTTTAACAATCTCGAAAATCTCATATTTTTCTTGGACTTTAGTAGGTTCAGATGTGAGCATTACTTTGATTCTATGTTAGTTTTGGTCTGTTATGTTTTTGTGCTGATGCATTGTATAAAGGTGGTGTAATAAATGGCAAAAATGTTCCCATTCCCAATAGCTATTTCTGTACAGTATTGGTTACCTTTACCCGAGTCCAGTTGAAATAGCCCCAGAGTTGCTTAGATGTAGACAAATGCTTGCTTCTCATGGTTTGATTGGTGATGATCACGCCATTTTGAGTACAAATTAATTGGGTGTTTGGTTGATGGAGTCAGTTGACAGTAGATGCATGAGGCTAAGGAATTTACAGAAGGAAGAAGGTTTTCTTGCAAGTCCTGGTGGCAGTATTCAGGAGCTGACAGAGAAGGAGGATTCAAAGGCAAACAGGCCAGCGGCAGCAGGTTTAGTCACTGAGCACTTGCAGGATCCTGGCACTTACTCAGCATAAGTTCAATCTTATTAAAACGACAAAACCCCCCCACAAAACAACCCCTTTTATCACCTTTAGTGTGGCAGTGTGAATTTATGCAGATTCTGTCTTCTGTATAATATGACAATGATGTTGTTGCTCTTCTGCGCTCCAGAAGTAAATTTATCATGTTAAGTGGCCATGGTTTTATAGTCAATGTGTAAACTGGTTTCCTATGAAGTATATTCTTCCATTAATACTACAACTACATACTACAACTACAAGTTGAATATGTTGCATTATAGTGCATTCTGAGCATGAGGTGCTTCTCCATTTTTGTAGTGAAGAGAATTTCTTAGTCTGAGTGCATATTGTAACATATTCTAACAAAGACTTAAGTTTTTATCCGTTCTCTGGAGTGGTTTGAATATTTCTGTGCAGCGGGAAAAGCTTACTGTGCAGAAAGCAGAGATACTAATGGACCTTTGGCTAAAGAAAACACAGATTTCCTGATTGCTGACCAGGTCTTGTATTGTGAACAGAACCTAAACCACCACCAAGAGCAAGATGTGTTCTTTGCAAAAATAAATTCAGAGAAATTTTCAGTGTTGTCTGCTTAGACAGGATGTCCCTGTGTTCATAATGATTTACAAGAGACTTTTTTTCCTTTGCAGAAACGGAAGGCTTTAAAATTGATACCATGGGCACCTATCACGGAATGACTCTGAAGTCTGTAACGGTAAGCTAAAAGTCTTGTCTTAAATATGGTTTGTAGAAATGATGGTGTACCTGTATATATGTCTTGTCAATCTGGCCTAAGCTCTGGAAGTTCACTTTGGCTGACTAACAGGGTTAATGAAAGTGTCTGTGAAAAGACAAAACATGTTTTGATTTGGTCTGCATGTTTGTGAGATCTTTGCTCATGGGATTTGTCCACAGTGAAAGGTGTGCTGCGAAGGCTTTGCTGCAGGTTCTTGTGGAGGTGCAGTATTTTTGTGTTTAACTATGCTTAGATGCTCAGATTTTTTTTGCTAGTCTTATGTGTGTCTATGAAAGACATTCATAATCATAAGTGGTAAAACTATGCTCAGAAAACTTAAGTAATAAAGCTGGGGTTTGGAGTATCACTCTGTTTCTTTCTCTGCATTTAATAACATTAATTTGTTTAGTGGTGGGAGAATTTGACCTCTGCATTACTGTTGGAGCTTTCAAGCCTAGTCAGCTGGACTTCTTTTGTATGACTTTACAGTGCTGTCAGTGGGAATTGCTACATATACAGATGAGAGAGACCCTCAAACAGATTTTTTTTTTTTTGCCAGTATTTGTTGTTGAATGCTCTCAAACAAATGCTGGTTTGATCTGCTGGTAAGTAGGACAGATGCTACAAAACCAGTGTAGAGCCCTCATTAAGGTTCTCGCCATCTGCATACCTATACAAAACTGATGAATAGACAGCACTAAATACTCTCCTAAATCCATGCACTACTTCTAGATAACACTCCTAATTTGAACATAAAAATAGTGCCTTGAATATAAATTTCTTAAAATAATTTAGAGCTTTTTCTTGTTTGATGAAAGTTCTTGCCCAAGTTTTTTGTTCCCAACCTCCTGGACTTAAAATATCTTAAAAATTGGAAGGAATCTACTTAGTTGTGAACAGTGTCGTTTCTGGATGAACACGGAAATCGATTGGATGAAGGAGCAAAATAACCCATGATGTCCGGAGATTTTTTTCTCGAATCTTGAACTAATTCAGGGCTGCTTTATGGGGGATCAAGCAGTGTTAATATACCAAACCCAGGTTTCGATGGTATAATGTATCTATTTCAAGTGGCAGTGACTTGAAATGACTTAGTAAATTAGTTCTGTTTAAATTGCCCTGTGGGGAGGAAAAAGAGATCAATAATTTTTTAATAAAAGGCAAGCTTATAGTAAAGTAGAAATGTTTAAATGTTTTAAGCTTGTCATTATAACAACTATAAAAGTGAGGGGATGCACATAACTCTAAAAATGATACTTCTTAAAGTTCATTAAAAAATAATTAAGGTTTTATATTCTAGGAATCCTAGCTCACGTATTCAACATACTACCTAGAGTTTTGAGGTGGAGTTACTAAATTGTCCTTGCTGGTTTCTTCCGTTAAGAAAGAAAACTCAAATTACTATTAAATCCTTTTTGCAACATAAACTATAATTTTTTGAAATAACTATTTGAGGTGTTGCATGACTGCACATAAAAGCATCATCTGGTGTCATGAGAAATATTAAAACTCCATCTGTCATTTAGCGTTTTTCTAAGAAAGAACTTGTAAGGGATTTTTGGAGCTTTATTTTCCAGACTCTAAAAAGGTGTCCTAAATGTTCAGCTCATTCATAAAGTACAGTGACATACTGACTTTGTGATTCAGATGGGGGAGAAATAAATATGTTTATTATGTGGCACAGAAATGTTCATCTGTTTTTGTCTAAACTTGGTCACAGTGCTGGACCACATAGTTCTAACCTGTAATCTTCAAATAATTGTTTTATATAGAATGCTTAATTTCCTTGTAGTTAGCAAATTCCACATTATCCTTCTACTTGTTTTTTGGTGGCTTGTTCCTATCTCTTATGCTAGGCAAAACTAGGGAGGAAATGGGAAAGTAGGTTTTTTTCCCCTGGAGATTTAATGGAAAAGAACATTATTTTCATTGGCTAAGTCACAGGAATACGGAGGATGGCGCTGGAATTGCATCCTGCCTACACGGTGTCATCTGCGCTCTCGTAGCGCGGGTGTGATCCCTTGTGTGAACTCGCCAAACGTTTCAATGAGTTGAAGTGTTCCGCAGCTCTTTGTCAGAGGCTGGCTTCAAGCTTCAGACCTCTGATTTCCAAATGAGTGGTGAAATGGGAAAGGTTCATTTCTACACCATTTTTCTCCTTGACTTAGGTGGCTCCTCTGTTTTTCATGATGTTTGTTTCCATTAATGTATTTATAGAGAGCAGTCATATTCTCTTACGACTTTTTGTTTTGCTTGGCTAAACAAATCTTGTGAAATAAGCTTTCAATTCACATGTGAGTTTTCTTTTGCTAGCTATTCCAGTTAGAATTAATCTTTTTTTCAAGCGCAGAGAAGTAAAATTTCATGTAGTCTACGTGAGATCTCACGTAATGGTTTGTAGAAAGGCATTAAGAATTTCTTACTGCTTCTGAAAATATAAATATTGCCTTGAGACAGATCAATTACCTATTTTACTTTATATTTGTTCTTTGTCACTTTTTTGTATCTTCTTATTTTTGGTCTAGTTTCCACGTTGGTTGTGAGTTGCATGTTGGAAGAGGTGGCTTATCCTAGTGTGGTGGTTCATTTGAGAGTTTAACGTGATTTGTGATACCATCTACCCAGACTTTCGTTCTCGCTGTGTTACATTGTACTTTATTTTCTTTGTCTGAACAAAGAACTTTGTTTTGATGGTTAGTCTTCCTTTTAAAAGGTCGATGGAGCCATTAGCTTCCGAAAGTTTTGATCTCGTTTGCAATTGGAAAAACCTTTGTAGACAAGCTTATTACTTGGAGTGGAAACCGTGCCCCACTGTCTGGAGCTGTGCGCCCACTTCTCATGTCAAATTTTAAGAAGCCTTTATTTGTTTCCTGTTATATTCCCTACATGTCTTCCACTTGCACTCTGCCTTATTGTAATTATTTGTAGTGATTTTTAGTAAATGTGCAAAACTCCTCTTTTATGTTTGTTCTTGCTGCAATGTGAGTTGTCCTAGATGCTTGTCCTTTTTAACAGCAAAACAAAAACTTCTGCGTCTTGACTGCTTGCTTTTCATCAGTGATGTTGGAAACTTTCTTAGCATTCAAAACTTGTGCCAGAACAGATGGTGAATGGTGGGCTTTTTCTGAAGTAATGTCAGCTAAAATAACTTGTGCTGCTGGCAGTTCTTCCCTATAACAGAGTTTTTGCTTAATTGGCACACTTACTTTCTCTTAGGAAGAGCTGACTTATTTAATGATTTTTTTTTTTAATTTTTTTTTTTTTAATTGTGAAGGCATGATTTCATTATTCTGGACCTGGAATTGTTTATAATGGGCCATCTTCCTCAGAAAGTCTTTTTTAATACCTGTGGCACCTTCTATTTGCCTGGGCTGGTGATGTTCTGGGAAGCTAGTTGTGGTAGCTCTTGCTGTCTAGTTACCCAGCAGTTCATGTTGCAAACGATGTAGTGTGACTTTCAGAAACCTCCAGGTCTGCCTGCAGCTTTCACTTCAAAGCATGGTCCCCTGGATAGCAGGACAACTTCTGTGCTTTAGGTAGGAAAGGTTACTGCTTGAGAAGGATCAAATAAGAGCTGTGGAAGATAAATATGTTAGTATTTTTGTCCCACGCAGGGTGTGAGGGAATGCTCGGAGAGAATTTTAAGCTGATATTCTCAACACGTTCTTTCTTACTTATGTAAATTTTACATGTTCAGTGCATTAGCCTTCTGCTTTTCTAAAGTGAAATGTTAATTTGAGAGACTAAGCCGGTGTCATCTAGTGGAAGCCTAGAAAGTGGTCTGACCTTTCCTTTATACAGAAACGAAACTCAGTTTTGGACTAATGGTTTCTGTAACTAGAATATGTGAATTAGTTAACTGTTACTACAGCTTGAGATGTGAAGATCAGAACAAACTAGCTATCTGCACTTAGCTCAGGACGTGGGAGAAGCTGCTTGTCCTGTGAGTATCTGATAAAACTGGCTTTTGTAGATGGGTCCTAAAGTGGAATCCTCTTCCAAGCTGAGGACATGCTTTGTACTGACTGCGTGCACATGCAAGTGACATTTGTTTCTCCATGACAATAATGGTCACAGTGACGCTGGTTTTACTCATCTTGGTGCTTTTTCTTTCTTAGTTTTTCATGACTTTAATATGAAAGGAAGGAATAGACTGATCTGATCTACCATCCTGTCTAGTCTTGAGGTGCCATTCAATGTGGTTATAAACTGGGGTGCAAGTAAGATATGCATAGTACTGCAGTAGGCCCTTGTAGAAATTACTTTTTCTTTCCTAACTGCTAGAAGGCTCTCCTGTTTATAATTTCTGTTTTCTTTTGGTATTCATAGCTGCTGAAGCTCAGAGGCTTCCTTTGTCTTTTGTTTTTGCTGCTAGTAATGGAATCTGTTGTTGTTCATCCATGCTCATAAGCAGCCAGAACTACTGCTGGCATTTCTTTCTCTTACTGTTCAGTAAACAGGTGGATGCAACAGCTCTTTTAGCTATTGAGATGATCTACTTATTAGATAGTTGGGGGCTGCGCTTGGAAAGTCAGTGTGTAGTTATTCAGGGTTTCCGCTGAGGCACTTTGCTTGTAGCAAACTCCAATGCAAATTTCTGCAGAGCATTCAAACATCTAAGTTTTATCTCTAGTAAGAAATTCTATGTAGGTTTTCAGTGCTTCTGACTTCAGTGATGATATTTTTCCTATGAATTAACAAAAGTAACATCCGTCTTTCTGGTGTAAACTGCCAGGCTTTAAAATTATTTGCCAGTTGTAAAGTTACTCTGAGTAAACATATGAGACTATTGGTAATTAAAGAAAATACATTACATTTCAGTTGAAACAAATACATTACATAGTCCCAACAGAAAACTACTATTCAAAAAGAGGGTCTCTGTGTAAGCCACACTACAAACAGGCTTAATCTCAGAAGAATTGGAAGACTGGTTCAGCACCGCCAAGGTCAGCGGCATTTTTCATCATTTTCTGGTCAATCTCAGATTTTGAACCTTAACTAATCAAAAGATGTTGCTGTTGTTGCCTCCCAAATCTTTCAAGTATGGTATAGTCCCAGTGATTTTATTATTTTAACTGAGAGGTTGTTTGACTGCTGGTATATTTTTTCGAAGTATTAGCATGTAGTAGAATGAAGGGAAATGCCAAGTTTTTGGCATCTTAAAGATTGGGCCATTGGAAATGCAGCATGTTGGGGCAGGAGCAATCAACATGGTGTATGCACATATTTTAAATAAAAGATTTCAATTGATATGCTTCTGTGTAAGTAGGTAAATCCACAAGATTTTTTTTTTTTATTTTTAATTTATCATGAAGGATTAAGACTGTGATTCAGTGCCAAAACTTGAAATGACTTTTCAAAAGCATATGGTGGAACTGGAGATTGTGTCTCAATATACAGATTAATAGCACTTACCTTTAAAAAATTAAATGAAAATGTAATACATCTTACATAGGAGAGAGAGAACTACTTATCCACATGTCACCCGTTTTCTGCGTCGTGTTCTAATCTCATTAAAATATTTGAGAGCTGTGGTATTGAGGAGGGAGTCAACAAAACAACAGACTCTCTGAAAGCGTTTGAAACGGGCTCTGACGCAGAGCATGATTTTCATGCAGGCTGTGCATAAACTGGTCATTATTCTGGACATGAAGGTAAGGCCAGCCCGCCCGCGCCCCCGCGGGCCGAGCAGCGTTCCGTCAGCTCTCTGTGTGCACACTGTTCAGTTTTTAACCATCTAAAGGATGTTTGAAATAATTGCCTATTAGCAATGAGTGTTCCATAGATGCTGGACATAGAGAATTTTGTTTTCATTGGATTTGTAATTTTTTGTTTTGTTTTGTTTTTACACGTTAAATATATTTATCTGCAACTGTAATTCAGACAACCATGAGGTTCTCGGTCCATGGGGATTAAGGGCTAGGACATGACCAGTAACTCAGAAAATCCTTGACCTGGAGAAATGGACTTTTCCCTGGAATAATCTGCCAACAACCTCACACTGCTCCGCAGTAACAGCCCCGAGGGCCTGGGGTGTGTCTGTTACCCTATTGAGAGTGGATGAAATGCAACCAAGTGTTCTAAGAACTATTACTGTATTTTATGTTTAAGGTCCGCACAACAAGTTCAGTGGTTGGCATTTCGTTGCCTCAGTCATGTTTCAAATATTAAATTACTCTCCCTTAAAGAGTTTTAGTGTAAATAGTCACGTGTATAGAGACCAAGGAAAATCACATACAAATGCAGCTTTCAAGAAAATGTGTTAGGTTGAACAGCGCTGCACTTGTTTTTTCAGCAATTGTAAGTAATGTATATCTGTGCCAAGATTTCTTGCTGTTCTAGTGCATTAAACAATAAACTACCTGTTTTGTTTTCTTTTATTTTGAGAGTAAGAACTGTAAATTGAAGAAAGGAGGTGGATGTTGTGTAAGCAGTCACGTCTGGAAGTTAGGCATTGCCGTGGTGCCCCCTACGCTACTGAACAAAAGAGGGAGCGAGACCTGGGGCCGTGTAGCTTTGTTACTGAATGAGGGCGTCTCAAGTCTGTTCTGCATGAAGCGCGACTGTGTCACTGTGCGAAGTGCGCTGGTGGCGAGCCTGTCAAGTCCTTGAGTGATTTCAGTGGAGGAGTGCCAAGTATGAGAATCCAAAGTGTTTCTGAGTATACATCGAAGTGGAGCCTTAGACATCTGGGGAGCTTTACTTACAGAAGCTTGAGAGTCTTAAAAATTCTTAGTATGAGTTTTAAGATGCCTTGTCAGACCTGCCTCGACTTAAATCTGAATGATGCAAGTTTACTTGCTAACCCTATGGGTGTTCCTCGAGACACTCAGCTGCCACGTACACTGTGCCAGGACTCAGATCCTTTACGAATGGTTCAGGAGTCCCTCTCATTTGGAAACATGACCCCAAATAAAAACGTCTAGGAGACTTCAGTGGCATTCTTTGAATTAGGTGTCCGCTATCTGTTTGAATCTTATTTAGGTGCTTCAATTCATTGGTGTTTCTCAGGTCTTTAGATTTATGTGTGTGATATCCATTAATTCAAGTTTCATGGGGCCTTGCTCAATAATAGTAACTAAACTCGAGCTACAGATTTTTGTCCTTTGTCCCAATTTTTTTGAACAATCAAACATCATGCATTTTGCACAGCTTATGTGTTAGTGTTGTTAACTTATTTCCCTCTATAAATTATCTCCAAATATTTACTGAATATGTAATAGTTGCATCTTCAACTAACAGTTGATCATCAAATTTCTTCTAGTGGGGAGAGAACGATGTAGCTATTATGTAGTGCTGTATTTTATTCACAGCTATTGAAGGCGGTACAAAGGTCTTACGGACCCAGTAGAAAGGAGCATGTGACAGCTGGGGGACCAGAAGGTATTTCACTTCAACATCCCTTCTTTCCGCGAGTTTATTCACATTTACCAGAATAATCACATGGGTAGCCATCCCATTGTCTTCAAATGAGTTTTAACGGAGTTTTGAAGGTTTCTAACACACTGAAATTTACGATACAGTAACTAAATCAACGTTCTAATTGAAGTATTTGAGTCATTGATGTAACTAATCCAAGATGACAGAGTCAAGGTTTCCCTCTTTGTTCAGTTGTTGAGATTATATCGTTGTCATTAGGCTACGTGACACTTTACTACTTGGTTATTTGCTCCTGATGGAGTAAGATACAATTTATTATTTGGGGAAAATAAGTTTTCTGCTTGGAGCGCTTCCTTATATGTAGCTTAGTGTCCTAGTCATACCTTTTTTCTGAGCTTGGAAAGCGGGATAGTTTGATTGTTACCCCAGTAAAATTCACAGGAACATGCCTCAAAACCCAGTCTCATGTACATCTCAGTGCTACTTACTACTGTTTAGTTATGTCACAGCAAATTCTAATTTATGAGTTTTTATTCTTACAAGTTCTGTACTTCGTCCTTATTGTCAAGGCCCTCTTTGAACATTCTTAAGGACTGTTGTTTCCATTTGTGGACACTGTTCTGGAGTTGGTATTTTAAAGGTCTCCCTTGTTACTTTCTTCTCGTTGTTGTGGGTTTGTTTGGATTTTTTCCCCCTTATATGGCACTCTCTTTCAGTATGTGGCTGTTAGTGTTTGAATCCAACCAGAAGGTATTGCTGTGTGGCTGACTTTTTTCACAGGTTTACAGTTATTAATATTACAAGAGTGTATTATAGGCAATTGTTCTTTAGTTCTTGCATCAGAATATGTAAGGGAAAGATAGTATTTACCAAGCACATCAAACGTATAGAGCTCAGACTTGAGACAGATCTTTGGAGGCAAATATTGGTGAAATACTAAGGTGGGAACTCTGGTTCACAGTGTTTTGGGGGATGGATTAGAGGTAATGTCATTCAGCACTATTTCAACATAGCGCAACATCGCTAACGAGAAGATGCAGTTAGAACAGCAAAATACGTGATGTTTTAAAGCCTTTAAGACGATTCCTTCTTGCACCATTTAAAAAGGTAATTGATTAAGGCTGACTATGTTTTGGTCTCTAACTTTTATGTGATTTTATTGTTCCATCTAAATCCAGGTGTTAATCTGCCTGCGTCTTTTATGCAGCCACATGCCGTTGCTGTTGAATCTGCATCCTCAGTTTCAGGATGCTTAAATGTGTTTTATTTATCTTTGCTAGGGCAAGAACCTATAGGCAAAATCCTGGTTTGCTCAGGTTTGCTGCCAATGGCCCTGGATATGGTCTGTTTCAGCACAGGCTTTCTCATTAGGTAAATGACTGTGAAGACTGTATAATGAACTCTGCATTAGTTATGGCTCACTCAACCTGCATTTAGGCAATACTGATCATACCTTCCGGAATATACCTGTGATTGCGATCTGCAGACCTGCCATCTGGAGCTGTATTTATGTTTTCACTGAGCAATATGCTATTGCAGAAACTACTTGCATCACTGCTGCTGGAAGGGTGATTCTTCGCTATTTATTCATTTAAAACTCTCTTAAAGACACCGCTCAGCTTAGTTAAGCGAGTTAAGGGGAGCCTTGAGTATGTTTGAAAGTGCGCGTAGGTAAGCATTGAAAGATGTGTTGTCTGTTTTAATTTCATTCACTGCTTTCTGTTTTGCCACTCTTTATTCCCAAAAGGATTGTGGTGTTTTTTTGGAGGCTTTTGGATTGGGGGTTTTCTAAGTCACAAGAATCTCATGTGTCTGGGACTTCAGATTTAACACTGAAGATACTGATGGGGTAAAAAACCCCATCTGGTTTCTAATCTTTGTGAGCTGATAAATGCATAGCGTGAATGTGAATTTCTTCGAGATAAACCATTTGGATTTTCTTTTGAAGTGTAAAAGCAATTATCAATTTTGTTTGCTACCATATGAACATATTAATCTTCAGTGCTTACTATTGCAAATAACGAAGGTTTGTCCAATGTACTTAAAATGTTAAATTTATCTAAAGCAGTTGGTAAATTGAAAGAAATTTATTAATAACTTTGAGAACAACTGTTCTTTTACAAATGCATATTTTGATTAGCCAGGGTATAAAACTTTTGTTTAGGCTTCATACAAGATGAATGTTAACAAAACATGGTTTTATTTCACCTTATATTACCACTACATTTGGCAGGCTAGGTTTTGGGGAGTCAAACTGTTCAATTGGTTTGCTGCTTTAGGAGACTTAAGATGTATTATTGGATTAAAAGATCTCTTTTTTTGTCTCTTTGAGGCTAAAAACAGGCGACACTTTTCCTTCATAAAGGTGTATGAGTAGGTTTTGTGCACAAGTAACAGACACGCTTTAAAAATTCAGTTGAAGTGTGAAGCAAAATTTTGTGTGACTAAGCAAAGCGATGTAGTGATAAGATTGCTTGTAGCTAGCTGTCAGCCTAGTTGCTGTAAATTCATAGTACTTTTAATTTAAAATATTTGTTTAAAAATTCTAGGTTTCTTTGAAGGGAGTAAGAGCAATGGGTTTCTTCTCTATAATCACTTAAGTCTCTGTTCCAGCTCAGTGGAGCAGGTATCTCCTCGCACCCTCCCTTGGCCTGGAAGGAGCTGCAGCTGATGAGTTCCAGATGTTTGCTTTCGGGTGGCTTGGTGCTGGCATTTTCAGGAAATCGAGCGCTGCCTTTCCCTCCCTGGGAGTGCTAATTTTAGGGTTTCATTTCCCCAGCCAGCAATTTTCATAAAAGTCAACAAAGGCAATAACTTTCCTACAGGTTTTATTGAAATTGGAAAGTAGGTTCACAACATACTGTGGAAGCTGGGAGGGAATATCACCGCGGTAGACTGCTAACAAATCTGTTTGCTGAATGGGGAAAAAACCTTTTCCTTTGGAACAAGGAGCCGTGCGGGTGCGTCATGCACCAGGACTCGTCAGTTCTGCTTGCTCGTTATCTTTGGAGCAGTTGATGTAGATCAGGCCAACAGATTGCGATTTTACTGAAATGAAAATGGAACACAGTCGGCATTAGAAAAGATAACCTGCCTGATTAATTGTATTTTCTTGTGGCTACTAAGTGAAACAAAAGACTTCCAGATAGAGAGGGCTTTATAAGGCCTGAAGCCAAATATTTTGTATCTAATAATATATACGATATAATATACACAATACGTCAGGTACCTCATATTGGTCTATAAAATCTGTTCCATTTTAGGGTGACGTCATATGCTATAACGAACCACAAATTTTATAGTAGGCTTCATATGTATAGTTACATCTTGAAAATAATGTCATGAAAAAGCTTCCAAAAATATCTGGACATGAACAGCAGGTGAAATGCAAAATAAGTAGTAAAATACATGTTAAAATACTAAATAGATCATAATGCTATCTTAGAAATTAAAATCTATAGGGACTCTGGACTGCCTGGTGTAATGTTACATCTGGTTTTCAAACGTAGTTTTATAGTTGGTTCAAATTTCATTACGTGAAAATTGAACATGTAAATCAACTTCCGTGTTCATACAATATCTTGAAGATTGTATTTACTTGTTACAGTTGTCACTCAGACTAATGAAGGAATAGCCTAATCGGGCAGTTTGCTCACCTTTATTTGGATGTACTAAGTATTTAATAAGGGTAACTTACGTATGCGTGGTGGTGTGCTATGCAACAAACCCACATATTCAATGTGTATCTCATGTTCCTTCCCCTGGCAGTTCTCAGCAACGCTCTTAATGCCCTTTTATGTTCTTCTCTGGAAAGCTGCCTATAGTTGGCTTAGTTTATCAGTGTGAATTGTCATTCTTTCAAATATGAGTGTAGGTATTAGATCCTTTTAAACAATGAGTATCATAACAATAATCCGTAGGCTGGGAACATTTTGTAGGTGGAAATTTACAATGCACAGAAAATGTTTTCAAGTATTATTTTATCACTCATTTATATGAAGCCGAGAGGAAGAGAATATAAAAAGTGATAAGTACTCAATATCCTCAAGGTTAAGATCAAGAGTGTATTAAATTTGAACAGTAGTTACTAATATACTAATATTTGTGAAAGTTCTTGGTTATGAATAAGAATCATACCTTTAAGGAAATGATGTAACTTTTTCTGGTGCCTCTCATAAGTGGAATGAAAATGACTGATAAACCTGACATTTAATATTTGGCAAACTTCAAGGAGTTTCTGCCTTATGTTCAGTAAAGTGATGTTTCTTTAGTGAGGCCGTATTTAAACTATATTAAAATGCGCAGAGATATATTGATACTTCATAAATGTGGCAAAACTGAAGAATGTTCACAGCTTTGAGAAATGTTACGATTTTTTTTTTTTTTAAACAAAAGACTCACTTCGGCTCAAGTAGGCTCGGCCAGTTTTCTCTCCTGCCGTGTTCCCCAGAAGGAAGCTAAATTAATTCTGTCCGTAAGAAGATTAAAAGCTGAAGGGGTAGGCAGATGTTTTCTTTTCTCAAGGGTGAAGGAAGTAGAATAACATTCTCTGGCAAGTCTGAAGGTGATTGGGTAAAAATATTTTGCTGCTGGTTGCAGAAAAGTATTCATGCCTTTCTGTAATAAATGTGGGGTTGCTTTTTTGTTGGAGAGGGTGGGCTCTCAGGCATATTTAAACTTCTTGTACTTTGTGACATTGTCTTGGTGGGGGGAAAAATGTATTCTGGTTTTATTTATGAATAGTTCATTCGCTCTGACACTGATCTGTAGTGGATTTGTTATACTTCAGTGTAAATTTAGGTATTACTGTGAAATTGTATTTTGCTTTTTAATTCTTTGGTTTTCACTGTAGAATATTTAAAACGTAGAACTTCTCTACATAGAAAGGCATACACTTAGGTAAATCTAGGTTCAGTTAGTTTTCAGTAGTTTTGATTAATATTTTAATTTTTTTCATTGATCAGGCCCTGGCTGAAGTCATGTTTCCTCCTTATTGCCCAGCTGCAGTGGGACAGGCTCCGGGTGGGCCCTGGCTGCTTTCTCGCAGTGTTCACTTTGATGCAAAGCAATTCCGAGCCGCTGTAGCCCGTCACCGGCCATCGTAGCCTGGGAGCTATTGAATAGTTTAAGTTCACAAGTTATCTGCCTTTTTCAGCATATCTTCCTGGATTTCCATCTTGTTTAGGAATTTTGTGACTAATAAACAGACTTCTGGAAGTGCCTTTGCACTCACACAAATGTTAATCAAAGACCAATAGCTGCGCATGGTTTTGGGGGGGTAACTCTCCCGTGTCTGAAACAAGACATTTCTATTTTCCTGGTTGCCTTTGAGTCTCAGTCCGTCAGTGCTCTTCAGGGACATGAGGATCTTCTGCAACTTCTTCCCAGCATTCTCTTGTAGCTGCTGAGCTCCCCGATACATTATTTGTTAGAAAGGGTTAAAGTCTGAAGTTATTTTTCATTTGTAATCAAACAGCTGAGGTCTTCCCAAGGTGAAGCTGTTGCCACCTGAGCATGTTTAGGAGGCATTAGGAAGTTAAGAGTCTTTGACAGTCATCTCCGTTTTCCTGTTAAAGCAAATGCTTCATAGTTCTGCCATTCAGAAATAACCTTTTCTCCTTAATACAAAGCATCATGCAATCTAATATGGCAATATATAAGTATTCCTTAAGGCTATATCTAGATCAAGGCACTCAAGCAAATTAAAGCAAATTACCAAAGTGTACAACATCAACATTCATAAGTTATAATGCATTAAATTGCCATTGGCTGGTGATGTCTTCAGGAATGAAATTACTTTAGTTAGCTGTAGTTTAATTTCCTTGGTTTACAGTGAGTGGAGGCAAATTTACTCCTGCATTAGAAAACTCAGGTGGGAATTTAATGCGTTTAAATTAATATGCTTTGACTTCTCACCTTTACTCCAATCTATATAAATGTTTAGATCATTGATGAGCCCATTACGTTTGGGAGCAGCTTCCCCAGACTGTCAGATGCGTTTCCCACTTCTCTTGTTGCTGAGGTCCCATTTCTTAGTGCTCTGTGTGGGTTCACTACTCGCTCACACAGGATTACAGATTTGATTTGAATCAGATCAACAAATGAAAATAAACTATTGCTCTTCAGTCTGGGTAGTAATGGCTAGATTATAAAGAACTACAATGCTATTTGTTAACTAGCCTGTGAAGACCGTGCATTGTCCAGCGTGCACAGAGCAAGATCTTCTGGATTTCATGTAAACTCACATTCCACTAGTGAATTCAGTACTTTTAAAAATTTTCATAATGCAGTTGTTCTGCGCATATGTAAAAAAAAATGCAGAGGTCTTTTGAAGTTCTGGTTTTATTTTGGTTGGGAAACCCAAGGGAAATCAAATGGCTGTGGATGTTTATTAGAGTGACTGTTTATTTTGGGGCACAGTTACTCCTTTCGCACTTTACTTGAGTTGTACTCACACAAGGAAGAACACTCATTTCCATTACTTAAACTGGTCGTTGGAAGCCTACCGTTTAAAACTCATCCTCTCATTTACTTAAGCTGCTTAGGGCGGAATATTTTCTCTCAACAATTTCTGCAGCGCTTGTCCTGCCTGCGTATTTCCCCACAAGTCTGGCTTTCCTCAGTTTTGCGTCTTTTGTCTCTCTGTTTAATAGAAAGAGATGTACTGTGTAGCACTTGCTGAGGTGTTTCAGTTAAAAGTTTAGGATAATGGACAGCAATTACAAAGTATTTCTACTGGTTTTGTTCATATTTTTCATGTGATATAGCTAACAGCATCACAGTAAATTTGTTAACTTCTACTACCATACTGCATATACGGAGGGTGGTATAGTCTCAGATTAAAACATTCCTATAGTTGAATCTCTATAGGGGAATTTCTGCATTCTGTCCTTTTTTTGGTAAATGGGGAGATTCAGGTAGCGTTTCTGTGAATTGTTGGATAAATTTCGTCAACTGTTTAGGGAAGGGGTATTGGTAATAACAAACAGGTCCTAATCAACATTTATTTCTGCTTATTGGATTTTTTTTGAAACAAGTCAATTTGATTTGGTCTAATATCATCTGATGCCACTGGTATGCAAAGAGTTGGTCTGTAATAGATGGCCAGTTCTCTGATGATATCTAAAGGACTCCAGCTTGTCAGTAAGCTTTGAAAATGCTGTACAGAAAATTCAGAAACTGTAGTTTGTTATTTATCAGAACCAGACAGGTTTGCATTGTCTGTTCTGACTGGGGTCTTTAAAAAGGGATGTTTAGGGAGTCAATATTCACTTGCTTAAAATTCGTTAGAAATTTCTCCGAGAATGTTTCATCATTAGCATGTTCTTGAAGGTGTTCAGGTGGGGAAGGAGATTGTTATGGGGTTTGTTTAGAAAAACGGTCAGGTTTTCATATTCCATCTTGCAGAGATTCTCTTCTAGGCTGCTACCACGTGTCTTTTTGATAACTTGAGAAGAAGTTTAGCTGTTAAGAGGTGATTGTCAGAGGGAAGTAGGACAGCAAGAAAACAAAGCTTTCTTGACTATTGTAAAATGCGTTCAATTTTTGTGGATTTCCCAGAAGCCAGGGACAAACTATCAACACGGATTCTTGTGTCAGTATTGGCCGCTAAAACCAGTTAAATGCCAAATTTGTTAGTTGGCCATGGTGGGAGACAGTCTTAATTTTTTCCTTTGGCAATGCATCTCATTGTGATCATTTTTCACTTCAAGTAACTGACAAAGCCAGTGTAAAATATGTTCAGCAAATATGTAAAGCTATTTTTGTCCAAGAGTCTTTGTGTCCCAGGAAGAAACCTGGCAGTTTTCCAGCAGCGCGGTTACCCGTGCGGAGCGGAGCAGCAGCGTGCGGCCGGCTGCTGGCCCTGCGGCGGCTGCAGCCCTCCGGCCCTTCAGAGCGGGGCGCCCGCCAGCTCGGCCCTTCGTCTTGCCTTTAAACTGGACCGTAGTTGTATATGCTGAAGTGACTGTACCAGCGAATTTATTTTCAGCACTTTAAACTCATGCAAGAGTACTTTGCTATATCCTGGCATGAATATGGTGTGTAGCGTGTGGTGTTCTTTCAATTCAGTTGTACACGGGTGGAGAGAAAAAAGAACAGGTACTTCGTGCTCACGACGATCCATTTTATCATGAATATTCCAGGATTCACCTGTTCTTTGAGTAAGTCCAGGTGTTATGAATCCAAGTATTATATTTGTACTTCAGGTGCTAATACAAGCTCAAGAGAATATTATGATGAGAAAAGTGGGGGTTAGGGGCAGAGATGGGACACAGAATCTTTTATTACATGTAAAATCTTTTACAATTAAAAACTTTCAATACAAGATTCATAGATGTTGTTCTCTTACAGAACTGGAAGAGGTAAAGTATTAATATTTGATTGTAATGAGGAGTCTTACTGTTCCAATTGGTGTTTCTCAAAAAGGCCCATTGGTGGGATGTGTGCAGGTGTTGTCAGAAGTGTGCGTTCATGCATGTGACATTTTTTAATTATTAGGAGGAGGCATAGGGAAGAAATGTGATTGTGTGCTTTATTCTAGTTTTTCCATTCTACTCTGTTAGTGTGAAATTTGGACAATAAATCATTGGAACTGCTTAACTTGTACTAGTAGAAAATGAGGAAATGGTGGAAGCAGGGAAAAAAAAATATTTGAGGTTCCCAGACAGTGCAATTTTTTTAATGAATACGGCAGCATCATATTTTACACAGGCTTAAAGCCCCCAAATTATTGGCAGATGGCTTACATTCCTTTAACATTAATGAAAGCTAAGTATCTTAAATTGTTTGCAGCATCCATCTCTCAACTGATTTTTGATTGGAAAGAAAATCATACCTTTGCTGGATGCAGCAAGCAAACTTGCCCGCTTTTTAAAAGGAGGTAATTCACAGCTAGATAATAAGTAGTAGCAGCTATGTCTTTTAAATCTGAATAAGTTATAACTTTTGTAACATAAAAGAATTGCAATTATCTGTCATTGTTTATCTATTTTTTTTTTTTACCGTTTTGAGAGTTCAGGAAAAAGGTTAGCTTTTTTAAGTAATGTGGTTAACTTCCAAAATAGATAAACCATCTCAAATTATGTGAAATGATAAAAGTAAGCTGCTGCATCAACTTTTAAAAATAATTTCAGATTTGAAAGACAGAATTTTCTTATGACACTAATAGAGGTATTATTGAAAATACTTTTCTGTCGAAGATATATTTCTATAGGACCAGTGTGGTTTCTGTGTGTGTGTGTGTGTGTGTGTGTGTGTGTGTGTGTGTGTGTTCGGTTTTTGTTGTCATCGGAGGCTTTTTGTGTTTCTTTGGTGTGCCTCAGTGTGCTTACAGCATAAGCGTTGTAATTTGCTTCTTGAGGAACAGATGTGTTAGTTGTACCCTCAGGTATGCACATGATATTTACTTTTATTTTAGAGTCTTAAGTAACGTTGTATACATCTGAATTGTAATCTTGTTTCTTTAAATTATTAGGACATTAAAATGTTACCCTTTTCTACATTAAAAACCAATCCATAAAATACAATAGTTTAAATTATTCAAAGGTGATACAATGGGAAATAGGTTTTCTCTTGATTCAGAGAAGGCTGGATAATTGAGTGGAATTTTTATGTCTACAAAAATCAATGCCTAGATGGACTTTGGAGGAATGCCTATAAAAAGACTGGCATTTGCATTAAGTGGCATTACTGAATTTTTGACTGAGTCACAGATGGTGTTTCCAATGTCTCATTTTTGTTTTATCATCTTGCATCACCCTGTATGCTGTGTCCCAACAGGCTTAAATTATGACGTAGATACGGGGGGGTTTTTTGTATACCAAATTCACGCTTCTAAAAGAAGTGATGGCAGCAATATAGAAATCCTGAATGACACTTGGAATCTCTCTCTTATTCTCAAAATGTTAGCCCTCGGCTTGTTTAAATGCATGTTATGTTAAATATTTAGTAAAGGCAGTGAGCAATGTTTTTGTTTTCCTTGGTGGCTTGTTTGGTATTTTATTAACAAAGGGTTGTTTGTGGCAGTTGGTTTTTCTCATTTTAAACTTTGGGCTGCTGAGAGGTGGGAATGCGGGGCCTTTCCACAAGAGAAGATGTGGTGTGGTGGTGGCTTTTCAAGAGTGGAGGGATTAAGTGTTTTTTGTGATGGCATGGATGTTTTTAATTTTTAATTTAATACAAAACCTTAAAAGTGTTAACAGAGAAAGAACGGGGAATACTTCACTTTTTGAGGACTACTTATGTTGAAAAGATACATCTTTTACATCCTTGCAAGCATGGCTATTTCCTATGGTCTGATTTTTGTCATCTTGGGAAATTTTAAACCTTTAAGGATTTCACACTGGTTTCAGTTTATTCATCTTTTTCAGCTGAATTAATTGCAAGACAATATCAAAGCTCATACCCTTAAATGTGAGAGTGAGAAATGTGTTTCACACGCTTCTCTTTCTAATGAGGTGACAAAAAGACACTTCTCCATTATGCCCAGACTGAGCATCTGGGAGATCAGAGTGAGTGCTTCACCGAATATTCCTGTTAAACTGTTGAAATGTCAATTAATATTAGATAAAGCTAAATGGGCTAAAAGGAAATGGATGCACTTGTTCTCGGGGACATACCTGTGTGTTCTTCATTACATGTTGGCCTCCAGTGACATAAAGCAGCTGCAGTGTTTTCTTATTTTAAGAAGTGTGTATTGGTTACAAACTGGTAACTATTGTAGAAGAACATGAGTTTCCTCCTCCTTCTCCTGTCTCTCAGGCAAATGACACCTGGAAGTAGCAGCATCAATTCCATTTGCTCTTTAGAAAGCATATTCTGCTCTTGAGCCATCCAAGGTGAATGAAAGCCCTCTGAGAAAAATCTCGTCAAAGATTTTAGCAGTCCCGACTTCACCCTGTCCAGCACCGGGGCGCAACTTAACCATTGAACAGAAACCTTTGAGGGTACATAAAGCTTTAAGCCACGAGTACTCTCTGTGCTGGAGGGACTTTTTCTTTTTTTTTTTTTTTTTTTTTTTAGAGTAGTAATTCAAGGTTACTGTCTCAGTCAGAACATTCTGACCACAAGCATAGTCTTGAGAAAAGCGAAGGGAATGGTTTGTACCCTGTGGTTTGAGTTATACAGCAGTTAGCTCAGGAACCAAAGTGCATCATTGCTATCATCCAGTTAGTGTTATCAAGAAAACTGTCAGATGTAAATGCTTAAGAGAGCTCTGTAGCTGTTGCCATGGTAATATCGGAATGGCAACGTGGTAGTTTTCATCCATAGCCCGTGTTCAGCTAAATTCCTTTGCAGTCATTTCACTGTGTGAGAAAGGTACCATATTGTATCAGGCTAGATGTTTTTGGAGGTAACCAGGGACAAATGAAAACTGGAATTAACCCCTTCTTTGAGAATGAAATGTAAATCCTAGATACAAGTGATGTAGTTTTCTTTCCTTTTGGTTTGGCTGCGGGCTGACCGTCCTACCTGTAAAATACTCTCTGTGGAGTTCCCGACGTGCTGTTCACACCATTGCGCCATGTCTTGTAATTACTTGGGTTCAGGCAGCAATAAAAATCACGCGCTGCAATCACAAACTAAAGATTTTATTAGAAGAATGGATTTACCTCATAGATTCTTATTTTCTCTGGAAGGGAAGCAAGTGCAAACACTTATCACTTGTCATTCAGACCCTGCTTTGTGATTTGGCCTCACTTTTAATGCTCTGCCTTATCACTGAGCTTGCACTACGTTTCTGAATCTGTGTGGTGTTGATCAGCCGCTGCGTTTTTAGCCTCACTCTTGTTTTCTGACACTGGAGAGGTTTTCTAAGTGACCTGCTGTAAGAAGTTGTTCTGCACAGCCCTCCCCCTGCCCCGGACAGCCTTTGACTTCGCTCTCGCCAGGGTACTAAAGGCAAGACAACGTTCTGGGTGTTCTGCCCCGCGTGCGGCAGCGCGGCCAGGCAACGTTCTGCCCCGCGTGCGGCAGCGCGGCCAGGCAACGTTCTGCCCCGCGTGCGGCAGCGCGGCCAGGCATCGAGGCGTCGCATCGCCGGCCACCGCCTCCCACCTCCCCCTGCCCTTGGCTGGGGCTGGCGGAGCAGCTGGAGGAGGGAGGCGGCTCTGGGCGGTGGGACATGTAATCTGCGCTGATACGGCGAATGCCAGGTCTGTTAGGTGGCATCTGCGCGCTGAATTTGTCGTGGGCAGCAAGGGTGAGGCTGCAGGGCAGCCAAACCGCGTGCTGTTCTGGAACAAAGTCTGACACAAAAAGGAAGATAGTGCTCTTACAACTTGATAGGTGCAGTTATCATAGAGCAGTTAAGTAATCGTCCAATATTTATTTGTGTTATTTTACAGCACAAGATAAGGATTGAGAAATGAGTTTTTAAAATGAAAAGATATCTGAACAACTACTGATGCTTTTGCAAATTGGTTATGAGCCTGTTCTTGCTAATAGCACAAATGTAAGAAGTAGTAGCTTCTGTATTAGCATCTTCCATCTCCCTTACATCTTCTGCTAGGAAGTTTTCACATGTTGAAATGAGTATTCATTCAAGAGATGAAAATTTTCTTGCACTGTGGGATTATGTAGGTATTTTAGGTTGAAGTATGACTGAGGATTGTGTTAACATATCAGGAAAATTAGCAGAGATGGGGGGGGAGCAGTCTAAGAGAATGGCTTCTAGGTGCTTCCCTCCCCTCCAGTGCCTGATTTAGCATGGATTTTGAGGTAGGTAATGCAAGTCTTAACATGCGTATTCTGAAAACATTTTGTAAATATGGGCTGACACATTTTATAAAACTGCATTGCAAAGAAAAGCAAATTTTAGCCTTCTACAACAGTAATTTAACCTGAAAGTGTCAGCCTGCCTTATCTCTTCTAGATCACTGCCATCCTAGAATTTTAAATTTATAGGACATAAAAATAATTTATAACATTGAAGTGAAGATCTTCATGGACCCTGAATTTTCTCTCAGACCAACTGCTGAGTCTTGGAAGTACCTTTATCTGTGATTGTTCTAGTCTGGAGGAAAAAAAACCAAAACAAAACAAAAAACATTGTGAACTTTACCCATGAGAAATCTGTCCATGTCTGGGGATAGGATCAGTTGTATTACACCAAAACCTGTAGTTCTGCATTTTCCGTGCTCAAATCTATTGATATGTGATCTGCAAATAAGCCACATCACTGATTTTAATGGGAGATGTGAAAGGAAAAGTTCTGTTGTTGGTGAATTACAATTTTTTGTGGAACTTCATTTTGGTCATCTAGTATCAATCTGTGTATTTTATTTAGTTGAAAGTTAAATAGGGAAAAATTATGGAATTCTAATGTCTGATTTTTGTTACCATGCTTCACTTTCATAAGGTTTTTTTTTAATTTGCCATAATGGTGGGACTGATGATGTTGCAATTTTTTGTCTATAATATGTTTTGAGACATTGACTTTTTGAATTTTTTTTCAACCTGAAGCAGACAGACAATTAAAAACATTTAAAGCAAATATTATACAAACTTCTATACCTCAGTGAGTTAACTAGTTATATCCTTTTTTATTTTTTTACTGCATTGCAGACATGTTAGACTTCTAGATATAAGCTCGTGTCCTATTGGTAATGAAGATGCTTTTTTTTTTTGTCTTGCTCTATGGGGAAAGGAATTGAGAGAACTTGTCAAATATTTTAATGATATAAATAATTATTGCACTATTTTTAACAGTAGCTGTTTTTATATTCTAGCAGAGCAAGCAAATAGCTTAAACACAAGCTAGAAAACAGTAAAAACATTCAGAGAATGGAATGCAGATCTTTCACTGTGTAATTGCATATTTCCCCATACAAGCTGTCCCTCCTGCTTCTGAAAGCTTTATAATGAATTGTGCAAGAAAACAGTACTTGGATACAAACGTTTTCAGTAGCCTTTGGCTGTCTTGGTAATGATTCAAATATACCTGTGGAGTAGTTTCAACATATACCCAAGCATTAATACAAATCTTAAAGAATTATGTTGGACCCTTCAAAGGGCATTAAAAATGGCTTTTTATTCAACATCTTATACTCGTCATTAGGGTTTTAACTAGCAAGAAGTTTGATATACTGAACTCATAGGCATCGTACCATGATTCTGCCAAGCTTGAGCAGATCAACATCATGCATGAGCTCCAAAGTGGAGCACCCGAGAGGTTGTTTGGCTGCCAAACTTTATGATTCAAGTGCCAAACTATTTAAGGTTTAGTTATTAACCTCTTGGACTATACCCAGAAGCCAGTAACAGCATTCTGAACTAGCCAGAGCTGGTAAAATCCAAGCGGAGTACATGGCAGTGTAGCTGGAAAGGAAAGCGCTGGGGGCTGGAACAGCGTTGGGTCCCCTCCGGGAGGATGGACTCTGTTCTTGGCCAGCATCGCCTGGGGAGAGGCCACTTACAGCATGGTACGTCTTCCAGAACCAAATACCCTTGAGTAGCAGGTGACTTTCAACACTCTGTCTGGTTGTCTAAAACTTGCTCTATTATGTAAAGCTTGCAGATAGTTAACTGAAGCCAGATGGCTTTCAGCTGGGCTATTAACTGTGGCCCGCGTTAGCTGGAAGGAAGCAGGCAGAGCGAGTATGAAGCAAACTACAAATGGATGTTGAAAGAACACTCCCAAAGACTTTTTCTAATGCAACTTGCATCTCTGTGTTTTGTGAATGCCAATAGTTATCACCAAAACTAAGTGGATGCACTTTGATTCTAGTTGGAGAACTCTCTTCTGCAGAGAGTTACCATTTTTACAGATTTACTTGCCCCAGAAATGGTCAGTTCTGTGATTTTTAGTTATCTTAGAAATGCACAAATGTATAATTATTATACCTCAAACACAGCAGGTGATAAAATTTAGTGGAGGATCACCAAAAAAATGATGATGAGCAAATTCCCAGAACCATCTTCAGTAAGAGCTCCTCAAAGTTGTTAAGAGGGCTGGTCCAGTGCAATACAGGGTGTTCGTGTAAGTTCCTGCTGCTGAGAGTGCTCGGTAATGTGATTTGTGTTTTCATTACAAAGAAAAAGAACCTGCTGTAATCTCTGTATTGTGCACGGTATGAAAACTAGGCTTTAAGAACTAGGGCACACTAGAAAAGCTAGAAACTTATTTCTTTCTGAGCAGCTTTCCCATAAAAAGTGAAGTCTGAAGACCATAAATATAATCAATTTTATTAAATAATAAAAGTACATCAAATATTTTTATTTTATCTAATTAAAAAGTCCCAGTCAAACAGAAAACTAATCACAGTTCCATCATTTACTGCTAAATCAGAGGTGGGTATTGCTTACCCTGGCAGAGTGACAAGCAGTAATAACCTGAATCTGATACAACTCTGCTGTAACTCTGTTGGAAAATAAGCTTTAAAGTTCTGTTTGTTAGAAAACTGGAAACCTGTAAATAGATTTAACCTACTTCTCACAATTTATTTTCAGTGGTACATGTTGTGACTTTAATTTTAAAAATTGCTTAGATTTTGTTCTCACCCTTATTGCTGTCTGGAACTCTCAATCTGATTATGACCTAGTCTTCCCCACTTACAGAGTAAGGTGTGCGGCTTAATTTTCTCTAGCAGACCTATTTTCACTTGACTGATCCTTTTTTTTTTTTGGCAGGCAGGAAAGAGCAAAATCAATAAAGATTTGGTTGGTTTTCTCCGTCTTTCCACAAAATGGGAAATTTTCGAGACTACAGTGAAAGACTTGAAGTTCCATTTTTCATTTCTGATCAGCCTTTGAGTTACCTCGAAGTTATGTAAGGAAATTAATAGCAGATTCAATGAATTTGCCTGAAGGTGCCAAGGTGAATGTTACTTGACACCAGATTTGACTTCCAGAGAATTCAGAAACTTTTAGTCAGCTCCTTGAGAAGAATCCAGTTGAATCTAGAACCCCACTTGCCTTTCTGCAGGTGATGTGCAAAGCAGCAGTCTTCTGAACTTTGAGTTCATATATCCCTCCTTCCTAACCAAAGCAAGCAACTGTCCCCAAACTGGACCTACTTGAAGAGAGTACTTTCTTAGTGTTTTAGAATTCATTGGTACTGTCTTACTGAATTGGACATGTGACATTGCGAAGTGTGTTGTACATTAAAGAAGTGTGTAATAATTCAAATGTGGTATTTGAAGGTAAAACTGATCTGCCCATGGTGCATTTTCTTTAGTTTCTTATTTTTCATTTTATAGCAACTGTACATAACAAGAAATCATTACATTGAAGAGAACTAGAGCTATGGATGCATTTTTAAAAATAAAATTTTAGTGTGGAAAATATGCTCAATTATATTTTATTGGCACATAAATCAGCAATTGTACCACCAAGGTGTGCATGCTTATTATTGCACATTAACACAAAAATCCTGATATACCATCTTCTTTTTTCCTCAAATTTGCTGGGAAAAACCTTTTGGTTATAGTTTCATAATATTAGTGTTATCAAGAACTATACTTTTCTTTAACTTAAAAAAATAATTTTCAGACTGCACTATGTGATGGGGCTCAACTAAAGGCTGTCCCATTAAGCTCATCCATTTTCACTGTACATGCTCAGCGGTATTTACAAATTGCACATGGGGTACATGAGACCCAGGGAGCGTCGTCCTTCAGTGCAGTTTCCGATGGCGATACCTGCCTGCTTTTTCTTTCGCTGCATTGGCACAGGCGTTGTGCTTATTTTGTTGTAAGTGGTTCCAGTATTTGATCAGTTCACTAGGTTGGAACTGATGGGAGGTAATTAGGTGGCTATATTTACAGCTGGAGTAAGAAACTCGCCAGTGGTTGAAGACAAACTCATTGGGTGGAGGCATAGGGTCAATTCGCAGCTTGGCAAGGCAGATCCCCACATATACATCCTCCAAATGTAAACGTCTGATGCTTAAGGAGACCTTAAAGATTTTTTCTGCTAAGTCTCCAGAAAAAACATAACCAGTGCCAGAGCAGAATACAGGATAACGTTCACTTGGATACAAGTCAGGTGGCATATACCACTTACTATCCTTGTTCCTATTGGGTGCATAACCTCTCATTAAATAACCTGTGAAATACTTGTGCCTTGGAGGAAGTTCTGGTTTCAGAAGCTTGTGTATTAAATAGTCAGTATTGACAAACATATCACTGTCAGTTTTCATAACGTATGGAACATTTGGACAGTAAGATGCAACCCAGTTCATTCCCATCAGAGTTTTAATGGTTAAATTATAATAGGTGTCTAAGTATTCTTGTTGAATGATGTCGTGGTACTGTCTGCTTTCCTCTAGTATGGTATGCTGGAGGTATCCATTTATCTTGATGCTTAACCCCAGCAAAAAAATACGAACAATTTGGATGCCAGGTGTCAGGCTTTCGTTACCCCAGGTCTGTCGAATAGCTTGTCTGGCTTCCACCTGGCCCGGCTCTGCAGCTATGAGCAGTATTAGAAAAGGGGTCTTCTCCTGGCACTTCTCAGGCTCGTTGATGATGTATTTGAAATGATATGATGTTGGATGCCCGGTGCCTTTCTCGCTGTAAATACTTCCATTGGCACTGAGTGTGTTTTCCAGACCAGTTACTCCTTGTGGCGCGAGATCTGTGTTGTTGGAGTTGGTGCCGGTTGGAGGCCGGAGCGTCTGAGGTACGGCGTCTTTCCACGCGTTCCTTAGAGAGCTGTGGTTTGTCTCGCTTTTTGTAGATCGAAATCCTCGTATAGTGTAAGTCATGGGATTTTCTTTGAACCCAGCCCTGCCTGGCAGCCAGTCGTGATGATTAAAGAACAGAAACGTAGCAAAAAGAAATACGAGAGAGATCAGGCCAATGAGATGGGTGCGAAACAGAGACCTTTTGGTATTCCAGGTCATCTTTGCAAAGCAGCAGTGTCGTCTTCTCCACTGAAGCATGTTGTAAGAATCCAATGGTGGGATATGAGGCGATGGCCGAGCAAAATGCCTTTCCAATTGTTTTTTAATCCGCTGCTATTCTTTGGTATTCATTTTCTTTTATTCATGTTGAATAATCGTCTGCAAATGGATCACTCTGCAAAGATGTAGAAAAAGGAAATCAGAAATCTTTAATTTTGCACACTCATAATATAAAAGGTTACAATGAGGATCTAGATATAAACTTAAAATTGAGTTCATTTTTTTTTTAAATAAACCAGCCCATGTTAATATAAACAAGGTTTGATTTATGCTAAAAGCCAACCTTGTTTTATGATTAAAGTTTATATGATTTGTTAGCTTTTAAAAATGCTTTTTTCATGCTAAATGTTTTGACAGACATGCTGGGTACCAAAGATAAAAAGGCAAAAAATATTGATCATGTTAGCAAAACAAGCATGAAGTAGATGTAAATAGCCTCAGGTGTACTGACTGTGAAATCCTTGTAGAGTGTTTGAGAAGGACTGAATGAAGAGGCCTTGATACCAGATGGAAGGTTTATTGGCATTAATTAAAATTGATTTGACATGCAGGGCTAGTACAGCTCACAGTTTAAAAACCCTTTTTGCAAAATGGTCGTGTATTGGTGGTGGGACAGACGGCGCAAGGTTGATTATGGCAGAGTTGTGTTAGTCACAGTGCACAGCTTGGCGTCTTTCCACCGGCCCCGGCTGCGTTCAGAAAGTCAATGAGAAGATGCACCTGTCAAAATTAATTTTCAGGGTCCAGTAACCTCACTGCACAGCCCTCAGATGGTAACGCAGGATAACGTTTTCAGGCACCTTTCAGGCACCTTTAACCTTCTACTCTACAATGAAGAAAAATATTGAATGGAACACTTGGCTGTTGTGCCAGGCTCATACGCAGCTGAATTAAAATTAAGCCGTTGATTTTTAGTAGGCAGAGAAATTTACATATTAACTGGAAGTAAAATTGCACAGCACTAACTTAGTTTCTGGCAAACTATCTGATGAACGTGATTTTTGCGTTTTTCTCTATAAATGTATATATAACTGCTACAGTTCTGGTATCACGCAGAAATTTTAAGTGTTGCTACTGGCAGCCGTAATGGTAGGAAAAAATGCCAAAGTAGTCTGTGCTTCATTTTCTCTTCAATTTTTTCATATTCAAGAGCAGAGTCAATATGGCAGCTTCATGATGCTGCATATTAAAAGCTGATCACATCGTCTCATAAATGAACCTTTCACTGCACAGTAGCAATTCGTTTGTGATTTTCAATTTGCTCTAATTTATTTCTGGGCCCTAGGGTTTTGTATAGGAAAAAAGATGACAGTTGAACAAGAGTCCATAGAAAATGCTATTTCTAATATAAATGTATAATTTATTAATTGCTTTGCTATCTCCTAAACCAAGTATTTGGATTAATTTGTGCATTTAAAAACTAAGTGACATATTATATGAGAATTTACAGTGTTTACATTGTAAGGAAGTAATTTAAGATGAGATGGCAGTTGAATAATATATCATTAAATTGTACGTGTGTGACTTAACATTCAATCTACCTAGTTCATGGAAGCGAAAATTCGTATTTCAGAAGGCTAGGGAGAGATGTATAAGTAAGCTTTTTTTTTTTAATTACTGTATGTCACTTTGTCTGTAAACAAAATAAGGTGTATGAAGAAGACGCTTCATTCACAAGATTGGGAAGCGAGGGGGTTGCAATGTCGCTCCGCGGTGGAGTTGTGTCTCTTGCAAACCTCCACTAGGAGGAGCGCGGAAAGTGGGATTTTAACGCAGCTTTGTGACCCTGTGAACGGCTCTGGAAAGGCGACACTGCTCCTCGATTCTCTTTCTGAAATAGCAAAATATTTACTTAGTGGTCTGTTAAGCTCTTTCCTGTCTTTGTGCTGGTACGCAGCATTCAGTAACTTGATTTTCAAGCGCACTGAAAGTATTTTTTTTTTTTTAACTGCTTGGGACTGATGCCACTTACCAGAGGCCGAGCTACCTTTCTAACAATTCTTTTCCAGTCTACAGCTGTTAAACATGTGTGTCTAAAGTATGTAGCATGAGAATTAACCTGAAATTCCACACTGTTCTTTTTGTGCTGCTTTACCTCAGACATTACCCTTATGTAAAAGAAAATAAGCCCCAAACGTAGAAGTCTTATGTTTATCTGACCATTTGTACCTGCTTTTGCGTGCTTAGAAAACAAAAGCCTGCCCTCAAAGATAATATTATTTTAGTTTCTCTGCAGTGTGCAGTGAGTTTGAAATGAAGAGTCAGCTATTTGGGAAAAATATCTCTGCATAAGCAAACATAATTGTCACTTCAAGGGGTACTCTGGATCTAAGGGAAATTAATTGTTCGATACCAGTTTGGAAGGCAACAGTGGGAATATTTGATTAATTATCACTCCACTGCATGCCTGTGCAGTTTAGGAAGAAAGTCAAAACCAGAATTTCCTGAATGTGGAGAAGCAAGTAGAATTCTGATTGATTTTGTCAGACTAATTGTCCCACTTGTAAAACTGCAGTCATTAGGTGCAGATACTTCAGCAAATCTGCGCTGCGCTACTACTGTGTGTTTAGTTTTTAATTGAGATAGTGTTTTGTTGTGCACCTACTTGCATATGGCAATGGGCGAAAGTGAGAATCTTTAAGTTATGTAAATATTTGTGTAAACTGAAGACTGTTTTCAGGTGTCGTGTTTCCATGATGCACTAGTGAAGTGTCCCAGAAAAGGCAGTTGTAATGGCTTAAACGTGGTGGGGTTTTTTTGTTTGGGTTTTTTGGGTTTTGTTTAGGCTGCATGCTCACATTGTGCACGTTAAAATAAGTTTTACAGTGAGAGATGGAACTACAATCAAAAGAAATATAAAGAGTCATTTCTCACTTACATACTTCCTTGATTTTTCAAGGTGGGAGTTTCCTTTTTGCCCTTTAAAAAGGCATTGTATTTACAGAGGAAGGACCCACATCTATTTCTCAGCTTCATAAAACTATTGACTGAAAAAAACCCAAATAGCTTTGTATCATTTTCTTTCTAATTCAGGTGCAAAGCATTTCAAAATATACAATGGGTATTAAGTATTTGAAATAGAGCAATAGTAATTGCACCTTTAAAAACTACTACGTGCTAGGATGCATTGTTTAAAAATAATGGAAACAGCTGTCAACATATATTGAAGCCATTATCAAATAGTATCATAAAAATATTATTTTCTCTCACTTTAATTAGGGATAAAGCATAACCAGTTTTGCCCAAATATTTAAAATTTCATTTCACAGGAAGCTTATGAAGAGGCATCAACCATTGGCAGTAGATAAGAAACCCCAAGTATAGCAAAAGGGGTCTGTACAATCACCATGTCCTCTGGAAGTCTGTTGTTGCATGTAATTCTGCAGCTTGAAGACATGATTTATGGTAGTTCTACTTCATTTTTGGCACTTGACTGTGCAGTCACTGATGCATTATCAAACGCCAAATATATAAACTGAGAATGCCACTTGAATTTTTATTTGTGGTCTGTGCTCTGCTGGTGTTTCAATTCCTTGTACTTTCAGTTCTGCTCTATAATTACGGCTTTGCAAATTGAAGCATTTGACTTCCTATTCACACGTCCTGGATTTTCATATTTTGATTAGCTGTGTGGGCAAACTCCTTAATTAGAGGGAAGAGTTCAAAAGGCAGCCTGAGTGGGTATTCTGATAAACAGCAGCAGCAGTTGCATATTAGGCCTCACATAGTGTGCCCGAGTTCACTTACAAACTGCATTAATCTTTTGCACAAAACAGCATTCGGGAGGAGCTTTGGTGTGCAGGTTTTTAAGTGTCAGATACGGAAGTCACCCCGGTAGCTGGGCAAGCTTCTCTCGGAGCGTTGCCTGAGGGTACATTTTGTGTGTGTGTTTTAAAAGTTCTGGAAAGTGACTTTACCTTCTAAATGTCTTACAATTGATCTGAGACTGGGGACTGTTGTATACTGCATCCTTAGGTATGTCAGCTCTTCGCAGTTGCAGTTGCTTTATTGCGTGTTAGCATTGCCTTGGGCAAAGAAAGCACATTTATATTGGCATTAAATGATTTATTACGGCTTATTGGTAGATTCTGCAGAGAAGCACTTTCTTTCTCTGGTGTATTAAATTGCTGTAGATTTAGGTCTTATATTTGTATTGCAAATATTCATCTGGTTTGTTTGCTACTAGTGGTGAAGCATTTAAATTTCAACAACGAATAGAAATGGATGGCAATAAGATGGAATGTCATATTACAATCCAAGTTAAACAGTCAGTGTTTTCCTATTAAACAGAAATTGTAATGATGGGGTGAATTAAGTTACATGCTCACCATTTTGAGCATACAGGGTTTGAAGGTTTCCTTTTGGGATGTCAGGGGAGCCTGATGTTACTTGTAAGATGTGGTGCCTGATTGCACTGCTGATGGCTTAAATCATGGCCAATCTTTTGCATGCTCCCACTTTATGCTTGGCTTATATTAGCCTGATGACATTTTTTGCTTGTGTTTTTGGGAGAAAAAAGCAAGTGAGAAAAGGTCTGAAGGTACTTTTAAGATAATGTAATTTGACCGTGTGGTCTGTTTTGATGGGTCAGTGCCCTCAGTGTGTCACATCATGGACATTTTACCAGTGCTTTAAGATTAATTCAGATAAGGATTAATTCTGACCTAGTTTGAGAGGATTTCTAACTGTTTTTTCTCTCTTGGAGGGGTTTGAGATTTTAATTTCTCTGTTCAAAGCAATCATTACAGTGGCTACATTATCCCTTTAATCCCTCCTCTCTAGCCACAGCAACCCTGTGCAGACGGTGAGCAATGCGTTTAGTAAGTGTAAGGTAGGGACGTGGTGCTGTGGGAGAGGAAAAACCCGCTAGAATTCTTTCTCTCTGCTCAGAGACATGTTATCTCGGGGCTCTGCAAATTAGGAGCGATCGTTATCTGTAATGGCTGAGAAGGTAACAGACAAGCAAATGAATATCACACACAAGGATTTGACATACCTTCCCCGGTCAGGCCATTGATGGTGCGAGGATTATACCCACAGAAAATAGTTTTGGCACGCCATCACTTCAGCAAAAAAGATGCTATCGAACATGCGCACATCCCCCAGCAGTCTGCTGCCCGCGATTGCTTTTCACAGTATGCAATCTGTCCATCTGTCTGCTCGTTGCTGTGTTACCTTCCTTGCTCATAAGTGTCGTCCTTGGCTTGGGGCTTTTTGTTCATCCTTCAAACAAAAGGGCAGTAGTTCTCATTTCTGTTCCGATCGGGGCTGTCTGGCATTCAGGGCCGATGTACTGGAGCTTTCACATCTGGTGTTTCCCTTGCCGGACAATGCAGCGCTGTGTTCTCGTCCCCTCAGTATCCATATTTCTAACGGTAGCGGGAGCAGGCAGTGCTAGCGCGTAGTGCTTCACTTGCCTTCGGTAATAGGATTTCCCTCTATTCCTTCCTTCATTGTTGCTAGGCAGTAATAGAAAAGGGTTCGAGCTGTTTTAACCGAGGATTCTGGTCTGTAAAATCCATTCTGTAGTTCTTCAGCTGCTGCACAGGCAGGCAGCAGTTTAAATGTGGGCTTTGACAGATGCTGTCTTCTCACAGAGCAGAACTGAACGTCACTGCTTGGCTGAACCCACGTGATTGTGTGCATTCATTTTGGCTAAAACCGAAGGCAGCCAGAAAGCTTCACAGGCTCTTGCTCCTATTTGATAAATGAAACTTACTCAGTTCAAGCACAATGATAGGTGAATAGTATAAAAACTGTATGATTATTAAATGAATGATTGAGGGGTTTTTCAAATTGTTTTCACTTTTCCTTGACGCCGTAACTTACGATTCTTTAGGGGATTTTTTTTAATGCTAGGCGTTCTATTCCCGTATTCCAAAAGCTGTTCTGCAGTGCAAAGGAATTATAAGCATTTAATACCGAGGCTTGATTTAACCCATTTGGCTCTCTTTGAGTAAAAATCTTTTGTCCCTTCATGCCAAAGAAAAAACAAAAATCTCTCTCTTTGCTCATACATCCTTTACACGTCTACTCTGTAAAAGCTGCTTTTTGTAATCTTAGGTGAGTCAATTAAGCTGGACGACACTAATGTATCAGTGCATGCTGTTAAGCTGCCTTTCTGCTGTTAATGGCTTTCTTCCTTGGTAAAGGTCGAAGTCTGGTATTGCAGAACTGGGGGCACTTTATTTCTATTATTGATGGATCTAAAATGTCTTTTGCCTGTTACAGACATACTGTATATTACAGAATTTGTCTTTCTGGTCCTAATGAAACTTGTGCTCCTTTCATTTCTGTCCTTTCAATGACTGACCCTTCTGTGCTGAGGCATCTTAGTATCTTTAGTGTGTGTTATATCACAACAGATAGTGCAGAAAATAGGAAGGTACCAGCATATTTACCCAAGTATTTATTAGTCACTGTGTTTGTCCACTCTATTTTGAAAAGTTAACGACTAGCTCTTTAGACTGTTGCTTTTCTTTTTACCCAAAGGGTAAAGAAAATCTATTTGCTCTATCATATGGTATCTGTGATTAGTAGGATTTGGGGGTAGGTATGTCCTTTACTGGCAAATAAGGCAGTCAGTGTGTTTTATTAATCCAGATGCATGTTCTGATGATTTACTAGACACCTAACCAGATTTATGTCCTCCTGTCTAAATCAGCTGTGTACACTAACTTTCTCTGTTAGTCTAGCTTTGGTTTTAATGTATGCATTTCCTATCCTAATGAAAATTTCTACAAATCCTGTGATCCTATTTGAGAATGTTTAAGGAGCATGAGCATGTTCCCAAACTATTACTTATGAGTACAACATGGATATCATTAAAGACTTGTATCTCCTCCACTCTAAAAAAAATCTGCATTTACATAATAGAGGGGGGATCAGTGGGGCCATGGGGTGAGAGAGGAGAGACCTGTGTCCAGCACCGCTCACTCTTCTGGGACGTTCACGAAGAGTTGAGAACGAAAGGTTGTGTGTGCGCTCAGTCTACTGAGTTTTCCACCTCAACACATAAAGCTTTTGTATCCTTATCCTTTATAATATACATACAGGAACAGATTATTATATACAAAAATTATTATATACAAATATGTGACAGAGTTTGCCTAGGAGTACTGCCAATTTTCTGCATTCTGGGCTACAAGTAGGAAATCAAGTGAGATATTCATGTAGCTGATTTACCTGGGTTGATTTACGTAGAAGCAAGTAATGTTTTTTCAAACACCAGCATGTGAATATGCTTCTGATTTTTGAATTTTCAGATAAGACACATAGCATTGTATTCAGAAACAAGTCTATATTTTAACAGAGTAGTTACTAAAATCCGTAGTTGTTTCCACTTTATTTAGTACTGCTTCACTATACCTGAAGTGTATCTCCAAAGGTTTGTGAGGTGTATGTGGTTTATGTTTTATAGTGGGCAGAGCTGTTTTATTTTTCTGTAAATGCTCATTAGTAAGTATTAAGGTACAAAAATCCCAAGAGCCACTTTTTCTGAATAGGTTCTGTTTTAAAGTCGATTTAGAAGGGAACAGACATCAGCTTTGGCTGTTACATGACCGTGTGTGTAGCTTGGAAAGTTCAGGCAGAGCTGTTGCATGTTGGTGATACGTGTAAAATTTGTCATCTTGCCCTGTGAACAAATTGAATATTGAATTCTTAGTGAACGACTTATTTTGTTCACTTGTTCGCTTTTAAAGGATGAGCAGGTCGTTATACAGAAAAGTGAGGAAAAGCTTTGATTTTTTTTCTATTACTTTCTATCTGGGTGTCACTGTAGCTTATGAGAGTCAAAGTTTCAGGAAGAAATTGCTTTTCTTTTACAGCACTTTGTTCTTTACTACTTCCATATGATGCTGTATGTTTCTGGGTATTTTAGGAGGGCAGAGCTTGCTTTGTACTGGAAATAGGACCTGAAGGTTTGAGCAATCTTGCCGGGCTGGAGGTTGGAATGGGCGTTATTTCAGCTAAATCTCACCGTGAAGGGTCAGTGGACTGCTTGTTCTTGATCCAAGGAGTAGTATGTTCTGTAATGTTACTATGGTTACATCTTAAATTAGAAGCTGCAATGTTAGTGTTTGAAATACTGCCATCTATTAAGACTAAGGAGTAACTCCGATGTGAAGATGGGCAGCGCGTGTGCAAAGAACAGCACAGAGTTACCGTGACCAGTGCAAGCTTGACTGCTCCGTGAGCCCTGCAGAGCTAGAGGCAGATGGCAGGAGTAAGAAAAGATGTCCACTTGGAATAACCTGTGCACCTGACAGCTGTGAACTGCGGAAGAGGTACTTAGGCATAACAAAGGTGTGTAAGTTTGGAATAGTTTCTTCAAAAAACTTACCCTCTAAAAATGACAGGTAGGAAGTTTATCAGTAGAATCTTGTCCAACTGGCTTTAAAATAAATCAGACCCTAAGGTCGAGCCATTAAATGAAGTTCTCTCTTGACAACATTATCAGAAGTTTCTCAAATCGATTTAGAATGGTTGCAGTATTCAGGTGTGTGCTGCTTGGTAATTTTCTGCCTGGCAGCCATGAGCCAAATGACACTAAACTAGATCTGCACATCATAGCTGACCTGTCAACTGCATGTTCCCACGTGGGCCATACTTTCTGGATACTCCACAAGTAGTTGGCAAAGGTTATTCCATTTTATCACACTAAAATGTAGTATTATTTCAGCTGTAATGTGTCAAAAACCTTTCTAGTTCAAGGGTTCAAAATGATTGGTGGCAACATTCTCAAGGTTGGTTATTTTTGCTTTTAAATTTTCTTCTGGAAATGTATTAATAGAGAATGTCATAAATGCCTAGCTTTAACCTTCTGTGTTAAGAATTATTATGTATATGGCATGTTTTTAACTGAATGAAAAAAATAGCAAGCTAGAAATGACCACAACTGTCAGTATTGCCTTATTTTCCTTAGCAGGTTTTCACCAATGCTTGGCTAGCTGAGAAACCCAGCTTACACTTGCTACATTTTCTTATAAATGGTCACACCCAAGCTATAAACTTAGTTATTTCATTAATCTTTGAATGTCTTAAACTTGAAACAGAAATATGGCAATATAGATCAATCTGAAATGGTGACAGAGCACTAGATAAAGGCTTCTAGTTGTGAAACGTGTAGTTTTGTTTGCTAACAAGTAGTTGATAGTTGTTGTATCATTCAATAAGGAATATAAGCACATCCCTAACTTTGTGAAGTTGTGAGAGAGAGAGAAAAGACCAAGTGATTTCCTCAAGTCAGGAGGGTGCTGCGTATTCCATCTGCCTTAGGAAACATTTCCAGGGCATGTTTCATAATTCTAAAGCTTGTGGGTTTTTATTAAGCAAACTGACGTTCTAGCTGTCCAAGTGGAATTCAGTGCGTTCCCTTATCGCAGCCTTCTGTGAGTAACACAGCTTCGGAGGGCTTCCAAATTCACCTGAAAAGCCAAAATACAAAATGGTTTCCATCTACTATTTCTGTTCTGGTTTTGTGTGTTATGCAAATTTGGCATATTGGACTAATGTCCAGACGCATTTCTTTCTTTAAGAACGCGTTGTTTGCTTTATCACGTCTTCTTTCCTTTCTGTATTCGGATTTTTCATGTCTTCCCCCAGGCTTTGCATCCAATTATTGCTGATCTCAAGTGCTAAATGCAGATTTTTTTTTTTTTTTTTTTTCCCCAGGGGATAGACAACATAATTTCATTTGTATTGTATTTGGTTGTAGGGTTCTCTCCTGATGAACTGACAGTCCAGTGCCAGCACTAATATTTTCTGCCTGTCACAAATGTTGCTTTTGCATTCTGAAAAGAGCGTGGACTTTATGAAGCTTTGATTCAGCACAGCAGGGGAGGGCAGGACAAACAGCAGAAGTATCGAACCTTCACAGGTGGTTTAAAGAACAATTGTGGAAAATAGACTTCTGTGTTTTGTGGGGTTTGTTTTCTTTTGTGGTGTTTTTTTTTTTCTTTTTTTACCCCTTAGCTTATGACTTGTTTCGTTCTACCTGCCTGCACTTTATTATCAAGCTACCCCTAACATCCACCCTCACACCCCCAGCATGAGAATTGGAAATGAAAACTTAAATGCTTACAGAAAGTGAGACTTTGGGGAAGAACTGATACTACATAGCAAATCTCTTAAAGCAGGAAGATGCCATCCTGTGGGAGCTCATAGGCCACCAGCTCTTCTGCCTAAGGAGCGGAATGTGTTGTTCCAGCTGTTCCCACCTGTCCAGCCCTTGTTCTCTGCCCGGTTCCTTCCTGCAACAGGCTCAGAAAGACCTTTTTCCCCTTAGGCTCTATTTGGGGCATCCAGCATTTCTTTCCCAATAATTTGAGGAGTCTTTGTCCCTCGGGTTCATCACCAGGATGCAGACCTGCCCAGGACTCTTTCTTGGACTGCTGCATGAGCTGGGCAGGATTAGAGGGGGGTGGTCAGTAGGTCAGAGAGGTTCTCCTGCCCCTCTGCTCTGCCCTGGGGAGACCTCATCTGGAATATTGTGTCCAGTTCTGGGCCCCTCAGCTCAAGGACAGGGAACTGCTGGAGAGAGGGCAGCGCAGCCACGAAGATGCTGCAGGGAGTGGAGCATCTCCCGGGTGAGGAAAGGCTGAGGAGCTGGGGATCTGAGCTGGAGAAGAGGAGACTGAGGGGTGACTCATTCATGGGGATCAATATGGAAAGGGGCAGTGTCAGGAGGATGGAGCCAGGCTCTTCTGGGTGACAACCAGTGACAGGACAAGGGGCAATGGCTGCAAACTGGAACACAGGAGGTTCCACTTAAACATGAGAAGAAACTTCTTCCCAGTGAGGGTGCCAGAGCCTGGCCCAGGCTGCCCCGGGGGGTTGTGGAGTCTCCTTCTCTGCAGATATTCCAACCCGCCTGGACGCCTTCTGTGTAACCTCATCTGGGTGTTCCTGCTCCAGTGGGGGATTGCACTGGATGAGCTTCCGAGGTCCCTTCCAGTCCCTGACATTCTGGGATTCTGTGATATAGAGATTTTTTTTTTTTTCTTGGTGAGACTGTTAAGAGATTAGTAGCTCCAAGTGTTCGTCTACTTGCTAAATTTTTCCCCTATGTATGTGGTTTGTATGTGAATATGGAGGCATTTTGTCAGCCTGGAATTCCTAGTTTTGAAGTTGAAATTGGTGGCACAGGTCTGCAGTTGATGTTAAATAATGTGAAATTGAAGAACTGGGCTTTCAGAGCTGTCGGAATTTAACGTGTCTTGGGGTTGAGACCTGTATTGACTCTTTCCATCTGTCACATTTCCTCGATAGCTTTAGTACATTAATTCCAACAGCTCTATCCTGTAGGTATCCTCATTTACAGCTAATTGTGTGGGACACGCAGGGTTTACAGCAGAAATAACAAAGCTTTAGCAAGTGTCTTAAATGCCTGAAGCATTTTCTTCAAGCACAGATGCTTGAACTAGGAAAACAGCAAAATCTGTGGGCGCAATCCTTTCTCCAGCGATCCAAGAGGTTCTATCCCTGTAATAAATTTAAGCAACATTTTTTCATGTCCAATGGAAAATGTGGATCATAAAATGGAGAATAAGACCCCTTTTAAGATCAGTTTCCTGCCCCCCTTTCCTTGACATGTGGGAGGAACTCGAATTATTCCAAACGCCCTGCCCACCGCCTAGTTTGATAGAACTACTTCAGCTGCTTTCACGTATCCGTGTGTTTCCCAGTGTTGTGCCATGTTAATGGTTCCCTCAACCTGAAGTAGTTTCCAGTCAGTGTGTATTAATGAACAGCTGGTTTTAGTATGTGCTGAGTTTTATAATGTAGTGTGCTTAATATCATTGAACTGATTACCAGTTATTTCAAAATTAATTCTGTTGTGTGGCAAAAAATCCTTTGGAGGTAAATATGCCTTTGTATTTGCTTCTGATGAACAAAGAAATCAAGATACCACACAAAGTGGCTTTGCCAGGCTGGCCTGCAGACTTTCTCTTTCCACTCCTGAAATTCATATTAAACTTAAATGAGAGCATCCCTTTAGTGGCTTCCAAGGAAAAGGAAACTGCTGTGGAAATCATGCTTTTTGTCTGAATAACTGTGTTCATAATTCCTTCTGTAACCCATGTAAGATTCTAGCTTAATTTTGTGAGCCTAAGGATTTTTATTTCACGTAAATTACTAATGTGGAATCAGAGTCACCAGGAATTCTAGTCCTCAGATACATGATTTAGAGAAAATCCTTATAGCTCCGTTTGTATTATGTTAATTGTGAGAGAATATTGGTTTAGAACTAGATAGTTTTTATTATTTTCTGCTATCCTAAACTATATTTCAAACTTAAATTCCAGGTTGTTTTATTTTCTGTAATTTAGTGGCTTCTAACAAGAGAAGAAATCAGAGAAAGCTCTCTTGCATCTTGTCCGTCTTAAGACTTAGTATTAGGAATCATTAATGCATACTGCAGGGCAATGTGTGTTTAACAGAGAAAAACACTGACGTATTTAATGTAATAATGCTGAATTTGTAAAATCTAGTGTAACATTAAAGATTATAGTTTTCTGTAGTATAGATATATTCTCGTAACTCTTAATCAGCATCTGTGAAGCTTTCTATCACTGATCCATTTATAGGCAGCATCTGTCATCTAAAAAAATAAAATCTCCTAAAAAACACCAAAAAAGTGATCATCTTAAAAAACCCACTAATCTTATGACCTGGGATGATGCGTTGCACGCTGCACATTCTTTTAAGTCTTCTTGCATGGATTTGCGTAATGAAGCATTCAGACTTACACAAATGCTTCTCCTGTAAGTTTTGGTTAATGCACATTTGTGCTTTATTTGTGCAAGTATTGTGATTTGCATTGCAGAAGAAAAGAAATAACCTTTCAGAGTATTTTTCTATTTTTTTTTCCCCCTCACAACCTTTGTATCTCCATCTTTCTGTTTTCCTTGGAGTTACTTATTTTGCCGGAGATAAAAAGCCCTGTAATTCTGTTAACATCAGTAGGAAGCATAATAGACCAAAAAGGACCACGGTTGTTTTCTACTTCTATTGCATTTCTTACAAGCAAGCAAAATAATAAAATAGAATAAGAGTGCCTTCTTAATTTAATGAGGCCTGGATACAATACAAAAAGGGAATCCCTTTTTATTGAGAATCTAGGTCACCTCATATGCAGAAGATTTCTTTGCCTTGAAAAAATTTTTTTTACCATTTCCTTCCCCCCACCCCTCCTTTTTTCTTCCTTTTTTTTTCCAGTTGACCCTACACAGCTCTGTCTGAACTGTGCACCAGTGTCTGTGCTTCTATGTTGGATTTGCCTAATGACAAGAAGGGGGTTTTTTGTTATCTGTAATTAACTTTCCCTTACCGGAGGTGTGCTGGTGGGGGAAGGGGCAGGGAGCTCGCTCAGTGATGTGGGAGCGCTGGATGCGGCAGGGACAGTTAGAGCAGGTCTCTTGACCATCTGTACCTCTCTCGCTAGCAGGTAGGTTGGGACGGATGCCAGAACAGAACTGGATCTGTGTATTCACACGATAACGCACCCAATCCAATAAGCCTGTGGAATGTCGACCATCGGGGAACCGCTGGCCCAGCCCGCTCTGACCGGGCTGGCGGAGCCGGTTCAGGCCCGGCGCGCGGGGGCTCGTCAGCTCCGCCGCGGGTGGCATTGCGCGCTCTCCCAGCAGCGCTGTGGCGGGCAGGAGCTGCTCGCAAGGGTTGCGAATGGCAGCTCCGCGCTGTGCGCGATGCTGCAGCCCGGCGGGCCGGGGACTCGACTCCTGCGTTCCTGCCCCGAGCTCCTGGAGCCGCTGCAGCTGAGGCACCTCCGTCATCTGGAATGGAAAATGGGCAATCTAGAAGAGCTGATCCCAGCTCGTTGAGAGCTGATGGTGGTAACTTGGGAATTTTTGGAGCAGCTTTCATACTAGTAGTGCCTCGTAATTATTTTTATCTAATTTTCAGATGTGTTTTCTTCAAAGTAGGCACTAGTCAGTGACAAAAATGTCTGTTTGAGAAGATAAGGGTTTTTGCTCTTCCTTCAAAAATAGGCATCTTAATTTACCAAGAATATGACAATGTAGAAGCTGCAAAATAAGGAAGAAACATGTACTCTGGCATTATTTCTTAAACAGTTATTTTTTTTCTTACATTTCCAAAATGTCTTTTTAGAAGAACAGGAAAAAGTAGAATGTGAGGTTTCTGTGCTTACCACCAGCCTGTTGAGCTACATGTGAAATTACTACGCTGCCCTTTCTCAAAAGGTGATGCTGCTATTTTGTTTTGGTGGTTTTCTCGTAAAAGTAGAGCGCCACCAGCTTAAGAAGGAAGTTATTGGATGAGCCTCTGTGAAATTGAATCTGTTTGTGACTGGTGAAGCCCTCCTAAGCACATTCAGAAAGTTCCAGGGTGTCATAACACAGGAATCCTGTTACACTTCAGGGTTTTTTTTCCTCATTGAGATGGTTCTTGGCGCTGGAAGCCTGACTCTCTTCCAGAACATTGTCTGCTCTTAGTGGCTTACTCATTTTTATTTCCTGCCACCAAAGTGCTCAGTTTTCAAGGGAGGGGATCTTACTTTGCAACAGATTGCTGTAGGAAAACAATCTTGGGTTTTTTTTATCACTGACAGTAGACTTTTCAAAGGCGAAACAACTATTTGAAGTAAGAGGGCAGATGTGAGGGCTGAAGGAGAGCTGAGGAGGTCTTGCTGCGGCAGGCAGATTTCCCTCGGATAAACTGCGCAGTCCGCGGGATGGTTGCGGGTGACTGATACCTGCTGACACGGGAGGAGCAGGAAGAATCGTTGCAGTGAACCTCACCTGTGTCTGTGCTGGCCGGCATCGTCTGTCATCTTAGACGTTTATTCTCACTGGGAAGTTCTTAAAGATGAATTCGTGTGTGTACACATACACGTACGTGTGTGTACAGAGACAGACAGCCATTTGAGAACTTTTAAAACCTGTTGTAAAGTACGCTTTTGAGTCTGTTCATTTAGTCAGGGTTATTTTTTCTGCAGTGATGGATGAAGGCTGTATAAAAGTCATAGCATAATAGGAAGATCCTAGCATGTGTAGAGGTTTTGTACAGCCTTAGTCCTGCCCTCATCTTTGAACAGAATGGCCCCAGACCGTATGCGTGGGACCTTACAGCTGACCTTCATTTAGGAGGACTGCATTTCTGCACCGCCAAAAATACAGCTGTGCTGCAGCCATTGCAAAAAATAGTCATATTATAAACCACATCTTATAATGCATAGATAGAAGCTTGGAGATGGTCTGTCTAGTGTATGGATTGTGTATAAAATGAAAAAATGAAAGTTGAATGCTGTCATCTTAGTGCTTTGAGAAGGGCTTAATTTAATCTTCTCTACTAAAGAGAGAAGAATAATGGGGAATTTAGATATAATGCCAAAGGAAGCTGAAAGAAGAGGCAGAAGGCCAAATGGAAAAATTCCTCTTGTGTGATACAGCCAGAATCCTTCCTGTATTTTAACTTAATGCATGATTTATTGCCATTACAGTTAGTTTTTGATATAGGCATATAACATCATCGGCTTTTATATTCTACAATAGGGTCATGTGAATGATACGTTAATTCAGGATACAAATACCAATAGCAGTTTGCACAATCTATTTGGTATATAATATTGCAGCAATAATATACACGTTCTGTTGTGAAGCTGCTAGTGCATGGTGGGAATTGTTTTGGTCTAATTCGAGTGCTCCTTCATAATTGTAAATAAAATAGTATTTTAATTAAAACAGAACTCTGGAATGAGAGTTCTGCAATGAAAAGTATGTAGTGCAGTGGTGGGGGGAGAGAGAGGAGAGCAGGACCATAAATGGCATGTAACAATACCAAAACCATTGCATTTTGATTCTGGTTGTTTATTATGATGGTGCGTGTGTGAAATTTTTACACAGTGCAGTCCAAGGAAAAGATCTAGGTAGTCTAGAAGACAGTTTGTCAGCGTCTGTGTGACGGGTGTAAGTGGGATGCTATTACTGTAAATCTTAGAAATGCTCGGACTTCAGAATGTCATACTACGAAAGGTATGTTAATGATTTTTACTGGTGGTGGGAGCAGCCGTTTGAGGACACTGAAGAGCACAAGTTTTTTTTTCCATGATGTTTTACTGTGTTAAATACATAAAGCATGGGAAGCTAGAGGCTGTGTAAATACTAAAGTTTAATATTAACATTGAATTACTATTAATACACTGCTTATGAACATTGTAGGTTTGGTTCTTGAAGTTTCTATGTATATTATTTTGAATCCCAAATTGCCTCTATGCCCTGACTTAAAATGTGGGAAAATGTTTCCAAGGATTTGTTTGTTTTGTTGAAATCTGAATGCAAACATTTTGATCCAGTAGTAGATGTGTTTTCTTTGAAGTTAAACCTATTGAAATCTTCTGTTTTACTTGATACAAGTGTGTGAAATCACCAGGCAGAAAGAAACATTGCAATTGAATGTCAGCTCCAGTCATAATAGTTTTCAAAATAGTGCTTTTTTGTATGGCACCATATAGCAAGCCTGTACGTTGAAAATGCAAGGTATTCTCTGTCTGTTCAAAATAGTTGGTTTCGTTCAGGTTTAGTATTTTTAGCGAAAGAAAAGTTTATTCCCAGGATAACCAATAACTTTGTGTTGGGAGGCGGATCGTTATGTGTCAGATTTCCCAACTTCTTGTGATAAAAACTGATTGTACATCAGTTCTTCTGCACAGCTCATCGGCCTGTTGACAAAGACCATTATGTTGTCGCATGTTGAGAAAGGGAGACGGGGAGCAGAATCCAGGTCAGCGGTAACGCGAGCGCGCCCCGTCCCCCAGCTACAGGTGCTTCTGTTGCAGAAACCTTTGCAGTTGCTGTTGCTGTTCCCACGCCTCTTCACCTTGCGGCGCGCTGCGGTTCGGGCAGCGCTTGGCAAACGTTTCACCGGGGTTCTTCTGATTGTACAGCCCGTTAGTGTAAGGCTTAAATTAGGCATTTGAGAAGGGGGAAATGACTGAATTACCATTCTTGCTCTGGAGAAGTGCTTCCTTTTGCCGCCGTTATGATCAAGGGTACTTTGCCACAGTGTTAAAAGGCAAGCAGAGAAGTCCGTTCACTCATCATCCTGACACCACCATCCACTGGAAAGTTCCCTTGCATCCTGGCTTGGTTCATGTCCCATCTTCATGGTACACAATATATTTTCTTACTTTAACTTTTTCACGAGTTAAAGCTATAACTTTGGGGCAAGAACATGACAAAATCTGGTGGTGTTTGGGTTTATTTTTGTTTGGGTTTTGTTTGTTTTTAATTTTGGGGATTTTTTTGTGAATATGGTGTTTCCTTGTTCATTTTCATTCTTCAAAATATATACTTTTTTTGTTTAATATGGCAATTGAAAACAAACTTGTGAACTTACGCAGCTGGGGCAGGACAAATGTTTAGAGATAGTATTCTAGTTATCTTGTAAGCAGATTAAAATGTCCAGTCTTCCTAGTCTGGGGGAGTCACAGTGTCTGGATAACTGCAGCATTTGCAAGTCTAGAAATCAGAAGACTTTGATGCTGGAACTTTTGCAGTGGATTACTGTTCTGTTTCTAACTTGCTTTTCTGATGTGGTACAGATACCTCTTCTGGCTCAATATTTTGTCAGTATTTTTATCTCCAGCACCCAGGATATATGAATCTGCTCTGTCTCAATGGACAGTTTGTTGATATGAGGGCTTTAATAGATGTTATGCTGGAGGCTTACTATTGTTGCAAAGAGCACAGATAACTTGTATAAATACTACTTTTTTTCCTTTTTATAGTACTTTATTTCCTAGATGTACAATTGCTGTCACTTAACCTTGCTGTAGCCAGTGCAGCAAGTGCGTGTCCAACAAGACTCTCTTGTGGCACCTTAGTGTACAACTCACAAGGTAAAGAAATGTAAAAGGAATTAAGGAGAAAATTTGAGATAGCATAAATTTCATTACAATTTTACTCGACTGACTGCACAGATCTGTGTTTTAGTATTGCTAGCAGCCTATTCCAGTTATGAGAAGCCTCAAGATTGTCACCTTTTGTGGTTTAAGAAACACCTACTCTTTTGCACCTCAACCTGCATAGTAGATTAGTTGTTATTCATAAAGGAGGAAGCCTTGAATGTCAAAAACAATCTGCAATTAGAACATTTTTCTAGACTTTTCCCTTGCCTGTGACAGCACAAAATAGCCCTTTCCATGTCAAGGTGGTTACAGTCCGTTGTGTTCTTATAATCGTCATTGTCATCGCTCAAGCCCTCTTATCTCTTGGCTTGTTTATTACAATTTATTACAGCTGCAGCTAAAGCTTTTGATCCTGGAACAGCTCCTGCTGCTTTGAACTCAGCGGTTAGTTGTTCGCGTTGCCTAGAAAAGTAAGAGTTCATCACTCCGCTGTTCAGCTTCGTGCGGTGGCGCCCCAAGGAGCCCAGGCTCAGGATTTTCTCCTGATATTTTGTCTTCCAAAGTGATGACTTGGAAAATGGCCATGACCACCCATGATAATTATGTTTTCTTGTAACATAATGTAATATATAACCATAGTGCCGTGATTGTTAAAGCTGGTACGGTATGGAAGAATAATATTAAAACGCATTTTCAGTAAACGGAAAGCAGATGTTCACATCTGGATGAAGTACAACTGGGAAAAAGTGGTGCTGGATAATTTTTTGAACAAGCAATCACAAAAAAACCCCCAAGGTCTTTAATAGCTTTATATGTACTAGAAGTCTAATATTACAGCATCTCCTGTTCAGGAGTCAGTATAACCAAGGGGAGTCTGGAAGACCCTCGACCGTTTCCGTTGTGTCAAGAGACTGAACAGCATCACACAAAGTTTATCAGTTGCTTGGGTCTCGGCTCAGTTTGGAGATTTTTTTGAAAAAAATTTGACACAGAAGTTAAGGATCTATCTGTATTTGTTTAGGCAACTGCAGAGCTTTTAAAAACATCCTCCTCACACAAAGCATTTCAGGAGTCTTTCCAGACGTTGCAGAGGAGCCTTTTGAGGTCTGGCGAGCCTTTCCCGCTGCAAAGGCATCGCCCGCTGAGTGCGGGCGTTCGGAGGACCTTCCCAGTGCTCTGTACTCAGCAACTTTTTCTTTAATTTACGTACGAGTGTTCCCTTGAATACCATTTCCAAAGCATGATCTGAATAGAAAAATGACAATGCTTTTCTACATGTGTTTAGAGTTTGCATGTCAGCAGTGCTGTTATGCTATTGAATTGTTTGAGCCCCATGTTCTGTGATGTTTCTGATGAAAAAAACACTTCATATGAGTGACTAACACGTGTGTTTACAGGTAGTAACCACTTGGAACTAGAGATTGATGCATGAGGTCAAAAGTTGGAGATTACAATGTTAGCAAATTGTAGTAAATTCAAAATTATGCAGATTCCAGCTCAATCGAATCAACGTAGCGTGTTCTGGTTTTAGTATATGGAAAACCGGTAGCGTATAAACCTTTGCAGCGGACGTTTGTTCTCAAACTGTGTTTGTTGAAAGTCTCGCCGACTGCCAATATGTGTGAGGCTGACTCAGGTAATTAACACAAAGGAAAGAATTCTAAGCAAAAATAGTGTTTTAGTGATACCTACTTTTGTCTTTTCACGCATTTCAAGGGAATGAGTCATTTAAATAAACATAGGTAGGTGTATTATAGGCAGATCTTTATTTTTAAAACAAACAAACAAAACCTCTGGAGTTCTCAGGATTAACAGTTGGTTTTTGGTGAAAACGGTTTATCCCCAGGAAAGTGGAAGTGCGTACATGTTTAATCTGCTTTGTCAAATTACCTGACTGATGTAAATTCAGGACGAAGATCTTCATTTTACCGACGCTCTGTACAAGGCTAAAGCTGGGAGGGGCTCTGGCACGCCTCGGCGCACGCTGGTCAGGATGGTTTGAAAGCTTAGCTTGGGGGGTACTGCTTCCAAAAGCATATCCAATACTTTTAATTATTATTATTTTAGCATATTTATGTGGGTTTGCCCTGAGTTGGTCTCTAGTCGCTACAGTATTCATTTAGGTCCAGTTGTGATTTGTGTTGCGTTTTCTTTGCAGAACCAGAATATTGCCTATGCTATATACAAGCAGTCCAGTTAATTCGGTCTTTCCATGTTTAAGCCAAACTTCTTTTAACCTGGTTGTAATAAACAAGAAATTGCAGTTAGTATTTTTCACGTCTTCCAATGACACTAATCTCCAGGCATAACCAGCTACTGAAGGAAAAACCACGGTCCTATTCTTTATTAAGTTTTACATTGTTAACGTCTCACAATTTGAGTAATCTTGTCAGTTTTAATTATATAATGGATTAAGAAAGGACCAGATTTGTAAACAAAAGTTTAACTTGAGTGCTGTGCAACAATAAGTATTAGTATTTCTAAATTCCAGTTAGTCCCTCGACGACATCAGCATGGTTTTATTCCTGCCGCCCTCCCTTGCTTCTCCTTTCTCCCTCTCCTCCTCCATTGCAATGCTGTACTCATCCAGAACACCCTCTCTACATCTGATTTCCTTGCACTTGTGAAATTTGTTGTATGTACCAACTTTAACAATATTTTGAAAACCATAATGAAATTTGCCTTATCTTTGTATGAAGATGGGCATCAAGTTATCTTTCTTGCAGCTGAATTTGAGGGCTGGCAATCTTCCATTGGTACTTTTCTTCAAACTGTGCTTGATAAGACATGATCTTCAGTATAAACAGTTTTGTATTTTGAAATAAATATAATTCATATTATTTTTACTAACCTGTCTTGTCATATCAGCTTTTTAGTTGTCGAAGTAGGAAAGAGTGAAGCAATGGTGTTATTTTCCTTAGGCAGTTGGTATCAGAAGCCTTTGGTGGATAATGGCAAACTTCTCCCCTTGTAAAATTTGTTCGGTAAAAATATCTTTAATTCTGCTTAAACTCCCACTCTCTTTTCTAGACTATAAGGAAACTGAAACAATGTAAACAGTAGAAATGACCTTTTTATTAATATTGCAAGCAATGGAAGTTAAAATGACTGTGTGATATTAGCAGTATTTGCACAATAGTTAAAATCCTGTTATCAAATTCTATTTTTTACAGCGTAGTTTAAAATTAGAACGGCAGTTAAAAGCTTGCAATTTATTATTTAAATATATGTCTTGAGGGACTGCATATGCAGATTGTGTGCAGAGAAATGTGCAAATAAGCGATACCAGCTTCATGTGTAAATAAAATGATGATGTGAAACACTCGTTAAACTTAAAATATTATTAAAATTCTCTGGATCTGAAGAGAAGTCAGAGAATTCCTAGAAAGACTGCAGAGGCAGAGCAACCCACTTCTCCACTTAGTGAATCTTGTCAACCGTCGCTGCTCTGTACTTGTCTTTTCCTCATCTTAATGGTATACCGTTCTCCCTACAAACCATTTAAGAAATATGGGATTGAAATATCGATCAGAGCTTCTTTTGCTACATTGTCTGCAGTTTTTACCTGATAGGAGGTGATGATTAGGTCACTGATGATTGGAACAAGAGAAGAGAAGCAGTTCAGTTACAAAGGACACATGTTATGCCTTCAGCAGGTGACAACTGAGCTTCTGTGCTAAGATGCCAGAATATCAGGAGTTGTGAGCTGAAGTTCATCCGTGAAATTATTCTCAGCCTAAGGCAGTGATTTACAGAACTCAAAGCTGTGACCTCCATCACTTGTTAATTTGCAGAAATTGTTCTTACAAATAGAAAGGTCCTAGGCATGGGAGTGGTAGCCGTCTTCTGTATCTATTCATGTAAATGAATTTATTTCCTACCATAATATTTTCTTATGTGTGGGTTGGTTTTTTTGTTTTGTTTTGGTTGGGTTTTTCTTGTTTCTGTTTGTTTTTTGTGTGTGTTTTGGGGTTTTTTTGGGGGGGTTTTTTTGGTTGTTTGGTTTTTTGGGGGGTGGTTTGTTGCTTTTTTTAATGTGCTGCTGTCGTTGTTTTGAGGTTGGTTTTTTGTTCGTTTTGGCTGCAATGTTCTCAAAGCCCTGCCTCTTTGTGCTCGCTGTAGAGCAGACAATTCAGATGAAAGTATGCCAAACTCCCAAACAGATATTGTTGGCCTTGATTCTATGTATGTTCTGGTGCTTTATGGACATTTTGGTGAAGAGAGAAATCATAAGTCAAATGGAAACCAAAGCAAAACTTTGGTTATGATTTGGTTATAATTATTTCCAAGAATTTCCAAAAACTCCAGGATCTCTGAAGCAGCTCCTGGTTCCCAGCGTTGGTGGCAGCTGCTGTAGGACCTGCAGGGTCTGTTGGACACGTTGTAGGCGCTGAGTGAAATAGGAGGCAGAGAAGTTACATTTTGGATTCGGCACGGAGGAAAGAGGAATGGACGTGTGGTACTGCGGACCGGAGCAGTTACACATCCAAGCAAACTGAATTGGATTTAGAAGGAGGAGTTTTGTATTTCATAAAGTGCTGTGAATTTAAGGAAAAGTTCTGGGAGTATTCATGGTATTTCTTAAAAATGTGTAATTAGTGCACCACAGGAGAATAGTCTTCTCACATAGAAAACAACATTTTTCTGTAGAAACAGAGGCAAAATGTTTTCTTTCCAGCCTTTCCTGCTACTCTTCCTTTGGAGTGTGGTATTTTGATTTTTATAGTTTTCATAGTAATTATTATGAGAAGACATTGGCCAAAGTGCCTTTTCTCAGATACTAAAGAGTAAGTCCTAAAATAACAGTTACTGACTCGAGTGCCCTACATAGATGGTGTTTTAATAAGCAAAAAATAATAACAGCAAAATTCAAGTTTAATCCGTTTCTTGCAATGGGAGATTAAATCCTTATACTGAAGATTAATAGGAGGTCGCTGACTGTAAAAGTCACAAAAGCTGCGTGCCGTACCGAACGTCAGCTCCCGCCTGTTGTAACTAATCATGGGTGGCTTTGACTAAAGCTCAGACCAGAGAGATTTTGAGTGAATTTGTGTTTTCCGAGGGCTTGTCAAGTGATCTTCTGTTTGTACTTCACAGTTCTTGAGAGAAAAACAAACTTTTAACTTTCATGGTGGAAACTTAAAAGCAGTTTCCTTATATGTTATATAAGTCACGGAGCTTGAGGCTCCTTGCATGTAGTCCCCTGCTCATTAGCTTTTTAATTTGAATTACAGAACATATTGTTGTTATGTGCACACACACAATGTGATAATGCCATATCGGAGTCCCTTCCAACAGGTTTTTCCCGGGGTGGGTTCTCCGACCTTTCTGAGTGTCTCGCAGTTGAAGGATACGCTTCACATCGCGTTTAAGTAATTTTCAGATAAAATTCATGGTTTCATGTTAGAAGGTTTTTCTGTCAGCCTCGCAAATTGAAGTGGCTGGAATACATATAATTTTTTTTACGGTGTTAGTGATATTGTTAGTAATATATGTTTTGTTCAGTGAGGTTTCACAGAAGTAACTGAGAAAATTTGTTCTTGCAGGAATTTAGTGTTGCTTTGGAACTAGACACGTGTGACCTCACTGTTCTCTTACGTGGTGTGTTGATGCTGCAGAGTTAACAAGAACTAATAGTAGCGCGGGTCTTTAGTTTGTTACATTAAGGTAATTGGATAAGGCATGAGCAGAACTAATTATCATGAGAGTGCTATTTCTGGGCACTGCAACTCTTCAAGGCAGGGATGCATTGCAATGCCTCGGTCCTGGTTTTCCATCCAGAGCATAAGCAGATCTTGTGTTGAAATTTCTGTAGCCGCTTGCTACGTTCATGTTACTAACCCTTGGTGAAAGTGATCCTAGGTAAAATGAAACAATACTATAAATAGAAGTTTTCTTTTAATATAGAAAAAAAAAATTTTGATTGGCATTTGACGGTTAAAATGTAAACCCGTAAAAGCTTATGAGGTTGTCTGTCCTCCCCAAGTCTAAAACAGAATCTGTAAAGACTTTTGAATGTTTTTCACTGTTTTCTTTCTGCTCTTTAATGGAAACATGTTGCCCCCATTTTCATGATGCTCTCTGTAGCTCTTGTGTTCTTTTAAGAAATCCCTGTACGTGACTAGAAGACCAGCTGTTGATGTTACCTCTTCTCTCTTTTATAAGGAAGGTGCTTCTGCTCGGAAGACACAAGCTCCAGCAGCACAGCCCGTGCCACGACCAGGTAAGGCGGCCGCCTGCACTTGTGCTTCTGCTCCAAATAAGTACAAGTTTCAAAGAACTGCTATGTAAAACTTCAGGTCGCTGAGCAGTGGAGCGGGGATCATTTACTTTTGGCTTCTAAATGCATATGTATTAGAAATAACTCTTTTTTTTTGTTAATTTTATACCATGGGGCTTGGTTTAATTCTCTTCAATGTGTTGCCCAATTAGCCCATTGAAAGGATGTGCAAGTGAAATTAAAAAGTGACGGAGTTCTTGGTTGTTGGCGTGGTAGTTCACAAATGCCAGCTCAAATATAGAAGAGCTGGTTAATACTGCAAGGAGAAACAACTTAAATAGAAAAGCTGATCTTAAAAAGAGAGAGATTATTACTTCTATTATTAATATATCAGAAAAAAGTCTGTCTTGGAATGTGTTATCATTACTTCTTCACACTTCCTAGCACATAATGTATTTGTAATGGGGCCAGAAACCTCAACTGGCTTTTAGATTCCCAGTTAGTAGAGTTCAGCTACCAAGTCCATTTCGTATGTCAGATTGAATCTCAAGTTGAGATTCAAAGATAGAATGGTATGTGCACTTTGTTTTGTTTTAATGGGAACCCCTCAGAGTTTTTTAAAAGAGTGTAAGAATACAGACAGTACATGAGAGGATCAGTGTTTCCAAACAGCTCTCTGCATATCTGCACCTAGTTTACGTATCGGGAGAATTTCTGGGTTAGTGGAAGAAAGTCTCAAGTGAGAGGTGTTATGTTAGAGCAAGATGGTGGTTATTGTTGTTACGAAGGTATTGGAAAGGGGACATTTTGGGTTTTTTGGAAACAAAGCTACATTTTAAAATGAATATACTTTTCCCAGAAGAACTGCTGAAGTGGTATATATTCTTATTGAAACTACTAAACACTTCCAATGCATGCATTGTTAATTCCTTGATCTTTATTAGCAGGACTTAATGCTAAGACTTAATATTGTAAAACCGATTCTTCCTCAAAAACCTATTCTCATGTTGAATATTCTCAGCATGTCTAAATGCTGTTGTGTACAGATTCTTCTGTTTGGTTCTTTTGGTACCAGAGGGTCGTGCTGCCTGTCGGACTCGTCTCGCTAGCCTCGTTTAGCGTGGTAATGCACGTGGAGCCGACAGCACGATGAAAAGGGCAGAAGTGGCAAGAACAGAAATCTGGCTGAATTGTCACAGGTCTCTGCTGCTGACTGTGACTTCACGGGCACTGACTGGCAGAAGTGTATTTTTTGTGTGTTATACAGGTTATACTGATACTGCCCTTCTCTAGGGCCAATCTAATCCATTATCTTGCCTCTGTATTGTAAGTTGAAGAGAGAATAAGGAAGTGAAGTGTAGTCTGAAGAAAGTATATACTGCTTCATTTATAAAAAAAGAATCTTTCCGCCTGGTCCAGGATATTTAGGGGTTTGGAACTTTTAAAAAATCAGTTGTTCTGTGCTTAGCAAAGTAATTAAAACGTGCAGTTTCCAGGAGGATGCTGTTTTGCACGTAGCAATAGTTGAATTGGACAAAACAGTTGTACAATACTGATTTGAAGTACAATAAGATGTGCTTTTAATTTAAGATATTCTTTGCACCTTCTGCATGACCTATTTTTCTACTAACCTGTCTTGGTACAGCTATCAGATTTCTTTTAGATGCCTTTTTCCTGCCCCCCCTCCTTTTTTGGGGGGGGAGGCAGCTGGTGTTGCCCATATATTTAAGGAACTTTTTACATTAAGGAGATACCTAGATTTAAAAAAAAAAAAAAAAAAATCATTAGATAGGTAAAGTTCATGTAGTTCAATATAGTGTTGCCAATTATATCTGTGCATTTGACAGTGTCAGAAAAGATAATTAAGGACATGGTCTCAATGTTTCAACAATGGCAACTGTGTTGTGAATATTTATACTGTTCTAGGCAGTTTCTGAAACAGTTGGTCATAAATAAACATGAGCAAGTTGTTGCTCTGGAATTGGAAGTCAATTAATGAAATTTGTCATGCATAGTAGCAGTTGAGACTTGAGTTAGTCTGCATCGCTCTTGCTACTGCTCACCATTTTCTGTTTTTGTGAACTAGGATAAACACTTATGATGATAGTTACCAAGCACAACAGTTCTTTCCTTAAGTTAGGACTTAAGGAAAGTAGTTCAGAAAACTGAACTATGAAATGTTTATTTGGGGGAAGCCGGGTTATTCAGCAATAGCATCAAAGTGAAGAAACAGACACTTGTCCAGCTTGGGACTGAAGTACCTCCCAGACAGGGGAGCTCACAGCTTGGAAGGCTGAAGTGGAAACCGTTTGTTGAGGGAATGGGGGTGGAATTCTTTGGTTTCTCTCCAGCCAGTATTGTTTATTCGTGTGGGTTTGGTTTGGTGATTTGGAGTTTGTTGTTGTGGGTTTTTTTAATTGGTTTGGTTCGTTAGGGTTTGTTTGCTTCGATTTTGTGCGGGTAGGGGTTTTTTGTTTGGTTGGGGGGATTTTTGTTTGGTTTTTTGTTATAATTTTTTTTTTGCTTGAGTCGTACCGTATGTCTCAGGTTTCACTGTTTTGGGCACCCAAAGAGCTCATGTAACTCAAAGTGCAATCCAAAATTAGCTTGAGTAAGCCTGAAATTCAGATTTTGATAGTTGGAAGGTCTGTGTGTGTTAAGGATAGCTGAATCCTGGAGGTATCATGTACAATAATAACAAGTAATGAAAAGGTGAGGGTCTGTAAAGATTAGTTTGCTGTGGAACAATCTTAGCATTGGTTCAGCACTATCTACAAGAGGCTTTTTTCAAGATTGCTGGTAATTCCTGTCGATGCTCTAGTGCCCTGACCTTTTGAGGAGGATGGAGAGGGATGACTAGTTCTAGTATAACTAGGAGAGATTGACTCAACTGTCCTAACATCTGCTTCAGACAATTAAAAGCTGTTTGTCTTCTGCACGCTGAGACCCAAATTACAAACCTCTTCTTCGATTTTTGTGTATTGCATCTGTGAAAATGTTCTCATGACTATAGCGTGACTCTTCTCTGTTCAATCCTGCAACTGAAAACATTGAAATGTTGCCTTACAATGACTTTTGTATTTATATATTAGTCATTCTGCCATATTTTCTGTTTTCTCTTAGTTTCTCAAGCAAGACCACCTCCAAACCAGAAAAAAGGTAAGTCAGTTTTAGTTATACAACCCTTTTCTTTTTTGTGTGACTTGTGCCCACTCTTATCTTTTGCTAGAACCACAAGCAACAATATAAACAAGCGGTGGAATGCAGACAGCATTCTGTTTTGCTAAATATGGGTTCTGCCCATATTTAGACACTCCTGATACAGGGGCATATGTTTTTTGGTGAGTTAAAACCTTCAGTTTAGACAAGACGTACTACAATTTTCTTTGAATATTTTTCCATTATTTTGATCTGTTAAGCAAGAATTTTGTTTTTCTGTACAGCTCCTTTAACGAAAAAAGGGGAAAAAAACCCCAACAATCAAAACCAGAACAACAACAATTAAAAAAACCCCACAACCGGGCAAATGTAACTTTATTATCTCTGCAGGATCTCGAACTCCCATAATCATTATTCCAGCGGCCACCACCTCTTTGATAACGATGCTTAATGCAAAGGACCTTCTGCAAGATCTGAAGTAAGTAGATGCTGAGAACATACTGTATAAAAAACTGTTTTCACATACAAAAGTATACTAGTACCCAATTCGTAATTAAGCAAGAGAGAATATCTACTGTCTTATGACAAGTTGTTTTTCAGACCAGAGTATAAAAGAAGTTAGCACCTATTGAATTGTAGGTAAAAAGCAAAACCTTATTTCCAGAGATTTTGCACGGTTGTGACCTGTTGGCCGAATGGGCAGATTGAGAAGAAAGTCTTAAAGTACCATTTGTCATGTTTCTGGTGGTTTTCTTTTATGTAACATATGCAACCCATCAAGAAATCCTTACAATGGAAGAAGACTTAGGATGAGCAAGGGCAATGTGCTCAAGAAGCTCAGAAAAGATTTTGTGAAATGACCAGGGTTATCGCAAAGAAGGGGTCAGAGGGTGGCCTCTGTTTTAGATGAATGGGCTGTATTGGCTGGGCAAGTCAGCTGGTCGTATAAATAGAGAATTTTTTTAAGTTCACATACAACAAAAATAAGAATAAAGCATTGTCATTAAGTATTGACACAAATTCATTCAGGGAAACATGAGTTGCTAAAATTTGTTTATTGCACTCGCATCTGATTCTAAGGTATAATTTGTTATTGCTGAATGCAACCAACACTGCAACACTTCCTTTATGGTAAGGTAAAATTCACTATCATGGTAAAACAAAACCAACCAACCAACCAAAAAACCCACAACCAAAACCCACCCACCACACAACAATAACAAACAAAAACCCCAGCCATCTTTGTGCTTGTCCAACAGATCATGGTATGTAGAGTTGCCCAGCAGTTAATACCAGTTAATTTTTCTGAAGCAGGCGGTCATTTTCACAGAGAAATACACTGCTATAGATGGTCTGCAACGGTATGTTCAAAAAGTGGAGCGCTCTTCTTTATTCCACCTTCAGCACTTTGCTTGCACTTCTTGAGACTATACACTGCTTTTCTTCGCAAACAGGCTGCCCTTGTTGTGCTGCTACAGCTTTCACTGGAGTCGCCCTAGAAAAGAAGAGTTTCTAAAATATTAAAAAGATACTTCATTTAAAATCAGAACTGCGATACTTTATGGTGTATTTTGAAGCTTCTTAAAAATATTTCATATAATACACTTTATTCTGAGTCACTATCTGAATGCAACACTGGCTATCATAATTATTGTGTAAAATCTGACTTTTCAGACTAAGTATTTGAGAGTATCTGAAGTTAGGCTTTTCAGAGGCAGTGCTTCTGGTTTACACGGAACAAAAGCAAGGCAGGGATTATATCGGGCAGATGTAAATGATTAGGTGATGATTATATATTTTGATGATGATGATGATACTTTTAGTCATGATGTTTCACCATATGTGGCCAGGCAACTCACTGAGCCTTATCCAGCTTTGATGTTGTGCAAACTCTCTGACAGATTCCAGGGTGATGTATTAAAAGAAAAAAAGCTTTGTGCTCCTGCAAAAATAGGTGTATGAAGCTTTTGATACTGTAATCTAACAAAAATATTGAGATGGTTGTAAAAATAAGTCTCCAGTTCTAAACACAATCAAATGTACATTAGGGTGATCGCGGTTGCCGTCGAGCACCGGAGTTGCCTTATTCTCTGTTCGTGCATTTTCGATGTGCCTGAGTTGGGGCCACGACGCGCTGACCTGAGCTCGGTGGAAGTGGTTTAGAGTTCATGGTGGAAATTGATGGGAATTTAGAACCCAGACATGAGCAGCTCTGGCAGTTCAGTATCTTCCCACTTACCTCCCATAAATTGATCTCGTTCCATCACTTGCCTGTTATCTTAGGAAGGGACCTGCTGTCTTTGTAAAGTGAGAGAGTCCTCCAGTTTTTATGTGAATAATGATTTTGGCAATTAACAGCGAGAGAACTGAGTGGTAATAATTTCCTAGTAGAGGTATAAAAATGGATTCTAAATAGATATGGGATTATTTTTTGTTTTTACCATAGAATAGTAACCTGGAGAAGCAACAAAAAATGTAAGATCCCGTACAGACAGGTTTCAGAACAGTCAGGTCAAGGAAGCAGTGTCGAAATGAATTCTTAAACACAGAAACATTTAAAGCCAGAAGTAGAATTGAGAATTCCTGATGAGCCAAATTCGAAGGGTCTCAGATATAGTGGTGAAATTGCCAGACTCTTTATAGAGCAGCAATATTGCCCCTGAGTGTCGAGATGAGACCATCTCATTTGGCGGAGGTGTCCAGGTTTCCTGTTCCCATTTAAAATGTGTTTGCTGCCTCACATTTACAAATTGAATTAAAACTGTGACCTTTTAGATTCTGTTCATATGAATATTTGATTATCACTGTAATGCACGTATGGCAGTTTGGTTTTTATTTACGTATTCTCTGAGGGTTTGTTCTTGTTCAGTGCATGGGACATAACAAAACCGAAAATTCTTCTCCACCATTTTAGGTGATCCTGGCTTTTCATATAGACCTTGCCACTTGGGTAAAAGGTGTTTGGGGGTGGGGTTTTTGGTAACTTTTAAAATTATTAAAAACCTAACAATTATTTCCATCATTCCAACCCAGATCCCTTAGTTATGATGGGTGAGGAGAAGCTCGTGAATGGTTTTCTTAAAAGCTCAAGACTACCAAGAAAATCCTCATTTTAAGTTAAAAACCACTGTTTCCTGTCAGTTAGTATTGGCAAAACAAAGTCTGCAACACGCTGGCAGGACAGGCCGTTAGGTGTGCTCGTGATTAATGTTGCACCTCAGCTCTGGGTTTTTACGTTACCGCCTGCCTAGAAATACTCAATTCTGATGTCATGTTCGGTGGCTCTTTCCAAAGTAGACCTGTGGTGAACACAATGGCGTGTTTGTCGGTGTGGTAGTTAAAGTAAACGTAAATATTAACTGATTTCTATTTACTTATTGGTGAATGACTATCTTAACAGGTTTTTAATAATATTCCCACTTTTTCCCTAGTGTATCCCGTATAGCTTTTTTGTTTGTATTTTCTTTAGAATGGTATTGTTTTGCATGTACTAGACAGATAAGCCTAATTTAATTTATACCTTATAATTTAACATCTGTAATGGTTTTTCTGTATTTGCAATACTACTCAACTTTAATTCCTGGTCATCTGCAGAGGATTTTTTTTCTTCAGTGTGGTTGTATGCATTTGGACACTTCAGAAATTGCTTGTGACTGCTTTTGAAACACTGTTAGATCATAAACAGTATAAATGGGCTTCATCTGTTTATTTGCATTAGGAAAGTAAAATAGTTTTGCTGGAAGACTTGTTGACAATTTCAGTGTGCTGCCTTAAAAAGTATTTGTGGGTTGGTTCCCCCCCCCCCCCCCCCCCCCCAAAAAAAAATGCCATTTTCTCATTGGGTACAAGATGTTTGCAAAAACTAGTATTTTCAGGTTGACCGAATAATGAACTTTTGCTCGTATTTCATTTTACAGTCCTGTTTTCTATTTTTCCAGCAATAGGAAGTGCAGTCTGCCTGTTTAAGCACATTCAAATCGGTTTTTAGTATTCAAAGAGAAGTAGGTTGAAGAGAACAAATAGAAATGGTGCAAACAACTTACCCCAAAAATGTAGTAAGCTTTTTAAAAGCACCATCTGTACTATAATGAAGAGAAATCTTACCAATTATGTAGAGTTCTGTGCTTTTAAAACGTAGCACCAATACCCCTGGTAACTTCTGCAGTTAAGTGAAACATGATGTTTCTTTTTATTGGAGGTTTAGGGAATTAGATGTCAGCAGCAAACAGTCGTGCAGCTGGGTGGTTCTGAATAGAATAGTAGGAGAACGTGGGTCTGAGTTCTGCTCTTTGCTGGTCTGGTAGGCGATACTGGTCGCACCAGCTGGCCTTTCTATCAAATGCATGATTTTGTTATCTCTCCTGATAAAATCTCCTGAGATTCATCAGTAAAAGTGCTTATACTACCCTTACATTTATGATGCCAATTTTGAGAACTGTTCTGTGTGTTTTGTTATCACCATAAAGAGGAGACTTTTGAAGTGGAATTGCTTTTCTTTTCTTTTAGGCTGGGGGGCTGAAAATAAAAGATCTGTAACTCATTTGCGGGGGGCGCCAGGGAGATTACTACTTAAGCATTTATTTTTGTCATACAGAGATTACATAAGACACAAGGATCACATTATCCTTATTTTCCGAGCACTGTCAGAGAACCTACTCAGAAAACAAAAAATCCAGAATTGTAGTATCCATACATCATAGTAACCAGATGAATCATTGATAGTGTATCATCACCAAACAAATAAAACCTCACTCAAAAACCTTTTTAATCCCGGCTTTCTTGAGAAGACATCATTCTGATGGCTCCGAGAGCAAGAGTTCTAAAATTTGCTCCAGGAAGCAATCGTTTCTTAGTGCCCAAGCTGCCCCGTGTTACTAATTCTCACTAAAGAGAATGAGTTCTGGCTGGTCAGCAGTTGGGATCTGGCTTCTTGTCCGTGGATGTATTGGGTAAGGTTGGCAAAGAATGCCTTTAATGTAGAAGACCACGTCTGGCTGTAGTTTTGAGGGGCAGAGGACCTTTTAGTATGGCTGTTTTTATCATAAGGGCCTTATGAAGTATTATTCTTACGGTTTTGGCTGTTCCGGATGAGTAGGTGATGGAGGCTTGGCGCAATGAAAAGATGGCTTCAGTGGCTGTTGCCAGTAATGCAAAGTTCTGACAAAGTTGTTGCTTTTCCTGCTGATTACATCAAATAAATTGCTTTTGTCTACTGGGTATGTCTTTGTTCCCCAAGGTTTGTACCATCAGATGAAAAGAAGAAACAAGGCTGTCAACGAGAAAATGAGACGCTAATACAGAGAAGGAAGGACCAGATACAGCCGGGGGGAACTACAGTCAGCGTCACTGTACCTTACCGAGTAGTAGACCAACCTCTGAAACTTATGCCACAAGACTGGTAAAATAAATTTCCCCTTCATAGAATTTCTAAATCAGGAAAAAGCAGAATTTGGAGGGGACCAATACAATTCTACTAAATTGCATAGAAAGTTAAGATATGGATAAAACAATGGATTTGATTGTTAACTGTATAGGAGTCTTTTCTTCAGGTGAAAATATTATTACACTAAACTTCTTAAAATAATTTATTAAGAAATGCAGCACTCTATTTTTTTAACAGTATGAGCAGCACAACTTTTTATTAAGTTTGCCTGAAAAGTTCCAGAAATTCAAACAGGAATATTCAGATGAGTTTCCCTATTCATGATGCTGCAGTGGACAAGTCATTGAAACGTGGTCTGAGAGAAAAATGCTCCCCTCTTGTCTGCTTTCTGAATGAGATCTATTAGAAAGATACATTGGCAGGCCCTCAGCATCTGGCATTCTAACTTTTTCAGTAGTTGAAGAAGGAAAGAAGGAAAACACAGTAGAGACTGGACTGTGGTTTCAGTACTGAATCAGGTTCATTGCATTGGGTTCGATGCTGGCAGCTGACTCGTGGAGGGAGAGCCCCGTCGGGGAGAGGGCATCGCAGGAGGCTTTTCCTTTGAAGAAAAGCCTGGAAGCCCATTCTTCGGTGCTACAAAAACAGATTTGTCTGGAGAAACATCTTTTTGCTATTTGATGTAATGAATTAGGCAACATTTTCACTTGTTCCTCACAAGTGTGAATATTTTAGACATGCAGGGTGACGTTTTTTGTAACTTACAAAGTAGATTTGAATGGAGAGGAACACTTTTCAAAGGTCTTGTTCCTAAATTAATTGTACTCTGTTTTAAGAACTTGAACTGATCAGAAATCTGTGGTTTTTGAAGCTCTAAATATCACTTTAAATGTTTAATGACCAAACCTAAATGATTCCTAAAGTGCTTCTGACCAAAGAGATGAAGTGGTGTGGGTTTTCAGCTTGTTTTTATCCAAGGGAGAATCAGATTATAGTATCTAGAAATTAACATGTTGCTGCTGGGATTTTTCTGTTAGCTGTTACAAAACCTGCAACATCATTTTAAATGGCAAAGCTTTAGTCTGTCTTTAAAAAAAAACCAAACCAAAACAACACACACACACACACACAAAAAAATAACCCACCCCTCCAGCCTACCTTAATTATTCTTTTCTGTTTGGGTTTGGTAGACTTTATGATGAATTAATTTGGGGAATAGATTAGGGAGGTAATTATTTGTTGTAGTAGGTAGGAACCATGGGCGGATGATATAAATATTCAAGAAAAAGATAGACCTGATGTGGGAGGACATTTGTTCTCAAAGTGGTGGGGTTTTTTTAAATTCCGTTAATGTAAAAGCTTCAACTTAATCACAAATTTGTTTTCTTGGACCGCAGGTAATGGTTACTTACCCTTACAATAAAAGATGCACTTCGCAATCAGAGGCAGAAATTTAGCAGCTGTCTCCTCTAATAAATTTTGAGAATTGAGGTTAACAGTGTTCACGATAAAGGCTTTTAAATTCGTACATCTCAGATTACAGTGTTATTCATCAAAGATGATCTCTAAAGTGTCGTGGCACTTTTTAAAAGCAAAATAATGATGACCAGCAATAAACGTTGTTTGACTTCTTACAAACGTAACGCGCAAAACAGAGCTTCGTTCTGCGAAGGAGCAGAGCTGCAAGTCCAGAAAAATCATGTGACATTTTTCTTGTTTAGCAGAGAAAAAGTACTTGTGCTGGAGGTGTGGCTGTTAAATGTGCTGTAATGCTGTTACTAGAGTCAGGAGCTATGCTGAGCTATGTTGCCTGTTTAAGAAGACCTGTAAAGCGAACGCTCAAGGCCGTCAGCACGTCTGTCTCCGTTGGCAGGGACCGTGTGGTGGCGGTGTTTGTGCAGGGCCCCGCGTGGCAGTTCAAGGGCTGGCCGTGGCTCTTGCCGGACGGATCGCCTGTGGATATCTTTGCAAAAAGTGAGTGGTTTTGCTTTTGTTTCGTTTTTTTACCGTTTGTGGGTTTGTTACTCTGTTTGGGGTTTTTCGTGGCGTCTTTATGCGTATGGCAAAGTACTGGAAAAGTGCTCTTGGGCTCGGGCCATTGAGAAGAGGCACTTAGATCTTTGCACAGATGGCAAGTATTGATGTCCCCTCTGCAAT